>NW_027493815.1:0-384406 GCF_021521415.1 Bidens hawaiensis
ATGTGGTTGATATCAGAGGTGTCTGTCGCATCCCGTTTACGTTTCCGCTGCGGTTGCGGGGTGTTACAGAACTTGGTATCAGAGCCATTGGTTATAAAAGAATTAGGATGTCTTTAAAAGATACCTAAAATATAACCAGTAGCTCAAGTATTATAGGATCTGAATATCAACTAATAATACATAGTGACGAGTATCGGGATGAACTCGGTCGAACAAGTGAATTTATGAGTGCTAATGTGGATGTATATATATATGTACATTTCTTGTGGGTACATGTATTGAGAAATAGAACCCGGATAAGGAACCGGGGGATGAAATAATAAGATTGCTAAGGATGCTGAAAATTTCTAGAGCATCGGTTGATGATAAGTCGGACTTATCGGGCAATAGTTATGTTAGTACCGAGTTAGATCTCCCGTTTGACAGTAACCAGAAATATCTAGTAACCGTCACTCCCAGCCAAAATTTATAAATCCCTTACCCTACCAACACCGGTACCGTATATCCTAATAGCCCCCTATGTTCACCCGAACCATCGACCCTCACGTACGAACGAACTTGTACCTGAACCCATCCTTATTCCATTAAAATAAAAATAAAATAATAATAATAATAAATTTGATAATAAATGAGCAGATAAAAATAATATATAGAAATATATATATGTATTGCTCACTCACAAACATATGATACAGACCAACTTCAGATCGAGAATTACCGATTTTAGCAAACCTAGAACGCCTGAGGACATTGA
Organism: Bidens hawaiensis; assembly: GCF_021521415.1. Classification (NCBI taxonomy): domain Eukaryota; kingdom Viridiplantae; phylum Streptophyta; class Magnoliopsida; order Asterales; family Asteraceae; genus Bidens; species Bidens hawaiensis. The sequence continues at coordinate 755 of NW_027493815.1, forward strand.
CTGAGCAAGTGTAGAGTTTCCCATAATAGTAATTAATAATATTTGAAGGCAACTCATGTTGCGCAATTACCTTGAGCCTTGCAACTCCCTATGTTATCCTTACATCCGTTAGATGTTTACACCCATGTATGCTCGAATAGAATGATTACCTATACACAAAGAAGTGTTGGAATCATTATAGCATAGTTGGTTGTTCGTTCGTAGGTGGTATACCGTGTATGCCGGATATACAAATAGACACGGATATTATAACTCCGTGGTACGTAATCGTTTGGTGCTCACGGTGAGCATGTATCGGTTATGCTGACATGCAGAAGGATATTGAAATCAAGCATATTAAACATTGATCTTTGTTGAGAAAGATCTATATGTTAGTTGGTGACAAGGGTTATGAAACATATTTAAACGTTAACCGACGTCAGGTTAAGTCCGTATGTTATTATATTTGTGGGACATATATACTAGATACCGGTATGTGTAATATATATGATAATATTTGGTGTGTATGTGTACCTGTTGTTATGATTGAGCTGGTAACAAGTTATACGGTGAGATTAGTATTGATTACTGCGTACGGGATGAGTACGGCAGAATGACATAAAAAGAGTAGCTCCAATGATGGAGATTGATATGATTCAGTAGATTGCCCAAAGATAGCAGATGATGATACCGAATGCCATATCACAGATCACTGCTAGTGTTGATGTAAATGTGATCGCAGAGTTATGGATCGAGCAATCACATGATTATGAATAGTTCAATTCTTAGTGTTATTACTAAGAGTGATAATATTCCACCAAATACTATTATGACTACAAGTATTAGTTGTAAACTAAACATGAATAGTAGTCGTAATGAATTAGATCCGGTATGAAGGATATGCTTGTTGTTCGTGGGAAGGAAATTATTAATAGTGTACTGATGGTAAAGGGAGGAATAGATTAGCGAGTGGATAGAAAAGATCGAAATGGTTAAGGATGTTGGTAAGAGTATAGAACATTGTGTAGTGAAATATACTACAGATATGTTGGTAGATTATGTTGTATCGTGATGGGACACGATGGTACAAAATTATAGTTAGAAAATTTTTACTCAAATGATAGGGTCGGAATTTAAAATTCTTGTGCTAGAGCACTTTTATTCGAGTAATTAAGTTCAGAGACTGGAAACTGAGCTATGGAAGAAAGAAATGTTGTGTGCTGATCACTTAGAACGCGTTAATCGTTTAAAGGAATTGTCATGTCTGGTAACATGGCTAATTACTCCTGAAACTAAGCGAAGTGAGCGCAATATTGGGGACTAACTCCATCGATAAGGAGTATAGTCAATCCTGTAAAATATACAACCTTTGGAAGGGTTGTGTCACAAGCCAGCATTGATATATTTGATTCTATGGGAAGCGGAATGGAAGGACGTTAGGTGAAACGTCGAGTGATAAAGAAGAGAAATGATAAAGGTATAGTGCAAGATAGACTTGTGAATAAGTAGGTATGTCCTACAACCCAGAATTATACTAAGACTAGTTCTGGTGTGAAAACATGAACCGCATAAAGGGTCCTTCCTTAAATGTGGAAAATATAGTTATCGGCAGAAAGAAGAATGTCGGGTGATAGTAGGCCACAGGTATGGTAAAGATGGACGTAATGCCCCAATTGTAGAACCAACTGAAGCCATGTGGACCGGCAACCCCAACCCATTCGTGTACAACCACTCCGAACCCAACAACCTCAATAACAATCCATCCAAAGAAATCAAATTATGCCAAACAGTTGTACTTGCTATGAATGTGGCAGTACAGAACGTTTCAAGAGAAATTGCCCAAAGTTGAACCAAGGTGTCGTTGGAAGACGAACCTCAAGACAAGCATCAACCTCGGATCAAGCAAGGAGCCGTGCTTTTGTGAGTAATTCGAATAAAGCACGTCATGATCCAAAGGTGGTATTAAGTACGTTGTAGTTTTAAATCAATGGGCTTCAGCGATATTTTTACGGTCGTCGATAGAAGTTAGTTCCTGCTAACCTCCTATCATTTGGAAAGATACCGATTAGTGAAACTATAGAACCCCATACGGTAGAATCGCTAACGGTAAATCCCTAATGGTTAACTAAATTGTTCGGAATTGTCCTATTACTCAGAACGATTAATCCTTTCCTTATTGACCTACGACCAGTAAAGTTAAGAAGTTTTGACGTAATAGTTAACATGGATTAGCTAACTCAACATGAAACAGAAATCAAATATGAAAAAGAGATGATTAGAAGCTCTCTTTCGGTCGATCCAGCGATTAGATACAAAGAAAAGTGTACGGTATTATGTTACCACTCAAATCTCATCTTGAGATGCTATAATATTTACGACAAAAAGACGTGGTGTATTTAACAAACGTGATTGCCAAAGTATTTAAAAGAAAACATATAGAAGATATCCCGGTGGTACGCAAATTTCTACAAGTTTTCCCAGAAGAACTTCCTGGATTACCGCCAACCCGACAGATCGAATTCAGAATCGATTTAATGTCTCAAGCTGGCCCTGTTGCTAAAGCACCCTACCGACTTGCACCGTCCGAGATGCAAGAATTATCCAATCAGTTACAAGAATTGTTGGATAAGATTTTATACGACCTAGTTAGTCACCATGGGGTGCACCAGTTTTAATTGGGAAATGAAGGACGGAAGTGTTAGGATATGTGTTGATTAGGGAGAATTGAATAAAGTGACGATCAAGAATAGGAATTCACTTCTTCGAAGTAAATGATCTGTTTAACCAACTGCAAAGGGCGATTTATCTTTAGAAAAATTGATCTTATATATAGTTATCACCAAATGAAAATCCCAAGAGGAGGACGTTGCAGCAACAGCGTTGCGGACTCGCTACGGCCATTATGAATTCTTAGTTATGCCTTTCGGGCTAACAAATGCGCCGGCAGCATTCATGGAACTCATGAACCGAGTCTGTAACTTTATTTTGACAAATTTGTCATAACATTCATTGATGATATTTTAATATATTCGCAACGTAAAGAAGAGCACGATCGACGGTTAAGGAAAATTGTGGAAGTGTTAAAGCAAGGGGAGTTGTACGCGAAGTTTTCAAATGTGATTTTGAATAAAGAATGCAATATCCCTTGGTCATGTTGTAAAGCAACAAGGATTTCACAAAGATCCAAATAAGATAGAAACCATTAAAATTGTGCCAAGCGCCGATTTTAAGTCTCCCCGATGGAGACGATGGTTTTGCCGCGTATTGTGACGCATCGCGTAAAGGGTTAGGATGCGTGTTGACGCAGTATATTAAGGTTATAGTCTATGCTTCCCGACAGTTAAAAGTACACGAGTAAAATTACACTACTCACGACTTAGAACTGGGAGCGGTTATCTATGCACTTAAAATGTGGAGACATTGTCTCTACGATACGAAGTGCACCATCTTCACCGATCATAAAAGTTTGCATCACATATTCGATCAGAAAGAACTAAATATGAGGCAACGAAGATGGGTTGAGTTGTTAAACAATTATGACTGTGACATCCGTTACCACCCCGGCAAGGCTAACGTCGTAACCGATGCCTTGAGTAGGAAAGATCGGGTTAAGCCATTGTGAATGAGGGCGTTGGGGATGATAGTCCAGTCGAACTTTTCGGATCTGATTCGAGTCGCTCAACGTGAGGCGTTGAAAGAGGGACAATTGGAAAAGGAGGAACTTTACGGTAATGAGAAGAATTTCGAACAACGCGTGGACGAAATTCTCTACTTCAAAAATTGGGTTTGGATCCCGACTCTCCATGACCTTCGTGAATTAATCATTGACGAAGCGCATAGATCGAAATAATCCATACATCCGGGATCGGATTTGACTATTGATGATACGGATATCTGAAAGGATTTTTATTAATGGTCGAGTTTGGAGAAAGATATGGTCACGTGTGTTGGTGAATATTGAGTTATGCAAGAGATAAGACTGCACACCGAAAACCCTAGGGAACGCCACAACGACAGAAAAATTCGCCAATGATAGTGGGAATAAATTACAATGGATTTAGGGACGCAAATTCCCATGATATATCAAAGGCATGAGGTAAATTAGGTCATCGCGGATCGATTAACCAGTCCTCGCATTTCATCCCAATCTATGACGATTACCACAATGAATTCTCGCCCAAATTCATGATGTTGAAATGGTAACTCGTCGTGGAGTACCATTTTCAATGATCTCAGATCGAAATAGTCATCCTACTTCCATTATTGGAAGGAGGGGAAGGAAGCATCGAGAGCTTGAAGCTTTCTATGGGTGAAGTAGTATCACCAATTTGTTAAATTGAAAATGAGCGTCGATCGAGCCATAAGATTTGAATTGATTCGAGAAACAACCAATCGGGTTTATAATGTTTAAGAGAAGTTGAAAGTAGCGCAAGGTTGGCAAAGGATTTATGTCAACGTTCAAAGGAAACCATTGTCACTAAATAGAGGTGACAAGGCATTTTAAGGCATCACCTTAGAGAGAGGTGATATGAGGTTTGGCAAAACCGAAAATAGCTTCTTAATATATTGGACCCCATGAGAACTATCTCCATGGTTGGTCATTTAGTCTATCAATTAAAGTACTCCAGGGGCTAAGTACTATACATGATGTTTTGCCATGTATACGGATTGAAAAGTGCCTAAGCGATGAGGCAACGAAAGTACTAGTAATAGAGGTACTCATAGAAGACGTGTTTGATATCATAACTAATTCCGTAGTGATAGTAGACGGGAAAACTAAACAGTTTGGACATACCAAGCTTTATTAATTAAGATTAAGTGGAATTCACAGCGAGGACCAGATTATACTTGGTGACGCGAGGATGAATTCTGAAGGAAAAACCCCCCACCTTTCTCTCGAAAGGAGATAGTGGGCGTGTAAAATTTCGAGGACGAAATTTCTTAACGGGGGGAGAATGTAACGATTCCGACGAAATCAGGTATACCCTAACCGATAGACGTTAGTTACGTCATATGTAATGTCGGGTACATGAGTTACCATGGTAATCATACGAGAATACATGGTTCATTGTATTGATTGTACGCGAATATATAATTCACCGTATTGAATATGCGATCAAACGATCGATAGTTATTGAAACCCGAATGAATCGAGGGTTTAATTATAGACGAGATATATGATATTTAGTGATGTTACGAAGTATTAAAGCTTCGGGATAAGTGGATTAAAGCACAGAAAAAGGATTTCGATTTAATAGTACGTCGGTACGTTAAACGAAACCTTTAATACCAAACCGAGCAAGAGACGATCGATCAAGCCGAAAAAGATGCGTAATAACTAATAATATGACGTTTCAAGTTAATAAATGTCATGGTTTAAGTTTTTAAATCGGTTTTATATAAATTTCATTTTTAAGCCGAAAAAACGACCGTTTTAGCCTCGTTTTAAGCCGAATTAGACGTTTAACCGAAAAACGAACTGAACCAGATTATCCAAAACATTATCCGGATTACGAGAATCCAAATATGTGGCCTAAAATGAAGAGGTGGGTCCCACCCCACCCCCTCACTATGTCCGATCGGACTACCCACCACAAAACACTTCATTTTCTTTTTTTCACAACACAATTCAACAAACCTCCAATTCTCTCAAGACCAAGAGCCAAAAACCGAGATTTTTGACAAGAAAAACCGAGGTAAAATTGTGTTATGTACGTGTTTATGTTCGTTTCTTAAGTGTTCTTGCAAGGAAATGAGATTCCAAGTGAAAAAGGGTGAAAACCCGAGATGGAACCGATTCTTGCATGATCAAGTGATGTATACGGGTTATACAAGGGATCTTGGTCCAAGAAAGGAGTTAAACGAACAAAAAACGAAATTTTACGGTTAAATCTTTGTTTTTAAAGCATAACCGAAACCATGAAAGAAATGGCTTGATTGTGGGTGTAACTTGCTTGGTGCGGTGTTATTGTGCTTGTAGGTGTTGTATCTAGTTGCTAGCAAAGGCTAGAAAGCGAGACTCTTGCGGTTTGAGTCTAGAAACACAAGGTAGTTCGGTTTTGTATGATTTATGTATTTTGGACAGATTGTGGCTCGTTTGGAGTTAGGTCATGAAATTTTACAGAGGTGTTAGATACATGAAAATGTGAGTTCTGTGAATTTTTGGTAATTTTTGGACAAATGATGAATATTTGGTGAATTTAATGCTCGGTTTTGGCCAAAAATGGTGAAAAATAGTTAAATATCATGAAAAATTCTGGAAAATTACAGATAATCTTTTAATATCATGTATAAGTCACACACAAAATTTGAGGTCCGTTGGAGAAGTCTAAGTAGGCTTTTCGGTTAAACGAGTTCTAGGGATTTCTAGCTCGGATTTAGTAAAAAGGGCATGTAAAAGAATATTTTGGTTCTGGAAAAATTACAGGGGTCTATGTGGATGGCAGGGGACATCCAGGAAATATTTGGGATTTTTCTAAGATCGTTTGGTATTTACAACATATTTAGTGTTTAAATGGTGTTTAAAAATAGATAAATAAATTTTAAATATAAGAATTAATTCTGGAAATATTTTTATAAAACTCCCCACTGTTAAAAAGTGATTTGTGAAAAATTTCAAGATCCGAGAGTAAACGGATAATTAATCGTGCTAATTATCAAACTTTTAAAGTTAAAACGCGTAAACCGGTGAAGTTCGCTTAAGCGAGCTGACTGGTGTATAAAAACCCTAAAAATGAACTATTTTCGTATAAATGAGTTAAACAAGTAAAAATAAATCATCCGAAAATTATTCGGATGATTTGAGTAATTTTAACCTATTTTAACAGTTTCCGGTACGCTAAAGACGGAAACGGGTCCCGCGGCCAAACGGGGCGTCTAAACCGAGCTCAAATTTCACAACTTTACTTAAACTATCAGTCAACGACTATTTTCGGGTCGGGTGTGACCAAACTCATTTTTGAAACAAAAAAACGAATAACCGTGCTAGGCACGCAAAACGAGAAAAACGACTAATAGTAATTGTGACTATGGAACTCTAAACGACATCACAATCTGAGTCCGGAGAAGTGTTTCTGGGTTAACATTGCCCCCGGAACAGGTACAGTACTGGGTTAACAGTGTCCCCAGATGTACCAATTGATAAGGTTAAAGATTATATAAACAATAATTGTATAGTAATGATCGTAGGGATCATATTACAGATTGGACGTGTTAATTGATAATGATTGTTGTTACCTGCTTGCATGTGCTAAGGTGAGTTTCACGAGCCCCTTTTTACTGAACTGTTTTAAATATTTTCCCGGGTCGGAAAGCATGTTTCTATCAAAATGTTTAAGTACATGCTGATCGCATGGAAATGAATGTATCTATATAATGTTTGTTGTACGGGAATCGTACGGTAATGTATTAAGATGGTAATTGTCTGAGTTGTTAATATTGTAAGGTTCCGCAACAGTGTTCTGGGTTAACAGTGTCCCCAGAGGTTATTGGAAGAGTTCTGGGTTAACAGTGTCCCCAGAGGTTATTGGAAGAGTTCTGGGTTAACAGTGACCCCAGAGGTTATTGGAAGTGTTCTGGTTTAACAGTGTCCCCAGATGTTATTGGAAGTGTTCTGGGTTAACAGTGTCCCCAGAGGTTATTGGAAGTGTTCTGGGTTAACAGTGTCCCCAGAGGTTATTAAATGTATTTCTGGGTTAACAGTGTCCCCAGATAATATTATCTTATGATATGGATTTATCATGGTTTACTAAAATTGTGAAACTCACCAACTATTCGTAGTTGACTCGTTTTCTCACATGCTTTTCAGGTACAATTTAGATGAAGTGATTGCTTACGTGCTAAGTGCTTGATGTGTGTAAGATTTGTGTGCGGGATGTTAGGATACATTATAGCAGATAGAATTATGAATCGTATTGTATGATGTGTGTATCACCTAGACGGTAATGAAAGATGAGATAATGTAAATTTTGAAGTATATTAATGCATTCGGTTTTCTTTATAAACAATGTGGTTGATATCAGAGGTGTCTGTCGCATCCCGTTTACGTTTCCGCTGCGGTTGCGGGGTGTTACACCATTGTCAGAGAAGTACTTTTGTTTGGGGATCAACCTGATTATCCAACAGAGTACTCTACAGCTGCAGTTACTAAAGTTATTACAAGAATGGGGTATGAAGGCACGTATCCACCGGCAATCAAGAAATTGTTTCACCCTTACTGGAGATACCTATTGCACACGTTCTTCACATGTATCTCGAGAAGAAAGGGGGTTCAGATGAAATCAGTCACACCCAAATGTCTGTCGTTTCTGCTCTGATCATGGGTTGGAATTACAACTATTCCAAGTTTGTTTTCAATTAAATGATGAGCAATCTAAGGGAAAAGAAGAAGGAGATGTTTTGATGTACCCAAGGTTCTTACAGATGATTTTTTATTCTCATTACACTGACTTGGTTAAACTGTTGAGACCTTGGATATGAAGTATATGGGACCCAATTCCTTTGGGTTAATGAAGCAGTCAAGAAAAGGAGCCAAAGTGGTTAATAGGAGATTAAAACCCCTTGAAAAATTCGGTCATTTTGCTGAGACCGAAGCTGAGCCTGTCATAGCTCAGGTTGCTGACGAACACGTGGTACCCGCTCAACCACGTGCTGCCACATTTGAGATCTCCGATGATAAAGAAGATGAAGAAGAGCACCGTCAGCCAAGTACTCTTACAGATGATGAAAGATTAAAGGCCCTCGAAGCGGCTAAAGTCCTATTTCAGTCAACTGCTCGGAAGCCTCCTCTGACAGTTACTGAAAACATTGAGGAAGATTATGTTGAAGAGCCAACTACTGATCTTATCCATCGCAAACAAAAAAGGGATGATTCGAGATCGAGCGAGTTGGTCAGTGAAGTCGAAACAACCAAAGCTACACTAACACCAACACTTGCACCAGCACCAGAATCAACCACCAGCCCTCAACAAAACATCGATCAACCAGAATCACATGCTCCAGAATCGCAAACTGAACCAGTTGCATCTACTACTGAGCCAACATTTATGGAGTTATTGTCCACTGATTTCGGTGATGATTTTGATTTTGAAATAAAGATTCCACACACTGATACTGCAGATATTCCCTATGGGTCATCAGGTCAATTTGATCAAGGTCAATCAAGTTCTGGTGTTTCTGAAAAGGTTGCTCAAATTCTTTCTATGCAGGAAAACTATCTTCAGAACAAGGGAAAATGAGTGGTTCTCGAGAATGCTCATGTGGATGTCCAGGCGCTACAACGTCGAGTCTTTGAACTCGAACAGGATTCAGTGATTAAAGACGTCCGTATCCAGGAACTTAAGGCTAGTAACTCGGATAAAGACTCCAAGATTAAAGAGCTGTAGTCCGGCATGGTAGGTTTGACAGCTATGTATCTCGATCTCCAACAAAAGCTGGTTCAGAAATTTGGAGATGAGTTCAAATGTAATGAGGATATGACATATCAAACTCCCACTGCAGATCAAAACAAAGATTCTGATGTCAGTCGACAAGAAGAATCAGAGTCCGTAAAACAGTACTTGAATGCACCATCTGTCACAAAAGAAAAATCTGACAGAGTTAAGAAGAAACTGCTTGAAAAAGGAAAGAAGAAATTGCTGGTAATGAAGAACTCAGATCAGAATGTTGTGTCTTCGGATCACCCAGAGAGATATGTTGTTACGCTTCAAAAGGGATTTTCTGATAAATATGGTGATCGATCTGGAGTTTTATCCTGGGGTTTTGATGCAGATAAGAACATGTGGTGGGTTAAGAGAATTTCAGGGATAATGGAGTATTATAAAAAGATGAAGGACTTTGGTTCTTGGACTAAGGTTGATTTGAGTGACTTAATTAATGCTCCATTTACCAATCCAACAAATGACAAAAGAGGAACAGATTTTTTTCAATTTTCTGAAGCGTCAGGATGATAAAGGTTTTCCAAACATGACTACTGCTGAATCCTTCCTGAAGAAAGCTAAAGGAGTCGTTGAACCAAGAACTGGGAAAACTATGGTAAATGTGATGTGGCCTCCCACAAAGAAAGCTACTTACATTCTCGTACCATGTGCCATTCCCGATGGTACTGACAGGTCCGAGCCCCGGTGCGGAAGCGTGAATAATCATTATTAAACAACGGTGTGGAGCTCGGGTTTAGGGTTAGGATCGAATTTAACTCGTATTCACTCTTGAAAGATGTCTGGACGGATGAGGTGTATTGGGAGAGAGCCTGATTTGATTAACAATCAATAATATGATGAACAATTGTAATCAAAACACAAACAAGATAGAAATGGTAGTATGATAATATTAGTCGAATGATTCTCAAAAAGATGAACCACTCATACATACATACATTCATACATACAAACGATTAAGAAATATCAGCCGCCACCAGGAGAGCTCATCCTGGAGGCGGAGACTCTCTCAAAGGGATAAAACCCTAAATCTCACACATACACAATACAGTCACTCATTCTAGACAAATGAATAAAAACATCTATTTATACTAGTCTAGCATAACTTGTTCTTCAAGCCATCCACCCATGGTTGAGAACAAAATAATATATTTTTCACCCACAAATTAATTCGATGCATCCGTCTAAAATATAAGTCCCAACAATCTCCCCCTTAGACCGATGCCATCGAATTTCTTCCATGATCACCTCATAACTCATTGTCTTTCATTGAAATTCTCCCCCTCACGTTAAGATTCTCCCATTGTTCATTTCGAATCATCACTCTTATACCACTTTTGGATATGGTTGTATGGGCATATGAACGAGGCTTTGAACTTCAAAATATCAACTTCAAGTAACAAGGTTATCACAAAAAGAAATAAACTCATTGTGATCATCAAATAATCTTCCATTCTTCAAATCTGTTTCTTCCCCTGTAAATTATCTTCAAACCATTCCCTGAATTAAGATAGCATTCAAGTTCAACCATAACTCGTTCTTGACTGTTCAAGTGACTATTTCATAGGAGGTTGAACTCTACTGATCATCCTTTCAACATTGTTGCTTGAGATGATTCTATCTTCTCATCCGTACTAGGAAATCTGAAAACTGACAAACGATGAAACATCTTTGAAAAACCTTGGATTATTAATCTTGATCAACTTTTCCTTAACTCGAGTCTTTTACTTGATTTGAAGCATGCCATTTGCAATGAAATTCAAAGATTTTTACTCCCCCAATTTCGTTGCAATTGTCTTTAATAAATGTGTCTTCAAATCAAGTGTGGGTGAAACAATCTTGATCATCCTCATCAAGATTGTAAAAATCTCAGATAAACATATTCAAAAGTTGGTTGACACTTAATGTGATTAAATCCTTAAGCTTGGTCAACACTTGTTCTTGTAAAGCTCTTGATGAAGTCGAGAAATTGGATGAGGTTTGAATTCCATAAGCTTGTTGATGATTGGAGAAAAATTACCAAAATACCCCTGGTATATATCTTCCGTAGAGAACAGCTTGGTCAAACGGTCAACGGTACCAAAAATCTCAAAAGTTTCTTCAAAACTTTGAAATATTTCATAAACTCTATTTCCTAGCACAAAGTGTGCTTGGGATCACTTTCCTAGCACAAAGTGTGCTTGGGAACACTTTCCTAGCACAAAGTGTACTCGGAATAACTTTCCTAGCACAAAGTGTACTCGGAGTAACTTTCCTAGCACAAATTGTACCCGGAAGCACTTTCCTAGACAAAGTGTACCCGGAAATCAAAACACTTGTGATTTTTCAATTTTCAACTAGCACAAAGTGTGCTCGGAAGTACAAGTGTGCTCGGATTACTTAGTGCTCGGAAAAAAAAAGTGTGCTCGGATTACTTAGTGCTTTTTCATTTTCCATTAAACATGCTCGGGAGCAAAAGTGTGCTCGGGAGCAAGGGTGTGCTCGACACAAACTTGAGTTTTCTCTTCACAAGCATAATTGTTCAAGACAAAACAAAGTGTGCTCGAAAAAGAGTCTGCTCGAATAAATAACAAAGTGTGCTCGAGACTTAAAGAAGATAGTTTTCTTGAGAAGACAAAGGACATGCTCTGGGTTTCACAAAGTGTGCTCGAATTTGATGTGATTGATATAAGATATGCTCGAAATAACCTGTGCTTGAGCCAAACAAAGATGTGCTTGGGCAAAACACCTCCTGTGCTCGAAGCAACACTTAGTCATTTTTCATACTCGGGTCCAATCTTATTTGTTCATAGTGTGTTCGAGACATCAAAAATTCATTTCTGCGTCATCAGTCACTGATTTTCCCTTGCAGAACCTGCTCGAATATTCACTTTGCATCTGCTGCAACAAACAATGATGAAATTGCCTTTAGTACCTGTTCATTCTTGACTTGTACATTCTCCTTATCAGTTTGTACCATCGGAAATATTTTTCAACAAACATCTACTGTTTGTGAAGCACGAGCACACAAAACCCTAATTTTTCAAATCCAAAATCAAGTTTCGGCATCTGAAATAAATCATTGTAGCACCATCCAAGTCATCTCGAAATCAAAGAAACCTATCTTCATATCATAATCAACCTTTTCAGATCTAGAAATAATCAGATGAACATTGTTGCCCCAAAACGAGCCAAATAACACTGTTACATCAGATCTGGACCGTTCTGACCAAATAAGCATGAAATTGATGTTGGATCTCCAAACGAGTCATCAACCCAAACATCAATCCATATACTTTTCTTCGAATCATCAAATAATTTCAAAACCCCCAAAAATAATTACAACGAACTTCATCGTTTAACGTCCATGGTGGATTCAAGAGCGAAATGAATCAGTTCAGCGGTTAGTCTGAACGATTCGGTAACCCAGGCACTGATACCAATTGACAAGTCCGAGCCCCGGTGCGGAAGCGTGAATAATCATTATTAAACAACACATCTTTTTCTAAATATGCCTTAACAGGCTCTTCTTCTGTGACTTTTGCTTTTCCCTTGTCTAATATTTTCTTTAATTCTTCTTCGGTTTCAGGAGGGAAATTATCAATGTCTTTCTCAAGCTCATCCATTTCCTCACCATACTCTACAGTCTTGGAGCATTCAGGTTGTTCAGTTTGAGTTGCAGGCTCCTCAGTAGCAGTATTTCCTTCTTTCAACACATCAGTCTCTACATCAGTCAGTATATCAGTTAAGACATCAGTAGCTTTATCAGTAGCAGCTACATTCTCCTCAACATTTGCCTTTTCAACCCTTTCCTCTGTCTCAACATCCTCTCCAACCCTCTCTTCATTGTAATCATATTCTTGTTCACCAACATCTGATCTGTCACCATCATACTCTTCATCCTCAATCCTCCTCTCCTCACTACTTTACTCTCCATCATCATACTCAGTCATAATCAATTTTAAACTGTCTGCAGTCACAACAACTGTTACAGTTTCTTCAACATTTACACCAGAGACAGTTGGTATAGGTTCATTCTCCCCCTGTTTTGGGGAAACTGAGGTCTTCTCAACCTCCTTCACCAGGGCTTGAATTCTCATATTAGCTTGTACCAACTTCTCTATCAGCATAACATTTTCATTAGTCACCTCTTCATTTCTTCTTCTCAACTCAGCGTTTTCTTTCAACAAGGTTAGAAGGTCAGTGTCAGTGGGTGGTGTTGAAGGTGGTGATGTGGTGAAATGTTCAAACTCAGGTTGTTCTGTGGTCTGTGTTTGGAAAATGGATGGTGATGGTGATTGTGTATGAGGTAGACTTGAAATTAATGGATCAGAATGACTTGGGCTAAATGTTGGTGGTGTTTGTTGTGTTGGGGAAGTATGTGTTGATGCTTCTGGTTGGCTTATGGTTAGGGTTTGAGGTGGTGTGTGAGTGATTTGGTGTGGTGGAGTTTGTGGTGGTGATGGAACAATGGGTTGGTCAATGTGTGGTGGGGACTGTGGTGGTGTTGGAATAGGTTGTTCTGTATGCTCAAGTTGCTCCCCCTGATCAGGTACAACAATGTCCATAGCTACCCCAGCTCCTCCATCATCTCCATTCACATAATCATCTTCATCATCAGAGTCTCCATCATCACTCTCATCATCATCAACTCCTTCCTCCTCTGAGCTTAACTCAGGCACTGGCATCACATTCAGATCATGGTCCAACAACCATGGAAATATCTCAAATGGGACATTTGAGTTGTACATATTTGAAACACCTGGATTCTTGATTCTTTTGTATGTATCAGGGTTTTGTAGTTGGTGTGTAGTTCCAACAGTGGGTAGATCTTGAAGTTCACTATTGAAGATTATTTGTAGGAATCTTTGATATTGTAAAAATCTTTTCGTTTCAGCCTTCTTCAAGTTTCCTACTAATCCTTCAAATATCATCTTTGAAAAATTGAAGGGTAGATCATATATGATTCCAACAGTGGCATTTGCCAAGTCATGACTCATCAAGGTCCATGATACCTTCCTTGGAGCAAATCCATGTATCACATGGTGAATGAGAAACCTGTACAACATAGGGAACATACCCTTCTGAAACTGTCCATCATGTACAGTTCCTTGATACCCCATCGTTTCTTCAAATATTTTCATCAAGTGAGGTGTGCTGAAGTTTATGGAATTATGATCACCATCATTCAACTATAGACATCTTCTTATCATCCTTTCTGTAATATGTATTTCTTGTCTAGCAACGGTTGCTTCGATTCTTTTACCATTTATGTCTTCAACCAGTTCTGCAGATCTCCAGAAATCTAAAGAATGATTTCTGTAGATCACAGGGCTTTCAGTGAACGCGAAACTGACATTTGACCTTGCCATCCAAGTTATCATCCTTGCCATCGGCTCATTGTCAGGTGTGACTTGTAACAGTACACACATATTGTGTTTTGGTTCGAAGACATATTTGGGTTCATCGTCTGCCATATCTGAATCACATAAATAAACATATTCAAAGTGAAAGTAGTCATAAAGTTCAGTACTTTAGATAATTTCAAGTTATAAAAATTGAAGAAGAAAAAGAGAGAAATCATCAAGAACCTGTTCTTCGACAAATTTATAACCTAAACACATAAACAGAGTATTAGTAATAAGATACATAATCAAAACCCATTCTAGTCTAATCGTGACCGGAAAACACATTATAATTGCTTACCGAGTCGGAATTAGAGGGCTAATACAAGTTAGGGTTTGGATTGAAGCAAAATGCGATAAGTCGGTTAGGTTTCTTTGCGAGTAAGCAATTTGCAGTGGAAGGAGAGGGAGGGAACAGTGATGTTGAAAATTTTGCCTAACTCCCTCTTATATACCTTTTGAAAGTGGGTTTTAAATGCATTTTGTCATTTTGTGAATTATTAGCTGTCAAACAGTAACATTATCCACTTGATATATTAAAAACAATATTTATCTTTTGAGTTAATAAAACCTTACTAGAAAATTTTAATATATCCAAAGTCTACTCGGTATACATCCACTTACAAAGCTTACCCGGTCAAACTTTGCTTGGAAAATTTTCATTTATGAATATACAAAGTTTGCCCGAATACTTCCATTTATAAAACTTTGCTTGGTCATGTTAATTAATTTAAAGTTAAGACATAATGAAGAAAGCTTACCCGAAATACTAGATTTCTTGAGAACTTAATCACAAGATAAATAATCAAGTATAAACATCAAATAAACATCCTTACTAAGAATCAATCAAGACACCCATATAGAGTTCTCAAATTCAAATTAAAAACTTAATCTAGCACAAACCCTATCAGAATAAGAAACATATTCAATCAAGCATAAAAAAACATATTTAATCAAGTATACTTGGAACCATAGTGTGCTCGAGCAACCTTTCAAGAGAATAGTGTGCCCGAACAACTTTCTAATGCAAAGTATACCCGAATAACCTTCATATAGTACAAAATGTGCTCGGAAAAGGATTTCTAGCAGACAGTGTACTCGGAAAGTTAAGTTTTGAAATTACCAAGTATATTGAGGGAAAAAACGTGTACCCGAAATATAAAGTGTGCCCGGAAAACAAAGTTTTCCTGAAAACACTTGTAATTTCAAAGAAATCATAAACACGCATATCACAGAGCATGCTAGGAATGAAATTAAAACACATAAACATTTAAGTGTGCTATAGTGTAAAATTTCAAAGAGCTTGCCCGAAAATCCTATGTTAGCACTAAGCTTGCTAGGATAAACACATTCAATCATCAGGTATGCCCTTACTCGAGGGAATGTCAACATGTCAAACCATACCCGAAAATGACAAACTTAAATAATAATATCTAAGTGTTCCTGGAAAGATTAACAAACCTTTCCTAAAAACATATTCACATAAATCACAAAGCTTACTCAGTGTACTAACTTAAGTTCACACAGTTTGCTTGAACTCACAATCAACATATAAAATGCAAAGCTTGCCCGAAACAAGAATGTCTTGTTAAAAGCTAGCTATACCACATAATCATCTCAAGATTTCAAGCTTGCTCGGGAAATGAGTACAACAGTGTACTCTACCCGGAAAGTGTAAACACTTCAAAGCATGCCCGAAAATCATAAACTTAGTCAAAAATGACTAAGCTTGCCCGGAAAGGTCATAAATCATCAAACCTTACCCGAAGTAACATATTCAAACATATTCAACTGTTTTGTGCCCGGAAAGGTTATAAAACATCAAACCTTACCCAAACTTACATATTCAGCCAATTAAAGGCAAAATGCAACACTTTTTTACTTAAACCACTGGTCAAAATATATTTTTCATTAAAGATCATAGTTTAAGAGCAAATGGTGCATTTAGAGATCAAATTTCAGTTGTCTTTCTTTTCAAAACAGTTTCTTTCTTTAACTGAAAAGATCTCAAGAAAGGGATCATATTGACTAAGTAGCTTTCTCAATACTTCATTCTCAGCATTATTATGACAACATAGATAGGTTAACAGCAGGTATAAACTTAGCATGAATTTCATTTCTTTGGTGATATTATTAAGGTTCAATTTAAGCATAATGCATTAATGGTCAACACTGTGCTATGATGCCTCATATCTCTTCTCAAAGCTTATTTGGCTTTCCCCAGATCACCCCAATTTGACTCCAACCTCCTGTATTTGGTCAAATATTGTTTTTGTATGACAGAACTTATTGTATTTTTGTATTTTTTGAGATTCAAACATATATAGAGGTTGAACGTTGGACTTATTGTTAATAACATGCCTTTCATTCAAGATGAGACTGATTTTGTCAACATCTTTGTAGTTCTTAGTTGTAACCCTCTTGTTTGATAAAATATTTAAAACACTTATCAACTTTTGGTTGATTTATTCATTCTTCCCCTTGTTTTTGATATTTTCTCAAATTTTTTTTAAACTTTGTTCTTTGTCATATTTAAATATGTTTCATTTTTGGTTGACCAAATAACAACAGGCTTGTGTATGACTGGGTAATCACTTTTCTGCCTATCATTTGGAGAGATTTATCTTGAGACATTCAAAGACAACTATGTATCTCCACATAAAGATTAGCATATTCATTATGTTTCTATCACCTTAGATTTTACATCATCATGGGAAAGCAACCATACATGTTAATGACTATACTATGGTCCTTTTAGCCTATTAAATCCATATGGTTGGCTAAGCAGTCAATGTACTATCATTTCCCAAATAAACACAGTTTAATATTCAATCACCCCAATATCTCTTCATTGTCAGGTTAATGGCTATCCTGTTTGACCAACAGTGGTCAACATGACCAAACATACATGTGAATATATGTCCTTTCAAAGTCAGAGCTATTGACATAGTTTTAAGTGAAGGAATAAGAAACAAGTTATTATTGCCCCAACTGCATTCAGTTTTCAGGTCAATGGCTATCCTTTGAATCTGTATAGATTTAAGGACCAAACATACACAAGTGCATGTCCTTCCAACTGGGCAAATGACATAATTTTCAGCAAAAACAACTTCTTGAGACTTCTCTTTAAAAATCCTTCTTGTAAGCTTCTTTTAAAGCTTGAACTGAATAATCTTATCATATCTCTACACCATTAACAACATGCTCATGTTTTGATCAAAATAGAGTATTTATGTAAAATTCATTGGAAAATCTTCATTTCATCACTTAATTTTGACATAAAACACATTTTCACACAAACAGTTGTAACATATTCAAATCTTAATCAAACATGAAATCATCAAGACAAGTAGACAGTACTAACAATCAAATTCTAACTTATCTTAATAACATCAGAAGATCAGATAAAGCACATATTCAAGCAATTAAGCAATGATATCAGATAAGTTTACATCAACAAGTAATTCATAACAAGAACACTTATCCTGACATCACAAATGCACATTAACTGATAAACATGCAAACATATAAATCCATTCAATCATGTCAAATTTTTCACACATAATCAGTCAAAGCACATAACAGTTAACATATTTAGTAGCATACTCAAGTAACATAATTAAGCAACATAATCAAGCATATTCACTAAACATTCAATATGTGTAATCTCTAACAACATAATCAGTTAACACAGAGGGACACATAGCTAGGCACACATCCTTAATCAGATTTCATCAGAGTTGATCATTCCCAGGGTTTTCAGAAGAAAGTTAAACCTGGTTCTATCAAATGGTTTGGTGAATAGGTCAGCCAAATTGTCACTTGTATAAACTCTTTGCATTTCAATCAAACATTTTTCACTGCAGTCTCTGATGAAGTGATGTCTGATTTCAATGTGCTTAGTTTTAGAATGTTGAACTGGATTCTTAACAGTAAAATATGCAGCAATATTGTCAATAAGAATAGGGGTGTTCTGAAAATTCAAACCATAGTCCAGCATCTGATTTTGAATCCATAAAACTTGTTCACAGCAGGCAGATGCAGCAACATATTCAGCTTCAGCAGTAGAGATTGAGACTGTAGTCTGCTTTTTGCATTGCCATAACACTAGCCTTTCACCCAAAAATTGGCATCCTCCTGAGGTTTACTTTCTGCTCATGTTACAACCATCATAGTCACTGTCAGTGTAGGCAATTAGATCAAAAGATTGGTTCTTTGGATACCAAATCCCTAAGTCTGGTCTTCCTTTCAAATATCTGAATATTCTTTTAACAGCATTCATGTGGGAGACTTTTGGACTTGATTGGAATCTTGCACACACACATACAGCAAACATGATATCTGGTCTTGTTGCAGTCAGATACATCAGAGATCCATTTTTGGCTCTATATTCATGTTCATCCACAGGCTCCCCCTTTTCATCTGCAATCATCTTTTCTTTGGTGTCCATTGGAGTTGAAGCAGTCTTGTACTCATGACAGTTGAACTTGTTTAAGATGTCCTTCACATATTTGTTTTGGTGAATGAAGATCCCTTCGGCTTTCTGTTGAACTTGCAATCCAAGAAAGAAGTTCATTTCTCCCATAGAACTCATGCTGTATTTGGACTTCATTACCCCTTCAAACTCCATGCACATTTGTTCATTTGTAGATCCAAAGATGATGTCATCCACATATACTTGTAACAGAAACAAGTCTGATCCCTTTCTTTTGTAGAAGAGTGTCTTTTCAATGGCTCCTATTTTGAAACCATTTTCAAGAAGATGATTTGACAGCTCATCATACCATGCTCTAGGAGCCTGATGCAATCCATAAAGAGCTTTGTTTAGCTTATACACCCTGTTTGGATACATTGGATCCTCAAAACCTGGAGGTTGAGCTACATACACCTCTTCATCAATCTTTCCATTTAGAAATGCAGACTTAACATCAAGCTGGAACACTTTAATGTTCTTTGAGGCAGCATATGCAAGAAAAATCCTGATAGCTTCAAGTCTTGCAACAGGAGCAAAGACTTCCTCAAAGTCTATTCCTTCTTCTTGAAGACATCCCAGTGCTACAAGTCTAGCTTTGTTCTTAATTACCAAACCCCTTTCATCCCTTTTGTTTCTAAAACCCATTTGGTTCCTATTGCATATCTGTCTATTGGCCTATCAACAAGATCTCACACATGTAGGTCTCTGAACTGTGCCAGTTCATCTTGCATTGCTTCTACCCAACTATTGTCTTTTAGTGCTTGAGCAATGTTCTTTGGCTCTATTTGGGATAGAAAGCAGGAGTAAAGACAGATGTTTGCAATTTCAGAATGACTTCTTGTAACTCTTTCATGCAAATCACCAATGATGTTTTCAGAAGGATGATTCTTTTCCACATAAGGAGTTTGTATAATCATATTTGTAGACAAATTTGTGTCAAGATTTGTTTCATTGAGCTCTGGTTCTTCAATGATCAAATCAGCTTCTGCATCATGAAATTCTGGTGCTTCATCATTATGTTGTCCTGAAGTAGATGCACCATTGTTTTCTAAGTTCAATCTTTGAAATAGATCTTGAAATCTTGCTGTAGATGCAGCTTCTTATCCACTTGCTTGGTTGCTTGTGTCACCCTCATTCGGAACTTGATCATTTTTTACATCTTGATTGTTCTCAGTATGATCATGTTCAACATTGTGATTGTTTTCTTGATCAGGTTCACCAATATCACATGAGGAATTCTTCACAAAAGTATACTCCTTTTCTTTTCTAGCAACATTTTTCCATAATTCTTCCAAGTCCAATGATTTCTTCTTTTTCTCTTCAATTTCACTGGTCTTGTAGAAAGATTCATCAAAGTCTTCAGGATAAATCTTGAAAGACCTTATTAACTTTTCATGATCAAACAACCATGCTGCACCATTAACTGTATTGAATTGATTCTCATTAAAGATGATGTCAGATGATTCTATAACACTCAAATGGTCTTTCACATATACTCTGTAAGCTTTTGAGTGTGTAGAATATCCAACAAAGAACAGTCTAGGGATTTTGTTTGAAACTTGTTCAAATAGTCCCTTGTGTTCAGAAGAAAACATTTGCATCCAAAGGGCTTGAAAAACTTAATGTAAGGCTTTCTGTTGTGAAATATTTCATATGGAGTTTTGTTATGCCTTTTGTTGACAAGTACCCTATTCTGAACATAGCAGGCTGTATTTATGGCTTCAGCCCAAAAAGTGACAGGCAGATTAGCATCTGCTAACATGGTTCTTGCAGCTTCAATTAAGGTTCTATTTCTTCTTTCTGCTACACCATTTTGTTCAGGAGTTATAGGAGCTGAGAATTATTGTGGTATTCCTTTTGCTTTACAGAATTCTTGCATAACTCCATTCTTGAACTCAGTGTCATTGTCACTTCTCATCATCTTGACTTTCTTATTCAACTTGTTCTCAATCATTGTTACACAACCTTTAATCAACTCTGCAGTCTCATCCTTGGTACTTATGAAATAAACCCAAGTGTATCTTGAATAGTCATCAATGATCACAAGACAATATCTTTTCTTCCCTATACTTGGTACACTTACATGACCAAAAAGATCCATGTGAAGTAATTCAAGTATTTGATCAATTGAGTTGATGAGCTTTGGCTTATGAGTAGATTTGTGTTGTTTTCCCTTTTGGCATGAACTACAGTGATCTTCCAATTTGAATTCTCTTGTGGGTAAGCCTATGACATGCTCACCCTTAACAAGTCTGTTCATGTTCTTCAAGTTCATATGACACAGTTTCCTATGCCACAATTTTGACTCATTTTCAGTGGCTTTGGAAACAAAACATGCACCTCCGCTTGAAATCGCTTCTTTCATATTCAATTCATACAAGTTACCATTTCTTGGTGCCATCATCATAATCATTTCAGGTGGAATCACAAATTCAGGTTTTAGAATGAAACAGTGTGAATCATCAAAACTGACTTTGTATCCCTTATCACACATTTGTGATATACTCAGCAGATTGTACTGAAGACCTTCAACATGAAATACATTATCAAATGAGACTTTCCCATTTGTTAAGATTCATTTTCCAACAATCTTTCCACCATTCTCATCACTCCCAAAAGCTACTGGTCCTTCATACTTTTCTTCATAATTGACAAGAGATCTCTTGTCACAAGTCATGTGCCTAGAACATCCACTATCCATGTACCATATGTCATTCAGAGGAGTGGACTGTTCCTGCACATACAAAGAAAGTTTGATTAGTTAAGTGATGAAGTGCAAGCCTCATCAACTTGCAGCTCATCAGATTCAGTTTCAGACACAACTTGGGAAGTGAGTGTAGTTGGTTCAGGATCTTCATGAGTGACTTCTAGATTATCTGAATTGTCTGTTTCATAACCACACTCTCTTGGAGTTTTAACTAGTGATGTTGAGTTCTGGTACTCAGCTGAGTCAGTGTCACACTCTTTTATCACATAGTCCTTCTTTTCAGAGTAGTCTCTCACATCAGCAACTATCTCAACCTTAATCTCAGGCTTAGGTTTCCAAAGAAAACCTTGTGGTTCATATCCATGCTTTAACAGAAACTTCTCATCACCAGTGAGTTCTGTTGGTTTCTTTCTAGATACCACATGTATTTTTGTATTCTCACTGCTTGATGATCTTTGAGAACTATCAGATTTGACAGACTGATTATCCCTTTTTGGGATTGTTCTCAATGGTTGAGAGTCCTTCTTAACAGTTTTCACATGCTTCACTGGAGGTTTAACCCAGGTTTGATCACATGTTTCTTGACTTTCAGTGAATGCCTTTGGCTCTCTTTTTCCAGAACTTCCTCTGCACAATAGTTTCCCATACCCAAATATTTTTCATACTTCATTTTATAGGCCACAAAGTCTTGTCCATACTTTGTTTCATCTGGGACATGAAAAGGCTTGAATTTAAGTCTTTCATTACAGGAGTCTGTATGATGACCATATTCATCACAATTCTTGCACCAAACCATTCCTTTGAATGCTTCATGTTCTTTTGGTTTCTTGAACCTTTCACTTGGTCTTAGTGAATCAACTCCAATTGTCTTTTTAGATTTTAAACTGTCAAAATCAATTGAGAAGGGGACAAATTCAGCTATCCTTATGTCACTTCTTTCCACTTTCCCTTTAACAAAAACAATTTCTCTTATACTTAAGGGTTCTTCCTCTATGTTTTCCCTTTGTCTTGATTTTCTCTTTTCATATTCTTCCATTGTTTCTACTTCTCCAATGTCAAAGTCTTCAATGCTTGAGAAAATAGGGTAAACTGGAATAAAGTTTTCAACATTCACATCTTCTTTTACCCTTTTCTTGCTGTTTTGCTTTATCTTTTCCAATACAGCTTTGCTTGGTGGCCTAACTGTATTGTAGCTTATCTTCTTCCTTTCACATATGTCAAAGGACACATGCTCTCTCTTCATTCTTTCATTTTGTTTCTTCATTTTAGGTGTGACTGGTGGATACATTGGAAGTTTATCAATAGATTCTGGTTTCTTGTATCTTCTTCCTCTTTCAGCAGCTTTGATCTCTTCATCATTGATTTGATCACTTTGATCACTCAAGTCATCTTGATCCAATTCAACAGGATCAAAGTCATCCTCAGAGACTTGAACTCCAATTGACTTATCATCTTTTACTTCTTCCTTAACCACAAACTCACCTTCTTCATTCACTTCTACCTTCTTGTACAAATCAACAAATTCTTTTTTGTCTTGAAAGACATCTCTGAGTTGTTGCAAGTATGCATATCTTTTCTCTTTGTCAACCTTTGGCATGAAGTTGTTGTTGAATGGAGGTGGAATTGCTTTGTATTTGTCTTGATCCTTTACTTGGTTCAGAATACCACATATGTTGCCTGTTGAAACCAAATTCTTCAAAAATTCAGTTTCCACTTTCAGTTTTGTGTTCTGCACCTTTTCTTCAACTAACATCTTTTTCAATCCATCTATCTCAGTGATGTATCTGGATTGAGCTCTGTAACTGATCATGCAGTCATCTTCCAAAATTTTGATCTTTTCTTCACTGATCAGCTCACTTGCCTCAAACCCATTGATGATACTTTGTTTCCTAAAACACTCACTTTCCAGCTTGCCTACTTTTGTTTTCAAGTCATTGATAAGTTCATTTAAATCAATAGTAGGAGCAGAGTGTACCTGAGATGATGATCCAGTCTCTTTTTCAGTTATAGCCATAAATGTCACATTTGCTTTCTTGATATCATCAGCAATGTCCTCTTCATGATTGCTCCAATCAAAGTTACCTTCATGTTGTGTAGTCACTGCCACATTTCCTTGATTTCTTGGTTGATTTTGGTTAACTGGAACAGTGTTGTTTGGAACATTTTGAACTGCTTGAAAATTTTGATTGTTCATTTGAAAACCTTGATTCTGTTGCATACTTTGATTAAGATTATTCATTTGAGGCTGAAAGTTGTTGAAGTTGGGATTGTAGTTGTTGTTGGGATTGAAGTTGTTGTTGTTTGGTCTCTGCTGATACTGAGGTTGCTGATTTCTTGGTTGTTGATTCTGAAATTGATTCATCTGATAGTTCCTTGGCAGGTTGCATTCTCTTGCAAAATGTCTTGGCTATTGGCAATTGTAGCAGATTGCCTTTGACTTGTCAAATCCAATCCTTTCATTAGGACCAGAAACCAGAGATCTACCAGTTCTATTATACAACCTCTTACTTCTCAAAGCTAACATGGCAGCTTGCCACTTCAAATCCATGTCCTCCAAATCATCAGCATCTATCTGTTCAAGATCATCTTGAACTACACTTGTGTGAATTAAGTTCTTTGCAACAAATGCATTATATGATTCAGTGAACATTGAAAGCAATGCTTGTGTATCACTGCTTTGACCATGTCCACCACTAGTGTGAGGGACATTTCCACTTGCCATAGAGGAAGAATCAGTGTCATCAATTAGCTGCACATTGAATCTTTGCTGGTTTCCTTGATTGTTTGTGCTAACACCAACAAATGATTTTGGAGTATCAGAATTGAGTTCAACAGGTTCTTCAATGATTGGAATCTGTTGTTGATTCTTTGTAGTCAAGTTACCCATAGGTGCAATCAATGCATTTGAAACATTAAAGCAGGGTCTTTCTTCTCTAATCATCTCATTTTCTATCATTTTTATCTCTGCAGCTTGTAGAAAGCACACTACATCATCCACTTTTAGCTCATTAAAGTTGTGCTTTGTCAGTATGAACTTGCAGGCAGTATACCATTCTTTTGGCATAGAGTTCAACAGCTTGGTGTTGAGATCAAAATCAGTCATGACATAGTCTGTGGTTCTGAGCTCATTCACAATTCCCAGAAACCTCTCCAGAATTGATTTCAACCTTTCTCCTTCTTTATACTTGAATCTTTCTAACTGCTGCTTCAATCTCTGCTTCTTGATGTTCTTGAGTTCAACATTTCCTTCAAACATCTCAAGTATTGCATCATACATTGCCTTGGCATTGGGATGATGTGCAACCTTGGTGAGTATTTCCCAAGACAGACCTAGCTTCAACATTGCTAAAGCCTTGTCATAAACCTTTCTCATCCTTTCTCTCACAGCAGCAGTTGTTGCCGGATTTGCACCTTCCTCAACAGTAGCTTGTGGACCATTCTTGATGGAGTTCCACATATCAACATCATTGTAGCAAACGGCTGCTTCAAACAAGACCTTCCATTTAGTGAAATTTTCCTGTCTATACAATTTAGGAATCTTGTTAGTAGACACCTCTTGTTCCTCGTAACCAGACATTTTTGTGAAAACAAAAGTAATTTCTTAATAAAAACAGAGTTTAAAGAAAATATTCAGATCTGAGAATCGATTGTTCAGATCTGAGGTGTCTGGTTCGATAAGAACAAGATATAAATATAAAGATTAAAACTTTAAATAAAACAAGGAAGAGAAAACACCAAATGATTGTAGATCTGGAAGAAAAATGAAGAACAAAGCTGCTGACGTCACTTTTCAATGTAACAGTTGTCTGCTTACGTCATTCTTCTTCAAATCTTCAATCAGCAGCAATCTTTCTAAAATAGCAGTAATCAGCTCTGATACCACTTGACAGGTCCGAGCCCCGGTGCGGAAGCGTGAATAATCATTATTAAACAACGGTGTGGAGCTCGGGTCTAGGGTTAGGATCGAATCTAACTCGTATTCACTCTTGAAAGATGTCTGGACGGATGAGGTGTATTGGGAGAGAGCCTGATTTGATTAACAATCAATAATAGGATGAACAATTGTAATCAAAACACAAACAAGATAGAAATGGTAGTATGATAATATTAGTCGAATGATTCTCATAAAGATGAACCACTCATACATACATACATTCATACATACAAACGATTAAGAAATATCAGCCGCCACCAGGAGAGCTCATCCTGGAGGCGAAGACTCTCTCAAAGGGATAAAACCCTAAATCTCACACATACACAATACAGTCACTCATTCTAGACAAATGAATAAAAACATCTATTTATACTAGTCTAGCATGACTTGGTCTTCAAGCCATCCACCCTTGGTTGAGACCAAAATAATATATTTGTCACCCACAAATTAATTCGATGCATCGGTCTAAAAATATAAGTCCCAACAGGTACGTTGGACAACATGAGATTCTGGTTCTATGATTCGTTTACTGCCACAGCTGTTGTCAAACTACAAAAAGGGAAAGGTCAATATCGCTTCGTTGACCCTAAGGATTTGTTGAAATTTCATGAGAAGGATATCAAGACACTCAGCATGCATCAGATTGTTGATGATGGTATTTTTGAAACTGCTGCCAAGGAATACACAAGCATGGTGGCTTCTATCATCAATAACAAGTTTTGGGCTGGTGATTGAAGGATGCGGATATTGATTACATGGAGGAAGAGTAAAGATAAAGCTACAAACCAAGGGGATATTGTTGGGCCTGGTTTTATGGTTTGAGCTTGATTTGTACTTAATTCTAGTTATTTGGGCTTGGGTTTTGGGTGCATATGTAAACCGAGAACACTTATGTGTTCTCGGTGGGCTTTTTGGTGTTTGGGCCGGCTTATTGTTTTTTTTGCCTATATATAGTCTCAATTATGTATAGGGTAAAGGTTGTTGACTTCCAGTTTGTGTTAAATCATTGTAAGTGCTTAAGCACCCGACGTATTCAATAATATACGTGTGTTTTGAAGCAATTCCGAGTTACCTTTTACTGTTCTTATTCTTATTCTTATTCTTGAGTCACCGAGTGTTGGTATTCCGCACCAATACTCGTTTGGTTGATATCATATTGTAGTGATCCAGATTCGGGACTTACAATAACGAGTTTACGAAAATCCGTTTGAACCTCTTATGTTTTTCTTAACAACACTAAATGATGACAAACATCGGTTTATTAGTGATCGAGATATATAATAATATTATATAATAAATAAATATGTAACATCCCGAAATTTCCAAAATGATATTATTTATATTACTTAATAATAGAGGGAAAGTTTACTCGGATTATCGGGAAATAAATAAATAGAGTAGGAGTTAGTATGGGTCGGGCTAGTGTTGGGTAATGGATATGGGTTATGGACTTGGGTTATGAAAGAAGGAAGGAGAGTCCATGGGCTTAAGCCCATGATCCCTAAATATAAATACCATTAACCACCATTTAATCCTCATTCTCACCTATTCCATACACACACACCCAAAACACACACGACCCGAACCAAGATCCAAAGGCGAAAACCCGAGCTTGTTGGTGCTGGAACGTCGTGACGGACCAAAACAACATCAAGGCTTAACCGTGTTCGTAGTTCGACTCGTTCAAGGTACGTTTATAGTTAGAAATCGTTCGTATAGGTTCGGTTTGATTTGAGAAATGATAGATCTGAGTTTGTATGGTAAAAACGAATCCAACAAAGCTAATCTTACTGAAAATGGTTATGATTTGATGGGTTAATCGATTGATAAAAAGAACCCGTAACCTATATGCCTAAATCGCACCCTTTAAACATCGATGTTAGGTCGATTTGATGGTTGGGGTTTGTAGGCGCTGGTCAGACGATCCCGTGGGTACCTAAATCGAGTTATTTGGTTAAGAAACGAAGGTGATTAAGGGATTTAAGAATGAACAGTAGCTGCAGACGACAACTTCGCCTGCAAGCTAAGTTCGCCTGATGAACTTCGCCTGCAAGCTAAGTTCGCCTGATGACAACTTCGCCTGCAAGCTAAGTTCGCCTGATGACAACTTCGCCTAAAGCCAAGTTCGCCTGATGACAACTTCGCCTAAAGCTAAGTTCGCCTAAGGTTTTTATTTCGCCTAAAGCTAATTCGCCTAAGGTTTAACTTCGCCTAAAGTCAAGTTCGATTAGAGAATAGATTAAAACAATAAGTAAAAGTAAGCTAATACTAGGCCACCAGATTAGATCAGGCGAGTATTGATACGTGTAACTTATACAGTCAGCCGAGCTCAGTTAAATAAAGGATTTACAACTATCAGAAGAAGAAGCAGAGTTCAGGTGAGTTTCTAGCCCCATTCCTTGTTATGTTTTCGGGGCTGTGTGCATACTCGATGTGAAGTGTGAATACACTTACCTTAAGTGGTAAGTGTATGCTATAGATGTTATACGAGGTATATATTTTATAATGCTTGGCGGTACGCGAACGATCTTCGGATATTGCACGTATCGCCAAGGATAGTAAATTCCAAGTGGTTGATAGTGTGTACGAATGTTATGATGTGACTGGTTTATTACGTAAATACCGAACTGATATGAAGTGTGATATAGGCAGGTAGAGGTAGAGTGTGTTAAAAGTGGCAAGAGTCTAGCAAGGGTGTTAGTGGCATAACGTGAGCGCGTGATAGGGAAAGCCTGTACGTGCCATCGTTATTATGTGTGTATGATTGTTGATGTGACATGCTTATTATGTAAATGATATGAAGCGTGTTGTAGACAAGTAGAGGTAGAACGTGTTAGAAGTGGCAAGAGTCTAGTAAGAGTGTTAGTGGCATAACGATAGTACGTGGTAGGGTAAGCCTATACGTGCCTTCGTTATTAAAGTGGCAAAGTGGCATAACGTTTTACGTTATTAAAGTGGCAAAGTGGCATAACGTTTTACGTTATTAAAGTGGCAAAGTGGCATAACGTTATACGTTATTAAAGTGGCAAAGTGGCATAACGTTTTACGTTATTAAAGTGGCAAAGTGGCATAACGTAATACGTTATTAAGTGGCAAAGTGGCATAACGTTATACGTTATTAAAGTGGCAAAGTGGCAAGGTGGTAGGTGTAAATAAGAGGCTAAGTGGTAAGTTAAGCAGGTTAGATGCGAAAGTGTGAATACACTTACCTTAAGTGGTAAGTGTGTAGATGTTATACAAGTAGCTATTATGTAATGCTTGTCGGTACGTGAACGATCTTCGGATATTGCACGTATCGTCAAGGAGAGTGATTGTCAAGTGGTTGTTAGTGTGTATGTATTCTATGATGCGACTTGCTTATTATGTAAATATTGTATTGGTATAAAGAGTGCTGTAGACAAGTAGAGGTAGAGTGTGATAGAAGTGGCAGAGTCTAATAAGAGTGTTAGTGGCATGACGATAGTACGTGGAAGGGTAAGCCTATACGTGACTTCGTTATTAAGGTGGCATCAAGTGGCATAAAGTGGCATAAGTGGCTAAGCTGTAGGGGTAATTAAGAGGCTAAGCTATAGGGGTAATTAAGTGGCTAAACAGTGGCATGTTAGACAGTGGACTATGTGTCTTCGGATACGTATATATTGTATGAAGTGGTTGTATGATAAGTTGCTTGATTAACTAGAACTCACTCAGCGTAGCTGACTTTTAGTATGCACGCAGGTGAGTAGGATGAGGCAGCTCGCTTGAGGAGACACGTGGCACTGAATAAGAGGCTGGCATCGAAAGACTCAAGACTTTTAAGTTTAATGTTTCGTTTATTTTGAAAGACAAAATGATGTTTTAAGACAAGACGTGTTTTGTTATGAAATGTTTTATGAAAGTTTTTAAATTTCGCGAATGTTTTAATTAACTCTGATATTTAGAACTGCGTTTATGAGTAAATCCAACGCTAAAGTAGGGCCACCGGTGACGGGGCCTTACAAAATAAAGAAACAAAAGATGTTGAGTCAGGTTTGTATAATAAAGGTTTACAACACGAATACAAATCGAGATTCAAATTTTGACGAATGTCACATTTTAGAACAGATTACTTCTTGTGCATAGTTGATCAAGCTATTTCTTCTCTTAAAACTAGATTTGATCAATTTAAAGAGTATGAAAGTATTTTCGGTTTTATGTTTAGTATAAAAAAGTTAAAAACCTTAGATGAAGAAAGTTTGAAAACTAAGTGTATTTCTCTTGAAAATTTATTGAAGCATGATGAAAAATTAGATATTGATGGTTTAGATTTATTTCAAGAACTAAAAGTGCTAAGAGATATTATACATTTAGAATCAGACAAACCTATTAATATACTAAGTTATATTAAAACATTTAATTCTTTTTCAAATGCATATATTGCATATAGAGTTATGTTAACTATTCCCGTAATCGTTGCTTCTGCAGAACGTAGCTTTTCAAAATTAAAATTGATTAAGAATTACTTAAGATCTACAATGTCGCAAGAAAGATTAAACGGTTTAGCTATGTTGTCGATTGAAAAAGATTTTTTTGAAGAACTTGATTATGAATATTTAATTAAACAGTTTGCATCAAATAAAGCAAGAAAAATAAATTTCATATAAATATATTTACATACAAAATTTTTATTTAAAAAAAAAATTTAACTCCGCCAACTATAAACTTAATAGTTTATTATCGCCGGTCCCAAGCCCGGTAAAGGAGGAGGGTTGATATCAAATTGTTTTAAAAAAAAGGCCTCAACATTTTAGTTCGCTTTAGGCCTTAAAAATGTTGAGACGGCCTTGCTCAGTAGCTACTGAATTTATAAGATCCTGCTAAATTACAAGATGTTACCCTTCCCAGCTACATGAGCAGCACAAGATTGCTATCAAGCTTCAAAGTTGCTACCAAACTTATAGTCACTACCGACACATAATTCCAATTATGTTGAAGACCATTTCCATGC
Source organism: Bidens hawaiensis (assembly GCF_021521415.1). Lineage (NCBI taxonomy): Eukaryota > Viridiplantae > Streptophyta > Magnoliopsida > Asterales > Asteraceae > Bidens > Bidens hawaiensis. Next base: position 31,633 of record NW_027493815.1, read on the forward strand.
AACTTTTTTCCATCCATATTGATCTAACGTGTTTTCAATGGATGTCTTTCCATTCAAAGCGACCCAAGATAAGGGTGTTTCCCCTTGGACCCAACAAGGGACCATCTCTTTCGCCCTGCGAGGGCAATGGTGCAAAACCACTAAGGAGTGGTGCCCTTGGAACCTCTTCAGGGTACCAAAGACATAGAGGTTTCTTAGTACCGAATTACAATAGTTTTGGACAAGTTTGTACTCCACACCTCTTAATTTGTACCAATGTATGTTATGATTTCTCATTTGGTATACATGTAAATCTCGATTATCCAAAATAGTCTAAATGACACTAAAATCACCAAGAGGTTTCTAGATTCAAATTATTGAATTCAGGTATATAATTCTTTTCAAAAAAATTATAAATTGTCATATCTATCTCATGCTAGTGAATAAAAAAATGTGAGCTTCGAAGAAAAAGAAAACGTTGATGTTACATTTTGATATATTTTCAAAAGTAAAATACATGTTACGGTAATAAATAGTGTAGAGACTATATTGTAATTGTTGAATGGTATGAAGGGTCTTTTGTGATAGTCTAATTGTAAAAAAAGGGCGATCGGAATGAGAATGCGGCATTGATGATTTGAGCTTAATTTCTTGTGTTTCTCTCTCTACTTTCGATTCTTTTTCTATTTTATTGATCGATCTAACACTTTGATACGTAACACATGTATATAACCATGTAGCACTTAGGGGAGAAAGTGTGGACGAGGATGGAATATAACCAAAATTTAAAACTAATGCTTCAAATTTAATAGGTAACCTGAAGCTCTTTTTTATTGGGATATTGGTTTTCAATACTCACAACTTTCACTCGTTTGACAATAACACTACCAATTAATAATTTGTCTCCCACTACTCCCAACTTTCAGCCTATTTGTTTCTGGCACCCCTGAACTTAACGAAGCCTAACTCCGTTAGTTTTTTTGATGACATGGAATATTTAATTAATAAAAAGTAGGTTGTGGGTCCCGCACAATCTCCTTTCGTCAACATAAAATCTCAATAACCTCAATTTCCAGCGACCTCGTTTTTCCGGCGAATTTGATTTTTACGGCTACCTCGTCTTTCACACAATGGAGATGGTGCAGAGGTGTTGAAAGAGGATGGAGATCAAGGAGATTGTACACCGGTGGAGAGATGATGAAGATGGTGCTCTTCGGAAACCTGCAACTCATTTTTCCGGTGAGCAGACGATTCCGGAAGGTGGTTGGGTGAGACACTGGTGGTGGCGGAGGGTGGGTGTTGTGGTTGTTGTGACTGTGGGCGGTGAAATGATGGATATGGTTCCCGCCGAAAATATGCAACTCGTTTTTCCGGCAAGCAAAGGATTACCTCGAATCGCTGCTCCATTGTTAACGGTGGAACTCGCCGGAAAAACGCGGAGGTGGCAACAAACACACATGAGTTTGGGATTTTGACCAACAACTACCTCATTTGAGTTTGGGATTTTGACCGGCAACTACATATTCTGAGGAGATTGATGGAGAATTATAGGGAGAACAAGAGAGACCTACATATGGTGTTCAGGCGTACGATAGTGTCCCATGTAGACTGATTAGGGATGGTCTAGAGGGTCGAGGTGTCCCGAGGAAATGTATAGACTTAATTAGGGATATGTGTTCCAAGACCATAACAAGTGTGCGTGCACCTGTGGGGGATACTAACCTATTCCCTATGGAGATAGGACTACATCAAGGATCTGCTTTAAGCCCGTTTCTTTTTGTCGTGGTCCTGGATGAGTTGTCAAAATCCATCCAAGAGGCAGCCCCGTGGTGCATGCTTTTTGCGGATGATATTGTGCTAGTTGCGAAGAGTAAACAAAGCCTAAATAAAAGGCTAGAGGAGTGGTGTGCAGCTCTCGAAGGTAAAGGTTTAAGGATTAGTCGATATAAGACAGAGTATCTTTACTGTGGCTTTAGTGATACAAGTGGCAAAGAAGACACTCACATCACCATTGAGGGTCAAATAGTTCCGCAGACAACAAATTTCAAGTATCTAGGATCTTTTGTACAAAGCGATGGAGAAATAGAATGAGATGTAGCCTACCGGGTACAGACAACCTGGTGTAGATGGAGAGCTGCCATAGAGGTATTGTGCGACAAGAGATTCCCGGTTAAACTAAAAGGGAAATTTTATAGGGTTGCCATTAGGCCTGCGATGTTATACGGAACTGATTGTTGGGCCATCAAGAAAACATAGGCACGCAATTTGGAGGTAGCGGAGATTAGGATGTTGAGATGGATGTGTGGGCACTCTATGTTAGATCGGATTAGAAACGAGGTCTTTAGGGAAAGATTAGGGTGGCTAGTATTGTAGATAAAATTAGGAAGGGAGGTTGAGATGGTTTGCGCATGTGAAGAGGAGACACGATACTACACTGGTTAGGTTGGTAAAAACCCTTGTCGTAGAGGGGAAGAGGAGTAGAGGTAGACCAAAACTGACTTGGGATGAGCGGATTATGCATGATATGATAGAATGGCATCTCTCTAAGGACATGGTTCAGGATAGGAGTTTGTGGAGACCTAAGATTAAAGCTAAAGACTTCTAGAATGGTATTTTGTGGTTTTAGCAGTTATCTAGGGGCGGAGAACTTACTATGGCGTAGGCTATGACATGTATCTATTACTCATCCTTATCTATCTATATATGTTGCATGTGTTTACTTTACCTTTTCTATTTTTCTTTATATATATATATGGTAAGGTTAATGTAAAAAACAATAGTTTTGTGAAGCATAAGAATAGATATACACCCTTGGATCTAGGATCTAGTGGTTGAGATTGGTAGTTGTTAAAAGTTGTATAGTTTCCTTTTACATGTTATAGTGTCCTATTTAGATTGTGTACTTTATTTTGAAGTCTTCTCACACTTCTCACAAAACAATTGTTTTTTATTTGAACCATTTTCTATATATAGTTTTGGTCGTTTACTTTGTTTGGTGTGGAGTCGGGGGTCTCTCTGTAAACAGTATCTCTATCCTTATGGATAGAGGTGAGGTTTGCCTACATTCCACCCTCCCCAGACCCTACTAGTAGCTTTGCTATGAGTGGGATCCACTAGGTATGATTGATTGATTTTGATCGGCAGTGATGGAGACGGTGGAGGCTGGTGGTGGTGAAGGTAATGAGGTCGGCTGTGGTGGTAAATGTGACGATAGAGGGCGGAAGTGATTTAGGTCTGTGGTGGTGGCGTTATGGTGTAGGCAGTGGTGGTGTTTATGCGTGTGTGTACATATATATATAATATTTGTTGTTAGGTTTTTCTTCTTTTTTTGTCCACATAGCATGCCACATCAGCAAAACATGCCACGTCAGCAAAAAAAACTAGCGGAGTTAGGGTTCGTTAAGTTCGGGAGTTATATAAGAAAATAAGTTACAAGTTGGGAGTAATGAGAGGCAAATCGTTAGTTGGGAGTGTTATCGTCCAATAATTAAAAGTTGAGAGTATTAAAAACCAATATCCCTTTTTTATTTGATAACGAATAGAGCCGGCCATACTAAATACGCATCACAATAATAAATTCTTTATCTATCATCTTACCTAGACAAAATTCCTTAAATGTTCATTTGAACCACAAAATTCAAGGTAAAGTCAACGAGTCCACCAATATATCGTTGGACCCGCCTTGTTTACCCATGTTAGAAGCCCCCATTCTCTGCCTATTACAGCGAGTCACGTGACAAAAAACAAAAAGTAGGGTCCAATTTTGTGATAATCTTTTGTATTATTTGGTATTGTTATTGGTTGTATTTTATGCTTTCCTTTCTTTGTTGGGGAAAGTGAATACGGTGCTGTGAACCGTGTAACCTTACATGTAAAACCCATCAAAACTACGTAGTTTTGATAAAAACTTCCTAAAAACTAATCCCTGAAATAAAACATGTAAATCCATATTCATCTTCTCTCTGGTGCAAACCCTACTGCTCTCTGTTTACGGTGTTCGACAAGTTAATGTTTGGGTCCAATGTTAATGTAATCAAAATCCCATTAGGCCATGGAAATAATAGAAAGATGCATGGGATGCTCTCACCTATAAAAGGTGGAGCATGCCCATGCATACTTAACCTTTTGCAAAAACAACTTTTACCAACTCCTCTCTCTATGTTATCTTTCATACTTACCATTTTTGGTAAATAACTCAAACCCTTCCAATATCCGAGATCTTGGTTGGTTGTAGGTGATTCCGCTAACCTACAACCCGGATTGATCCCGTGATATCCATTCTAAAGACCTAAATAAAGCCTTTGATCTGACCTGAAACTTGGATTTTCAACGGTATTTGTTATGAAACGGTGTACTGTTGCTTTGTGAGGTCTGTCGATATTTCTTTTGAGGCGACAATGTTTATTGTGAGATCCAACGGTTGAGAGCCGTCGATTTTGTTTGTGAGGTGACATTTTTTTTTAGATCCGACGATATTTAGTGAAATTCGACAGTATTTATTGTGAGATCCAATGATATCTTAGTGAAATTCAACCGTCTTTGGTGAGATCCGATGGTTTTAGAATAGTCATTTAAAAAGTTTTTGCCAAATGAACAATCTCTTAACCTTAAGTGGTAAAATGAACAATAGGGGGTTTTCCCTTTTATTTATCTCACAAAATAAATCAGAAAAAGTACAAAGGTTTAGACTGAAAAGATCCATAAACGTACGTATTAACTTTGCTTTCATGTGAAGGTTTGAACACCTTCTCTATAAATCCATAAAAAGCATGACCAAACATTAAATTAATAAAATTTAGAAAGACCAAAAGGCAGACCTTCTTCATGTACTTTCATATTCTTACTTGCTTCATGAGCCAAAACCAACTAAGATAAAAAGAAACCAATGGAGATCAACAATTTCCACAAGATCAATACTCATAACCCACAAATCATATCAACACATTTTCTGTTTCCACACCTAAAATGGGAGAAAATGATTGGGTGATGAATGTGAATCAAGAACTTAAGAACATGGGTGATTCATCATCAGAAATGGAGCAATGGAAAAAAAGATCAATCTACCGCGTACCCTCGTGTGTAACCGATCTCAACAAAGGAGCCTACAAGCCGCAATCGGTCTCATTCGGACCATACCATTATGGAGAATCAAATTTAGAACCCATGGAAGAGAACAAACACCGCGCTCTCCTTCACTTTCTTAAAAGGTACAAGAAACCTTTTGAATGTTATGTGAAGGCTGTGTTGGAGGTTGCGGATGATCTCAAGCATGCATATAGTTCACTAGATCAGCAGTGGCATCAAGATACAATGGGATTTGTGAAGATGATGATTTTAGATGGGTGCTTCATGCTCGAAATCTTGCGTACCGCGACTGGTGAAGATGTTGATGGTGATAATCCGGCTGATGGTGTTGATGATTATGCTTCGAATGATCCGATTTTCAGCAACCATGGAAAGTTGTACATCATGCCTTACCTTAAACGTGACATGCTAATGCTCGAAAATCAGTTGCCGATGCTGCTTCTTAACACGCTCATTGCGGCTACAAAAGACGACCCGAAGCAGGTGAATTCTGTTTCACGCTATGAATTATTCTAAGCAAAATAAGGTGGTAATAATCTTATAAATAATAAACAACATATTGAACTTCATAATTATAAAAAGTATTGTGAAAAGTGTAAAAAGACACTACTATAGTTTACCATTCTGAAAAGACACTACTATAGTTTGCCATTCTGCATTCCCCATGTAAATGTTTGTTTTTTGTTGGTTTAGAATATTTATAATTGTTTCCTGTAGCCTTTTAAGGGTGTTGCTAAATGTACGTCCTCCCTACTGGTTTTACTAGTTGTACTCCCCCTTAAACTTCTCAAATGAATTACAATTTTCTATAACATTTTTACTTACATATTAGTCCTTTCAACATTTTTCAATGCAATAAATTGGGGCTTTAGTGACGACAAAAGTCGTAGTGATAGGTCTTGTTTGTCCTCATAGCCATTCTCGACGACTTGTCGCCGACATAGCTGGCATCGCTGAATAATGGACATAATAGCTGAAATTTGCCGTGGAGATAGATGTCGTAATAGCTGAAAGTCATCTATTCATTCATCATCCACAAAATTGACCATAACTTATTTAATGTATTTTCTACAGATATGATAACAGAAATAAATAAAAGTTGGATAAAACTTCTTTGTACTAGTTTTTGGTTACATATATTAATTATATGCATGAAGTTTGCTAAATCAATTTGCAGCATGATGAGGAATTCGTAAACAAAATGATGCAAAGATTCTGCTCTCCCTATTCTCGGATAACAAAAATGGGGAGATGCTTGCATCCCTTAGATGTGTACCGAAAGAGCCTGCTATGGGAGAACCCGCATCACAAGAAGAAAACGGTCACCAAATCACACCATCACTATGTTATCGAAGAAGGCGATGAAATCGTTAGATCAGCAACAGAACTATACGAAGCAGGAATCCGTTTCAAAAAATCCAAAACAAGAAGCTTAAAAGGCATATCATTCCAAGGTGGTGTCCTCAAGCTTCCTCCAGTCATGGTAGACGATGCAACAGAATCGTTGTATTTGAACCTGATTGCGTTTGAACGACTGCATGTTGGGGCTGGAAACGAGGTGACTTCGTACATATTTTTCATGGATAATATTATTGATCATGCAAAAGATGTTAGTCTTTTGCATTCACAAGGTATAATTCAAAATGCAATTGGTAGTGATAAGGCAGTGGCTAAACTGTTTAACTCGTTGTCGAAGGATATCACTTTGGATCCGGAGAGTGCGCTAGATGTGGTTCATAAACAGGTTCATAACTACTGTAAGAAACCATGGAACGAGTGGCGTGCAAATCTTATACACACTTATTTTCGGAGCCCATGGGCGATCTTGTCGGTTCTTGCGGCAGTTTTCCTCTTTGCACTCACTATTATTCAAACAATCTACACTGTTTTTCCACATAGTTAGGCAAGTGTTGTGTTTTCTAAAAAAGAAAAATGATTTTCAAGCCAGATTTCAACGGGAGCGGCCTCTCTATCTCATGGGATAGAGAAAAGATTTGTCTTCATCCTCTCGATAAGTGAAAATAAACCGGATACGTGTGTTTGTTTGTTATTTTGTTGTGTTTTCTTTTTTTCTTCCAAAAAGTCGATCTTTCTTGCTTGATGCCATTGTTTGAAAAGTAAGCATTACAATAATATTGAATTTTGGGAATTATTGGATTTTTCATGTTGTGATTGGAACTAGCTTAGGTACTCTTTTGACAATGCTATTCACTTGGTTCATTACCTCTCACTTTTTTCTCACAAATTCCTTAAAATGCTTCAAAATATTAACCACGACACCACATAGCGGATATGAACAATTACAGCCGAAAGTTAAAGTTCTAAAACTCTTAAGTATGAGCCAAAAATAATGGACGCTAGTTGAAACTAAAACTTCGTTTAACAGTTGGATAAGTTAACTATACGTAAACGCAAAAACATTTGATACTTCTCCTATGCCATGCTATTCTTTCTGTGTACATGAAAGTATGCACCTTTCATAATGCAAATGAGTATATAGTATGCTAGTCTCAGATTTCAAAAGCACTCAATGCATTTTAATATAACATGTCCCATTTGCAAGCAAATATACCAAAAGCAATGCTTACTTGCTTCCATTTGGCAATAACACAAAAAACTACCATACATGAAGTCGTAAAGATGTACAAATATCCAGAAGTATTCGATGATTATTTCCATCAGTACTAAACTAATAACAAACATCAAACTACCAAATTGTCTTAACATAATCAAAGAACCAAGAACTACCAAACACCTTATCTTTCAGATGTCCATCCTCACCAACTTATTGTACAAAATGTGGTCATCCCTCCCGGTATTGCTTTCCAACAATGCACTTTGAACAATATCCTAACACAAACATTAAAAGTCAGTATTTTTAACTTCATCATCATCATCATCATCATCGTACTCAGTATATCCCACCAATAGCAAAGCTATGGTAGGGTCTGAGGAGGGTAAGATGTAGGCAGCCTTACCTCTACCCCATAGGGATAGAGAGGCTGCTTCCGGTGAGACCCCCGGCTCGATAGTAGTTTTGCATCAAGCCTTGGACATAAGGCACATAGCACTCAATCATCGGGACACCGGCTGATCGGTGCATGTACCCTTATCTTTCAGCTATCAACGCCACTACATGATGCCTGATTAACCGTCCGTCACTTTTAACGTTATTTTCACGAGATTAGTAAAATAATGTCAAAATTAGTGCAATTTCACTTTTGCCCACCCGAGGGTTCACACATATATACATCATATGTGCGCACCGCAAGCAGGGCTAAAACTCCATAACTTTATATTGGGTTAATAATATTTCTAACCTTAACATCTCTATGAGACAAGAATTTCCCCAAATTATGGATGATCAACCGCATGTCTTCAACCTAAAATGAAACGAACTTTAGATACTATCATAAACTTAAACTTAAACTTCAATTATTATTAAACAAGAACTCGACTTACCCTTATGTGACCAACTCGATTTCGGTCAAAAAACCTGAAAGCCTGTTTATGAATCAAACAAAAAACTTTATATTAAGAGTTAAAGAAAACTAATAAAATTACAAAATGTGATATGAAGAGAACATGCCTGCAAAAGCTCCTTGTCGATATTCTCTTTCTTTTTTATTTCCTCCTTTTTATCTTTTTCTTTTTCCTTTTCGGTTTCCTCTGCATCTTCTAACTTAATACTCGGATTTACGGTTTCTTTAGCTTTCGACTTGTCTTCGGTTTTTGTATTTTCAGTGTCATCAACCATATCTTCATCTTCTTCGGGATCTTCTTCAGGGTCTTCTTCCGGATCTTCATCCATATCTTCATCACCTTCAGTTTTGATATCGTCTGCCTTCTCAGTAACATTAGTTTCAACACCAGCTTTAGTTTTCTCATCCTCTGTTTGTTCGTCTTGTGTTTCCGCTTTAGAATCATTAGTTTTTACACGCTTAGCTGGCGTGTTCGCCTTTTCCTTTTCGGAAGCTTCTTCTAACTGCCTCTTCTTTTGGTTTCTTTTAGCCACATATTTAATCCTTAATTTCTAAATAAAAAAAACGACACCAAAAATAAGATAAAACAAGAACATGACAGTGACCGCATAAAAAAATGATGAGGTGTCGTTGATTTAAACCAACCTGGAGAAATGTTAATATCCGAGAACCCATTTGATACTGAAGCATTTCATAAAATGTTTCAGCAAATAACGATAGCTGTCATGGAAAAAATTGAAGAAAATGTAAGTGGGCTTGTAGAAGAACCGAGCAAACAGGGTTTTCTTGTTCGTGTTCGTACGTTAAGAAAATGAACATGTTAATGTTAGCTAACAATATAAACAAACGTTTCACGAGCGTGACTAAACATAAATGAACGAACATAAGTGTATTAAAACCAGTTAAAAGTAATGTGAAAAAACACAGTGATGGGCTAAAAAATAATTATAACTAGACTTAGTTGTAATTGGCCAAAAAATGCTAGAATATGTAAACGAACAAACTTAAACAAGCATAAATGAATATAATAAACAAAGTTCACGAACATAAATCAGCGAACAAGGCATGCGTTCATGTTCGTTCATTTGACCGAATGAACAAATTTTTTTGTTCATGTTTGTTCGTCTATTAAATAAATGTTCATTCATTAACTAAATTACACAATTTATTTGGGTCTATGAAAAGATTACCTCAAATGTTGATTCTTCAATATCGTTATCATCATAACCCAAAAGGGAATCAAGCGAAAGTGACAATGAACGCAGCTGTTAATGAAAAAATTATGATAAGTACACATAAGTAACACAATATGATTAAAAAAGCATTCTATTAAAAAAAGTTACTTTGGAATTCTTGTTCCCTTTGGTTTGGAGAAAGAACCCAGGGTGCCGAGGAATCTCCTCCAATTTCTTATCTTTGACCCTTGACTCGGTTTTATCATTTTCTTTTTTCACCTTCTCCTCTTTGGATTTCTCAACGTCTTTTAACTTCTCGTTATTTCCATTATTAACCTTAGCTTTATTCTCATCTGTTACATTATCAGTTTCTTTTTTGTTACCCTCCTTGCTTGACTCAGTGACCACATTTGATGCCTTTGACTTTAAAGTCGATTCGTTGACTTCCGGTTTGACCTCACTTTCCTGGTTGACTAATGTTGCACTTTGTTCTTCACTTTTAGTGTTGGCATTCTTAGCTACTACTTTACGCTTCACGACTTTTTTTATTACTTTCTTTTTAACAATTTTCTTCCCGCTCGTACCACCTGCACTCTTAACTGGTGCTGCCTCATCTTCTTCCTTAACAGTGACATCTTTTGGATTATTATCAAGCGGTGCCAACTCAGATTGTCCCCCTTCATCTTCGTTCTTAACAGTGGCCTCTTCGTTCTTAACCTGAGTTGACTCAGATTCTGCGCGTTTGCCTTTGACTGCTTTCTTAACGGTTTTCTTAACAGGGACCTTTTTTGTAACTTTCTTTCTTGTAAAAGTCTTCACATCGGGAGATGGATTATCAGTTGACTTTTCTTGACCAGCAGCCTCAGTGGTTATTTCTTCCACTGTTTTAGGATCTAATGTTTCACTTGGTTCGGTCGCGTTTTCGGGTTTATTATTTTTTTCAGCAACTTTCTTTTTTACAACTTTTCTTATTATTTTCTTTTTTCCACTACCAGTCTTTGAGACAGCAGCAGCATCTTCTACTTTCTTCTCGGTTTCCGTGTTACCTTCAACTCCCTCATTTCCCGGCTTCTTAGCTTTTGCCTTCGACTTTTCATTGACTTTTGACACCGATCCAGAAGCTTTCTTTTTTACTGGTGTCGTATCCTTCTTCACATCTTCGGTTTTCTCAGGTTCCGTCTCTGAGCAAAATCGATATAAAATCTCAATTTTCAACATTTACATAAAAGTGGGCCTACAAAAGAACACCATTCTGCGCGAAGTTCGTTTATAGATAAACAATCGTTTATTAACAAATAAACAAGAACAAAAAAAGTTGTTCGTTTACATTTGTGGACGTTCATTATCAATCATACTCATTTTCTTCATTCAGGTACATTTTTCATGTTCGTTAATCTTTGCCCACTTATGTTTGTTAATACTCGTTTAGAACATAGACAAACGAACACGAACACATTCATATATTTTAACAAACAAACATGAACAAGAATATGTGTTCGCTTAAATGTTCGTGTTCGTTTACAGGTCTACATAAAACCAAAAAATATCCATATTTTTTACCTTTTAAGCCTTCCTTCTTTTCTCGGGAGACCTATGGAAAAGAGAAAAATAGAAAAACATATTTTAGTTGGTTCGGTTCTTTATTTTTCTATTTTAATTTTAATTGCATGTAAAATAGCAAACCGTGTACCTCTCGTTTAAGACGTTCTCGCTCTGCAACAGCTTTCTTGTGGGCCAGCCATTGATCCCTCCAAGCATCTAGTGAAGGTAAACAATTTGATAAATCAGGAAGATAGAGAACCGTAACCTCTTTATGGCTAAAAAGCCCATCTTTTCCAACTCGGTCATAATGAATCTGCAGATAAAAACAAATTAGAGAACCGTAACCTCTTTATGGCTAAAATCAAATTACAAATTAGAGAAATTTGCACAAATGGTCCCTATGGTTTAATCATGTTGTAAGTTCGGTCCCCAGACTTAATAAAAATTGAACACTTCAACTATTTGTGAGAGGGTTGCATGCTTAGTATTCACCGTTAATCCCGGTTAGTTTAACAGAAAAGTGATGTCATGTGTCATTCAAGTGAGGGTAATTGTGTCTTTCAATATTTGAAATCTTAAGAAAATACTCCAGAACTTCTAATGCCGACTTCATCACCTTCGACTACATGCTGAACCTTCAATTTTGCATTAATTGAAAGTGATGAAGTTGACGTTAGGAGTTCAGGAGTCTGAATGAGTATAAATTTGAGAATATACACAATTACCTCACATTAAAACATATGACAGCACTTTTCCGTTAAAACTGATTGGGACCAACGGTGGGGACCAAACATGCAGCCCTCTCACAAATGTTTAGACTAAGTTAATTTTTAAAAACTAGGAGCCAAACTTGCAATACGGTCAAACCATATGGACCATTTGTGCAATTTTCTCTATAAGTTATAAATGAACTTAATTAATTGAATTACCTCAAGAAAAGGATTCCAACGTTGGCAGTTGTTTAAATCGAGTCCTGTGATGTCTTTGGCATGCCTACACGACATATATTGATAAAAAGAATATAAGAGAGCTGGTAAGGCCGTAAGGGTAATATGTTAACGCTTGTAAACCAACCTGGTGACCGTATTTATGAGAGTTGACTTGTCGACTGAAGGGTCATTGCCATCAGAAGGTTCCCACAAGCCTCCAATTGCAATTAATGCATTCCCATTTTTAAGACAAGCAAACCGAAGCATATTGCAAAAATGGGGAATTCGGTCATCATAATCTCGTTCGGATGATAGCTCCTCGAAAGCATTTTGGCTAAGCCCACTCATCAATATCACCTGAATCAATTAAACAAAGATATCAAATATGAAACAACATTATAATGCATACGAGATAACATATATAAAATACTTATATTCATATTGTCTTGAAAAAAGATTCACCTTTGCATTCCACTTAATACTTCCACTCTCTGATTTTAGAGAACTATCGACCACGGTTACAGCCGATGCCTCTTTATTCTGAGGTTCATCATCAACTTGAACAAAATCATGCTCAAAACTGTTTTATCATAACAATCGGTTAACGTTTAACTATAACATCCAAACTTGTGAAAAACATATGCAAAACGAACAAAACAAACGCCATACCTGACAGGGACAGTCAAAGGAACTTTAACGTCATCCTTTGACCAATTGACAATCACCTGCAACAATTTAGCATTTGAGTTGTTGTCAAATAGCCAAATAGGAAGAACAAACAGTAACTGATGCAGACGCGTGACATACCTTGGAACATTCCGGAGAAGTAAACAACCTAGGATATCTCTTTTCAATTGACAGATAATCCCTCTCTACATCTACTAAACTGGACGAATAAACCTGCAAACTTAAAACCATCAAATGTCTTCGTAATTTCAAACCATTCACAAATAAGCCACATATGTGTCACTAAAACGAAGATAATTCAAAAAGCAGTAGCCCGCAAATTCACTCCAAACAACCTTAAATCACCATCAAGATTCCATGAAATTCAAAAATGAAAAGGAGTTCTGGTGACAAATGAGCAACAAAAAGGGCATTGTGAATCAAGAAGATGAAAAGTCAACTAAGGGGTTTGAGTGTTTGACTAGTTGAGTTATAGCTATGTAACGGAAACGGGATACCTTGTGACTCAACAGAACGGAAAGATTGAAGTGGACAAAAAAAAGATGGGAACTAATAATCATGGCCCGTATGTGCCTTTTGTTACCTTGCAAACATAATCTCTTCGTTTCTCTTTGACGGGTGAACGACGCCTTCATGATAACAGAATACAAAGTTAGCGTTTATTCACGAAGGCTGCATAACATAACTTTAAGAAACAAAATCCACCTATGTGGCGAATCCCGACGGTCCCTAGAAACTTTTGGTGGGGTCCGTTCACGCCTATCCCTTTCACGTAGACGGTCACGTTCCCGCTCTCGTTCCCGTTCCCGCTTTCGTTGCCTTTCCCGCTCTCGTTCCCTTTCACGTTCACGTTCTCGTTCGCGTTCACGTACAATCTCCCGACGACGTTCTTCGTCTCTTCGGTCAAGTTCTCGGGCACGTGCCATGTAATCAGGTTCAGCGGTTGAACCATGAAGACCTTTTCGTGAACCGTAATCCCTACCAGGTGGCAGGCTAACACCATAACCGGGATTAACAGAGGTATGAGCGTAGACAAGATCATCCACACGTTGGGCAGGGGCCGAGACCGGGGTCGGGGCGGCCCCTAATATTGATGGAGCATGTTGTGCACGATGTGATAGACCGGTTATCATTGATAAAGTGCTGGGATCGGGATCGATTCTTGAACCGTAAGGCAGAAGTTCTTGACCCGCGTGACGAACATTAGCCGCCGCCGCTGCCACCCTTGCTGCTAAATAATCAGCTTGTCTGCCAGAAATGTTTTATTGCTACTTAGTGGTTTGAAACATATCAAATTATTTATATCTTTCTTCAACGGTACTGTTTTAGAAAGTGGTTATTCATGCAGAGAGAGTAAAGAAGTATGACATCAGCACTAAATAAGTCTCACTCATTCATAAGCAGAGGCTTAGAGGTGGCAAAATAGATGGGGGGCAAGTTGAGTAATGGGTCAAATTTGTATACGAATCAAAACACGTCTTTTAAAAAAAAAAAACTTTTATTAGTGTGTTAAATATGATTACAAGAATCAATTAGGTTGAGCAATTGCCCCAACCGGTTGTATAGGTTGGTTTGGGTAGATTTGAGATGCTTTTTTCAAAAAAAAAAAACCTCTATTAGAAACAAGCGTTGAAAAATAATAAACTGTTTGAATAAAATGATCTGGGTGGAGGTTTTGTGCATTACAAATATACTTTGAGCTACTTTTGGACCTACTTGACACGTTTCTTTTCTAACTAGCATTTTATTAATGTTACCAATATTTTAAGATTATTACCGAATTAACCATTAATAAGTAGATGGTTTGAAATTGTTACCTAGAACTCCCTTCAACAGAAGTAGATTGAAGTGATTGAGCCTGTAGCAATTCTTTCCGGAGTGCTGACGCGGCATCCAGACGATCATATATGTCCCCCTATTTCAAAATTTAATAAACAGAAAACCATATATATCATAGAGAACAAAAAAAATGAAAAAGTTTCCATATTACTGATAGGCCAAACATAATAATGTACATTTATTAATTTGGTAGGTGATAAACTGTGACCGCCTATATAAGAATTATGATTAAAAAAAACCTGATGTTGATGATGACCATAAGCAACTGAATCAGCAAACCGGGCAGTAGGGTCGCTTTGTGAATCATGAGCAGAATATGCACGCGAAAGCTCACTCTTTTGACCGTATTTTTGACTAGCCATAGAATACTCTCCAGTTGGTTCTTGCACGGTTGGAACATAAGCGGTTCGACCTTCCAAACCAGATGGTCCAGGTCCTTTAGCACTTGCACCAGGAGTCTGCACAGGTAAATGTAGAGTTTACAAGCCATTAAGTTTGTTAAATCAAAGACAATAGTTTTACTGTCCGGTAAGGGAGATAGGGTTTAATGTAATAAGTAAGCTGGTTCATAACAAAACGATACTATAACTCGATATTATCAAACGTTTATTCCATGTATTTAAGTATTAGACGACGTATAACTCGAGGATAATAATAAAAATACATAACTTATGTTTTCACAGATTTCCTGAATAGCATTTCATGGTTAACACGCCTTTACTTCTCAAATACACAACGTTCCATTCGGAGTTAACATTTGTAGAAAGTGTTTATTTTTAAATTTGCTCACCCCCTTTATCAAAAAAAATCTATAATGAGACGCAAAAACATTGGGATAGAAAATATAAAGAGAAACGTTTTCTACAGTTGATACCTGCAAATGGATCCATTGTGTGTTTAAGAAATAAAGGGTAAAACATAAAAAACTATTAAGAAACTTGCAAATACCTACACTAGTTATGTATTTTAACTAGTACTCTTGACTTATATGTCGTCTACTACTTTAAAGCATGAAACAAATGTTTGTTAATATCAAGATATAATATCGTTTTGTTATGAACCTATTTGCTTAATCAAATTATCGTAAATATCATATCACAAGCTGGCTGACCTGTAGAGCACTGCTGAGTGCCATTGCACCATACACAGCACTATATTGACCACCATAATGAGCTCCAGCAGATGGATGACTTGCTAACATGGCTGCTTGCCGTGCTGATATCTGATTGGCCCCACCATCAGACCCCAACTTCAAATCAAAGTGAAATCAGTTACACATTTCACAAAATAAATGAGCTTTTTGGCATTGCTACACGCACAATTCTATGTTTTCTTGATAAATTTGTTCACATTTTGCGGTAACCGCATAAATGCCACTCAATTCATCTTTATAAAAACTCACATAGTCACATTATCTTAATAACAGATTAACAATGTGATATACCGAATACTTGTAGACACTATATATAAATAGTAACCCAATGTTCTTTACACCTCAAATGATGGATTACTTTTTAAACCTAATATTTCAAGCAAGATAACAGTAAAATATGTGGTATTTTCCATAAAGCCACTAGCCCATGCATGTTTACAATAGCACAACATGTATATAAAACAAATATTGAATTGCTGATCTATCTTTTTAAATTTATTTGGCGATTAATGACGACTGTGAATGACATACATAACCTTGATTTATATCTCAGACCAATCAGCAAAGTGATGCCTTCAACCATTTTAGCAAAACATTAGTATAAACTACCTCATAACCATTCTGTGATCACGTCTATCTTAAGCTCCTACAGGATCATGAAATTGATTTTCTTTATTTTTCATGTTACGTAGACGATGAGGATTGCAAAATTAGGTCAAATAGCAAGCTCAACAAGACTATATTCAGCTAGAACTATAGCTATTGTTATGATCATTATCTTAACAATATTCTGATTATCATAACGAATATTATTGAGTTTTAAGAATACTATTAAATTGATTGACTTTACCATCTTTAATTTCATGCCCTACAAACCAAATCTATTCAAAACCAACATACCGTACAGCTTGTAACAAATATAACTACACATAAAAATTCAAACTTTATATAAATTTCTTACATTTTGACCATAAGCAGGTTGACCAGAGTAAGCCTGCTGCTGCTGCTGCCCATGAGTATTATTCCCTCTTAATGGATACATCCTGCAAAAACCAAAATTTAAAAAAAAAAATTGTTACAATTTAATTCATATATATTCTTTCGCATCAAACTAAAAGGCAAACGGGCAACAAGCGGCACCGCTGGCCCGTTGTGGATTGAAAAATCGAGTCTTTTATAAACTATATTATTATTGCATAACCCGTTGAACCCGGTTAAGTAGCCCACAACCCATCAATTAAACATGTCCAATCCTAAATTCTAACAATTGAATCACCAATTCATGACAAACCCACCTCAATTCCACGATTCTCAATCCAAATCATGAAAAAATTAACTTTCAAATCAAACCCAAATCAAGAAACCCTAAATTCAACGTTACAAGGCAAAATCTGGGAAATTAAGAGATGAGTAGTGAGAATTACGTTACGAATTGTGTACGCCGATGATGAAGAAGGCTTTTAACGGTGACCCACGAGCGGAATTTGACGGTGGTTGTGAATTGAGAAATTGGTGTGTTTGTGGTGTTAATGTGAAGAGTGTGGTAATTGATTTGGGGGTAGTTTGGAGCCCTACCCGAATAAACGGGTGGTCTATTATTATTGGCCCGAATAAGTTTGGGCCTGGTTGTTGTGTTCTAATCGTGATATGATGAACATAGAGTCTGCGTTAGATGTGTTAGAGGCGCACAAATCGGGTTTTTCAAATACCGGGTTCGGGTATGACCGGGTATTAGAAAATCGAGTATTAGTAAAAACCGGGTCGGGTTCCGGTATTGTCCTAAAAACCATACCCTATACATCGGGTTCAGGTCGGGTATAGAACCGAGTATTTGCATACCCTATTTTCTGGTATTGAAAAAAACCCTATTTTCGGGTTTTTTCAGGCTTATTTTCGGGTATTTTTCGGGTATAGATTGGATTTTTTAAAAGGTTGCACTTGTTAGGGGTATTTTTTGGGAATTTTTAATGTATTTTTCGGGTATACATCGGGTATTTGGAATACCCGGTTTCGAGTATTGGAAAAACCCGGTTCTGGGTATGGAACCGGTTCGGGTATTACCGGGTACAAAATCGGGTCCGGTTCGGGTTCGAGTTTTACTACCGAATGTATACCCTATCAGTACCCTACAGGTAGGGTCGGGTATGGGTTCGGGTATTAAAAACCCTGGCATTAAAAAACTGATTCCGGGTTTTTATTCCGGGTACGGGTTTTTTATGCACCTCTAGATATGGTGAACATAGAATCTGTATAGTTACTAGTTTGGTTACTTTGGTCTAGATGTGCACAAATCGGGTATTTTCATAAACTGGTTTCGGTATTGTCGACAAAAGTCAAAATCGGGTCCAGGTAGGAACCGGTTCTGGGTATAGTCAGGTTTTTTCGTATTTCGGGTAGAGTGGGGTCAAGTTTTGACCGGGTATTGGTGGAACCGGTTTCAGCGGGTCCGCGGTACAGTTCCGAGAATAAACCTAAAGCCTGGTTCTTACCCGCAGATAGGATAGGGTCGGGTCCGGTTTAGGATAGGAACTGCCGGGTTTGATGCGAAACCGGTTTTTTTTATGCACCTCTACTTTGGTACTTTGGTTGTTCAACATGCTAAGTGTTTTGGTTGATTTTTTTATTTTTTATGGTTTTTGAATTTTAATTAGTTTTTCTCTTTCAGGACTATAATTTTTATTTAGTTTTTCAAAAGAAAATAGTAAATTTTGTTTTAAAGCTGTAACCTTTTCTGATTTTGTTAAATATAAGTTTTTAATTTAAACTGTAACTTTTTTCTACTCAGATTTTTCCAAATTAAATTTTTCATTCAAATATAAGTTTTACACATCTAAAACTACATATTCAAATGCTAATTGTCATTCAAATATAAGATTTACACATCTAAAATTACATATTCAACTTTGTGACTATCATGCATCAAGTGAGTGTAGATTTCTATACTTGGTATGTAATATGTATAATGTATATGTTTTATAATCGTGTTGCACATTGATGCTTTCACAATGTCATAATATTAGGGATCATATCATCATCATCATCATTATCGTACTCAGTATATCCTACCAATAGCAAAGCTATGGTAGGGTCTGAGGAGGGTAAGATGTAGACAGCCTTACCTCTACCCTATAAGGATAGAGAGGCTGCTTTCGGTGAGACCCCCGGCTCGATAGTAGTTTTGCATCAAGCCTTGGACATAAGGCACATAGCACTCAATCATCGGGACACCGGCTGATCGGTGCATGTACCCTTGTCTTTCGGCTATCAACGCCACTACATGATGCCTGATTAACCGTCCGTCACTTTTAACGTTATTTTCACGAGATTAGTAAAATAACGTCAAAATTAGTGCAATTTCACTTTTGCCCACCCGAGGGTTCACACATATATACATCATATGTGCGCACCACAAGCAGGGCTAATATTAGGGATCATATGCTTCTTTGAAATAAGTCATTAATATTGGTTACCATGTATGCAACTGTAAAAAAAATATAAGTAAAAAAAGCATTATGTGACACACCTACAAGACATCAAATAAGTCATTCATATTGATTACCATGTATGCAACTGCAAAAAAAATATAAGTAAAAAAAACATTATGTGACACACCTACAAGACATCAAACTATCTTCAACATTTTATGCAGGGTTTTTTTTACTTTGAACAATAATTGTTTACACCTAAATATCACATAACGTTGCACTTGCAAGAACTTAACTCACCACTTTTGTAGGGGACAAGCAACATATGAATAGATGATTATGTCATTGTTTTTAAGTGATTGTTTTAATAATGAAAAAATGGAACATGGTCAAAAATGTTGAAAAAATGTTTATCTTTTTGAGAGGTTATACATTTGATAGGCGGTGTAATTTACATGAGGCGTGCGTAATACATGTATACCTAGCACTTTTGTAATAGTTAGAAAAAGTTGTGTAAAAATATGAACCCTACACATGTTTTTGTAATATATTATGTTACTATTAGAACATTGATTACTGTTTTACGGAGGGTGTTTGGGATTGCATGTTTTAGCCTACTTATGACTTATACCTTTTTGAAAAAGTTAAAAATGTATTTAGCATTACTTACTGGTGTAAGTGGATAAGATGATAAGCCACAATATCATGACTTATAACTTATTCCCAAATATTTGTCTTATGAAAAAGAGGTGGTTGATGTAGGGGACGATATGTAAAGAAGATAAATTAAATTAGGGTTTGATGAGAAGAGAGTTTCACAACTAAATGAGGCGTTATAAATCGTTTATTGGCTAGTCAGGATTGGTGAGACCCATGACCTGTGAAAATTGTTTTGTGATGATTAGGAGATTATTTCACAAATACATGAGATGTTATAACCTGTTTAAGGGCTATCTGGGTTTGGTGAACTCCATGACCCGCGAAATTATTGTGTGATTGTAAAATTGTTTCACAAAGAAATGAGATGTTATAACTCATTTAAGGACTATCCGGGTTTGGTGGAAACCATACCCGCAAATTCGGGTCAAAAGCATGAGAAGCTTCAAATGACAAATCAAACAATATGGTGGTTTGAGAGGGGTGGGGAGAAACCCTAAAGTGACACATATGATTGTTTGGTATTCACTTACAAGCTGGCCCTGAGAATTCACGTGCTCCGGCCTAGCCGAAAAAATTACATATGTTAAGCCTTAAGGTACTAAATAATGTAAACACATTTTTTTAAATGTCGATTGAAGTTATGGCAATAAACATAACAATTAGCAAAATAATGTTATTAGAATGAGTTTATGACATACTTTATAGGCTAATAGGTAATCAAGGATTTGTGAAGCTCTCATAACATTCTTACTAACAAATTGGTGAATCAACTCTTCGCAAACTGCTCTATAATATTTCTTTCTTGATAGTTATCATTGCTAACTCGCTAAGTCTATCTTGGAACATTGTGGACCGTAAATAAGATTTTAATAATTATACTTTTGAAAAACACTTTTCTGCAGACGCTACCATGATTGCTGGTGTTCGATGTTGTTATCCGGCCTATTCGTTTTTAATTATTTATTTAATTTTTATTAACTAACTTAAAGTGATAGGCCCTTCTCGATTTTTAATGGGTCTATAAGTTTTTGGGTAATCTAAATAGTGGGATTATAAGCATTCAGGTATTTAATATATAGAACATCGGGAATTTAAAAAAAATTATGCCCTGAAAAAAAAGTGCCCCGGTCGGGCGCTTACATGATACACACTAAAATCTTATCATTTCCTTTCTTATCCCATGGAAAAAAAACTTAAGAATACAGTGTTAGAGCCGGCCATGAGAATTTATATAGATAGATATATGCCAAAAGAGAAAGAAAAGGAAATTAAAAGTAAATACGATTTAGCCTTATAGTTGTGATTGGCTTGGAAAAGCCAAACAACATCTTAGTACGTGTATGCAATTGTGAGAAAGAAAACAAAAACAAAAGAATCAAATCCATCAAAATCCCATAGATGTTGCCGGTGAACATTGATATGTCGCTTTCAACTTCCAACGAGTTCAACTATAAAACCAAGACTTGCCCAATCTTCCTTCTGAACCACCCTCTCAATATTCTTTTGGTTCATGGTTTCGGTTCTTTTTCGAAGAACCGAAACCATCTCCGATCATCACATTTAGCTGCACCAAACCCAAAACCGACCTCGCTATCGGTCATCTCTACCACAGGTATACCATTTAAACTATCTCACTACAAATAAAAATTCATTTAATGGTACATAAAAAGTGTCACAAGAAACCAAAAAAGTGCCGCTAAAGAACCTTGTTGGAATGAGTGACACACAAAAAAAAAGTCACTAGAAGCGCTACCACTAAAGCCTTTTAGTGACACTTTTTTCATCTACTACTATAAAAGTAAGCTCGTTTAATAAACAAGCAAAAAAAATATAAAACAAATGAAGTGTACCTTGTTTTCATGCAAGTTGTTCCATTCTTCCCACTAAGGATATATCTAATGACAAATTTCATTAAGTCAAGCGAGAAGTAGAACATAATGTTGTATATCCAGATGACACCGGCCCATCCCCACCCTTGTTTCTTGCAAATTCTCAATCAGCATACACTTTTATTAAAGTTGCCACCTGAAAGGTTTCATATTTTATTAGAAAAGAATGCATGATTAGTAGAGAAAAAACGAGTTGATTTGTTTACAAGTTGTGCTGCAAAGAAAGCACCCAAAAGTAACATCCCTAACGTCCAGCTGCGTAAACGGGTAACGAAGATTAAAGATTGCTGACTATCCTGACTTGGAGATATAAAGCAACCATCATCTCAACTTCACTGTTTCTCAAAGATCTAACCCCAAATTTGTCTTGTTTGTGTGATGGAAATAAGAAAACAATTGTGCAAGAGTGTGACAAAATATTAATATTTGTTGTGTGGCATCCGTAGCATCATCTACAACAATCCCAACTAGTTTTATAAATAAAGAATAAGCACCATGTCAAACCCGATTGGCCAGAAAAATATACCTTAAAGTGAGTTTTTTCAATCTAAACCCGCTTTGAACTAAAAAAACACAAACTATAAACTGTCACAATGAAAAGATTTGCCACCAAATCAACGACTGTTGCAACATTATCTTGTTTATTATTTTCAAAAGTTATAAAACTTTAGTTTTTTTATTTAAATTAATATTAAACTTTGTCCATAATTCAGAGAATGGTAGAATTTATATTCTTGAATCCCATGAAATGGAAAAACGACACCAAAATGAACCATCATTTCTTTTTTAAATCACAAAAAGATCAAATTAAATTAGAATTTATAATTGCCGTTTACAATAGTTTAGAGATTTTGGAGTATTGAAAATATAAAACAATTGTCGAAACCCATATTTAGTCACCTTTAGATTAAGTTCATTGACATGATTTGGTGTGTAAGTTAATTGAGTCGAGCGATCTGTGTAAGTTAAACGAGAAGAGCTCGAGACTTTAAAATAGATATCGAAATGAGTCGAGCTTGAACTCTGTGTAAGTTAAACGATAAGAGCTTGAGCCTAGTTGAGCTCAGCCTCTTGATCAACATCCAACATCTAATAACATCGATCACCGATAACCTCTTGATCCAATATCATTCTAATAATCAAATCAATTAAAAAAATAAATTCAATAAAACTAAACAACCTAATGCAATTTGACAAAATAAAACACCTAATTGCAAAATTAGAAACAATTTGAAGACATTTGAACAATTTGACTTCACAATCCCCAATTTCCAACACTCAACTAACAAAATCAAACACCTAATTGCAAATCTACATAACCTAATCAATCACATAAACCAAAACCTAATCCATTTAGGTTACAAAAAAGAGCACGAAGCATCTAATCAATGAAATTAAGCTACAAACAATTTCTCAAACATATTCACCGTCAATCAGATGAACGAGCGACTCTAAAATATTGCCAATCACTACAATAACTTATTGTAAACTAAAAAATCAATTAACTCTTAACTATCACAATTATCTCTTGAAATCGATGAAATTAGGTCAACAAAAAACGAAAGAAAAGAGTGAAATCGACTAATTGAAGACCATTGATTACCCTTCCTTCCTTGATCAAGAAATCAAATATATAGACGCAAAGATGAAGACACAGACGCAGAACGTTGCATGATTTGTGAAGACGTGGAACGGGAGTTGCAAGTGTTTGAACGATAGATTTAAAACCACTATTATAAGAATATATGAATTGAGAAGATATCAAGATACATAGATGTGTAGAATTTGTTTTTCAGTTTATTGTTTCAATAATGTGTAGAATTTGTTTTTATTTTTAATTTTTTAAACAATCAATTTTTATATTAATTTATCTTGAATTATTAAATTGTTTATTATTAATTTATTACTATTTCGTTTTCCTATTTACCTTCATCATATATGATTTTTTGAGTTAAAAGTGATTTATATTTCAAACCAAAAGTAACTAATTACAATAATAAAAAGGAGAGACACGTGCCCCCCTGAAATTATCATATTCATGTCTTAATACCTAAATCAAAGGCATAATCTATTTAAAAAGTAGTGATTACATGTAAATAAGGTAACACCAAATAAGTAAAATACTGAAAATGCCATTAAAACCTAAATTAGTGGTACAAAATTTAAATGTCATTAAAACGTGAGACACTAGATTTTTAGTGGCACAAGAAAAATGCCACTAAAATAATAAATTAGCGGCATTAAATTAAGTGCCACTAAAAATGTTTTATAAGCAAAACATGACATTCACAAAGTGCCATTAAAAACCCAAATTAGTGGCACAAAAGCTAAAAGTCATTAAAAATGTGCTACACTAAATTTTTAATGACACACTTATCATAAATTAGTGGCATTAAAACCAGGTGCCACTAAAGTGTGTTATAAGTAAAGATGTCATACGCAAAGCGCCGTTAGAAACCTAAATTAGTGGCACAAAAGCCAAACGTCATTAAAAACATTTCGCACAAATTTTTTAGCGGCATACGCAAAATGGCACTAAACTTATAAATTAGTGGCACTAAAACCATAAGCCACTAAAAATATGTTATAAGCAATATGACATATGCAAATTGCCATTAAAAACCTAAACTAGTGGCATAAGAGCTAAATGCCATTAAAAATGTGTGACACTAGATTTTTAGTGGCATACGCAAAATGCCACTAAAATCATAAATTAGTGGCACTAAAACTAAGTGCCACTAAAAAGGTGTTATAAGCAAAGATGGTATGCACAAAGTGCCATTAAAACCTATATTAGTGACATAAAAGCAAAATGCCATTAAAAACGTGTGCTACTATATTGCCTTTTATATGTAGTGTCTATTTCCGAATTTTGATGTCTTGTTCATGTCTTTTGTTTATCCTTGTATCATACTAAGGTAGAAAATTCCATGGCCTGAATAGATAACACATTGCACGGACCCACTTTGTGAAATTCATGCAAGCAATCTATGTATAAAATTATGTCTTTTTGTTATTTAAACTTATTTATTTAAACTATATTTTTTAAGGATATTGGTTTTTAATAATCTCAATTTTCTCTTATTGGTAGATAACACTTCCAACTTTCGATTTAACACTCACCACTCCCAACTTTCACTCTATTTTCCTGTACCACTCAACATCTAAATAAACACTAACATCATTAATGTTTTGGTCTAAAAATGTCATTCAAATTAGTTGAGGGGGTGAAAAAGAAAATTAAATTGTTTAACATATACCAAATTTGTCTCCATGCATCACCACTCCAACCTCATCTATTACCACCACCACTACACCTCTGGTTCAACACGAACCCGTCTACAACATATCGATTCGAAGTAATCATTTACTCGCCGGAAAACGAGTTGCAGGTTTCCGGCGAACACCATATCCATCATTTCACCGCCCACCGCCCCAAAACCGCAAACCCCACCCCCACCATCACCAGTGTCTCACCCAGCCACCTTCCGGGATCGCCTGCGTGCCGGAAAATTGAGTTGCAGGTTTCCGGCGAGCACCATCTTCATCATATCTCCACCGGTGAACAATCTTCGTGATCTCCATCACCTTTTTACACCTCTGAACCATCTTCATTTTCTGAAAAACGTGGTAGTCGGAAAACGCAAATTTGCCGAAAAAAAGAGGTCACCGGAAATGGAGGTTGTGTGTTAAAAATAAAATTTCTGTTTCCCCCTCAACTAATATGAATGACATTTTTAGTCCAAAACATTAACGAGGTTAGTGTTCATTTAGACAGGGAGTGGTACAGGAAAATAGGGTGAAAGTGTGGTGGGTGACAAATCAAAAGTTGGGAGTGTTATCTACCAATGAGGGAAAGTTGGGAGTATTAAAAACCAATATCCCTATTTTTTAATACTAACAAGTTTTGTTAAACGCGCTGTGGCGTGTGGGTATTGTATTTGTTTTACGAAACGTTATTGTATAAACATCTATTTACCAAAGCTTTCAAGAACACCAAACGACTGACTAAATGCATCCACTTGTATAGTTGTATTACAATTTGCACAACAAAAATAAGCAATAGAAAACAGTACCAGTCTTTGAATCCTTGTAGGCTTTAAAGCCGTTATATCCAAGTGACCATATTTATCAATTGTAGCATTCCGCCTTCTTTCACTTGTATTTTTCCCAACCTGCAATGTTAAATAATCATCACATGTTTCCCAACCTTAATCATGTGGTGCGGACCGCGTACCTTGTACGTACCATGAATAGTGAACACAGGTAAGGACTACGGACCTTGTACGTGTTCACGACCTTGAGTATAGGTATAGTCAGCGGACTATGAACATACACTTGGTTGGTTAAGGTAAGTTTTGAACGTGAATGTGCTAAGTATGTATGGTTTGAATGATAATAGAGTTTGAATAAATGTATGGGTGTGGAACAAGTTAAGAATGGTATGTGTATCTTCGGATACGAATGAGTATAAATGTGTAAGTATGAATTGTTGCTTGATAAAACTAGAACTCACTCAGTGTAGCTGACTTTTAGTATGCACGCAGGTGGTTGATAAAGACGGTAAAGGAGCTTGGAGTGCACACAAGGCTATCTACACGGTGTTGGCATCCAAATAGTCATTTAGAAAGAAAGTATTATGTAAATGTAATAATATTTAGTGAAAGTTTTAATAAACTCTGATAATTAAGTTGTGTTCAAGTGTAAATACAAATGTTAGTAAGGTGCCTGGGCCGGGTCCTTACAATGTTAAAGAAAGTCGTTTCAGGGGCTATTGAATCAACTTTACCTCCTGAGTTGGTAATTACTAACAAAGACCCTCTTGTTCCAGCATTAGTGGTAGCTACTCGTTTACTTTGGGATGGTCATTGAACAATAGTTGGTACATTGGTAGGGTCAGGCTCTTGAAGACATAACTTTGGAGGATTCTTCATGGGTCAATGAACAATTCCCTTATCTAAGTCTTGAGGACAAGACTTATTTGGAAGGGGAGAGTAGTGATGAGCTTATTAATCTATTTACCATGAATGACAACTCTAAGTTTTTACAAGTTTATTTTAGAAGGGGTAAAGGAGGAAATACTAAAAGTGGCTAAAGGGATGATTTATATAATAATAAAAGTGGGAGAATCATGCTTCAAACTTTTGTACATTATGCATCTAAATGTGTACAATATTGCAATATTCTATTTTTATATAACTTTATTTTTTTTACTTTTGATCCCTAGACTTTTTCATAGTATATAAATATGTCATATTTTAGTTTTAGTTGTCAATATTTTTCCACTTTCAACTTTGGTGTCTTATATTTTTCATCTTTTACATTTTTTTGTTTAACGTTTACGCTTGAATTTAACGAGTTAACGCGCTACAACGCATGTGTGTGATTGAACGTTATGTTTATTTTCCCGTTTAACAGTCTCATCGCAACGTGTAGATGTTAAGTTGATTTAGTTATTTTTTTCTATATTTTATTATGTTCCGGTCTAATTTTTGGGTGTTAACACGATGCAACGAGCGTATGTGGTTCAACGATTTTACGTCTACTTTTTGTTCAGTTTTCTTAATGGTTAACATTAGTTACTGGCGGCGGGAGAGAGGATGGCGAATAAAGGCGACGGTGATGGTAACTCCGTGCTTTCGAGTGGAGTTGATATGTTCTGGCGCAACGCGGGGGTGTACATACTGGTTATAGAATATTGGAAGGGTAGTATAAGTAATGGGAGTAAAATGTGTTAGTGGCATGATTCTATTTGTTAGTTTGTTACAGGTCCTGCGTGTTGCATGGAGAGACAGAACCTTCCCTGGAATTTCTTTTGATATCTTTCCACAATTTTATTTGTTCACAATTATTGCGTGTCTATTAACAAACCCCTTTCCCAAATTTTGTTTTGTGTCTATTACTCAGACTGGTCGCTATGGGGCTCCGAAGGGTGACGTGGCGGGCGCTGTTGGGCGCGGAACACCGCTGTGGGGCGCGGTCCAACCAAGGGCGCCGAGGGAAAGGTGGTTGTGACGCTGGGCGCGGATGATGGTTGGATGGTGGGTCCCTCTCTCTATATCTCTCAAACACACATACATACATATGTATATATGTATTAAAGGGGCTTCGAAGCCCCCCGCACCATAGAGGGGCGACTTTCGGGTGGGGCTTCGAAGCCCCCAGTGCCCACGTGACGCTGACGTGGCACTGGGGAGGGGCTTCGAAGCCCCTCGCCATAGAGGATAGTCTTATTAGACTACTCGCTATGGGGCGTGGAGGGCTGAGGTGGCATTGGGCGGATGGGCGGGGAACACCGCCGTGGGGCGCGGTGGATTTCGCCGTTCAAACGGCTGGCGCGGATGGTGTGGCTTTGGTGGTCCCCCCCCCAACGTTCATTTGAACGGCTAGTTTTTTTTAAAAAAAAAAAAACTAATTATTTTATTTATAAATACTAACTCATTTTATCATTAAATACACAAACAAATACCAAATACTATCAAATTTCAAAACAAAAACCTCTCAACTCTCTACCATGAATGCTTTCTCAAATTTCACTGGCTCGAGCTCAAACCCGAACCCAAACCAGAACACGAGCTCAAGCTCAAACCCTAACCAAAACCCGAACACCAACCCAAACCCGTGGGATCCGTCTCAAAGGTGGTGGGCTAGTTTACTCGCAAACAATGACCCTACCAACCCTTACTTTGCCACCAGAATGTACCCACAATGCCTCCAAACGATATGTTTTATCGAATGCCAATGCCTTTTATGCCAACCAGAACAAGTTATGTTTTTTTTATGTATTTTAGTTTAATTAAGTTTGATTTTTATTATTTAGTTTGTTACATTAAGTTTGTTAGTTTTATTAAATTAAAAAAGAAAAAAAATTAAGGGGCTTCGAAGCCCCGTCACCATTGAGGGGCATCTTTGGGGTGGGGCTTTGAAGCACCCAGTGCACACGTGGCGCTGACGTGGCACTGGGGAGGGGCTTCGAAGCCCCTCACCATAGTGACCAGTTTTATCAGACTACTCGCTATGGGGCGTGGTGGGCTGAGTTGGCATTGGGCGACGGGCGGGGAACACCGCCGTGGGGCGCGGTTGGTCCAGGGGCGCCGAGGGAGAGGTCCTCATCGACAACGAGATCGTGTCGGTGCTCATGAAAGGTTGATGCAAGATTATTTTTCGTCGGACGCGACTTTTAATGCGGAACAATTCCGGCGGCGTTTTCGGATGACTCGCCAACTTTTTTTTACGAATTGTTGGTGATTTAGAACGCGATTTTGATTTTTTCCAACAAGGGGATGATGCGAGAGGTAAGCCCGGTTATTCTCCATTGCAAAAATGCACGGCGGCAATTCGTCAACTCGCGTACAGGACCACGAGCGACGCCATGGAAGAGTATTTACAAATGTCGGAGGCAATGGCTCGTGAAGCCCTTCACATGTTATGCGAATGTGAGTATTATCATTTTTTAATATGTATTTATAAATCCTCTCATTTTAAATGCAAAGT
Organism: Bidens hawaiensis; assembly: GCF_021521415.1. Lineage (NCBI taxonomy): Eukaryota > Viridiplantae > Streptophyta > Magnoliopsida > Asterales > Asteraceae > Bidens > Bidens hawaiensis. The sequence goes on from NW_027493815.1 coordinate 60,972, forward strand.
TAATAAACTGACATTAAAAATTTAATATTAGGTATTCCTCAACTATATCATAAAAAATATTTGAGGAAACCGACTCAAGCCGACATACAAAAAATATACGAGGTGCATGAACAGAGGCACGGTTTTCCTGGGATGCTTGGTAGTCTTGATTGCACACATTGGGCTTGGGAAGCTTTCCCAGTTTATTGGCAAGGTCAATATCATCGGGGTGATCATGATGGACCAACGGTTATCCTTGAGGCTGCTGCATCATTTGATCTTTGGATATTGCATGCTTTCTTTGGGATGCCCGGTGCAAACAATGATATAGCTGTGATAAATGTGTCTCCTCTTTTCGACCGTCTCGTAAACGGGGTTGAACCCGACACCTCATTTTCCACTAATGGTGTCAACTACGAATACGGATATTATTTAGTCGATGGCATTTATCCGGATTGGGCAACGTTGGTTCATAGCTTTACGTGCCCGACTGATGATAAACGACAATATTACAAGAAAAAACACGAGTCATCCGGAAAGGACATCGAAAGGGCATTCGGGGTATTAAAGAAACGTTGGTCTATAATTAGACATCCGGCTCGTATTCTGCACATGGATAAGTTAAGAAATGTAATGTACACTTGTATTATCTTGCATAATATGATACTGGAGGACTCGGGTAGAGCAATATGTCAAGGCGAGTACGACGATGCGCCAGATCCGATGACAACACTAAACGAAGATGAGAGATTTGCTATTTTATTAAGAACACGAAAAAAAGAAACGAATTTCAGTCTTCGAGCGGATTTGGTTGAACATATTTGGAGAAACAAACAACAAAACGGCGCCGCCGCCGCCGACTAAAATTAGTTGATTTTTTTATGTATATGTTTTTAATTTTAATTTAGTTTGTATTTGATAATTATTGTATTTAATAAATTTGTTAGTTTATTAAAAAAAAATTAAGGGGCTTCGAAGCCCCCTTACCATTGAGGGGCATCTTTGGGGTGGGGCTTTGAAGCCCCCAGTGCACATATGACGCTGAGGTGACACCATAGCGAGTAGTCTCAGGTGCACAATTATAACTTTGTTAAATATGTATAACGAGTATGATTGGTCTGAATATATCATGGATAGTATCGAGAGTTGTAAATATGCACATATATATGTGTACATTATGTCATAAAATAGTTCAATATTTCACATACTATACTTCACATATATCAAACCAAATATATACATATATGAACAAACAATGATTATAGGTATACAATCATCAAGATTAACGTCAAAAGTCAGATACCTAACCTAATACATTAACACGTTATGAACAGACGTATTCGAAATTGAAATTACATTGTTGTTCGAAATTGGTGACGTAGAAGGCCGGTTAGAATCATCGATACTACCAGATGCCATGGAAGGATGTACAACATGATTCATATTATTGTGATTATCATCAATGTTGTTTGCACATGTATTGTTAATCGATTCAGTATTGTTTACTTCCTCAGTTGAATGCGTTGTAGATCCAATACTTTTATTATTCATGTTTAAATTCGTAATAAACTGGTTCATTGGAATCACAATTATAATTCATCGAAGTCGCAATTTGCAATAGAAAATTCAAATCCCTAACCTAACTTTGCATTGAGTCGAAGTTCCAATTTGTGTTGATTAGAAACCCAATCTGATCGGAATTGAAGAACGAACGAAGAAATCCATACGCCAATTGCTGATTTAAAGTTTTGATGGTCCTCCACTTGTTCATAATCGAGTTTGAAGTTACGATGGCTTATATACGTTTTCCAACTGTTCCAAATGTGCAAAATTCCATTTATACCCTTTAATTAATGGCTAGGAATGGTTCTCAAATCCTGTATGTATGTATGTATGTACGAACGTACGTATGTATATCGAATTTTCCCATTCACTCACATGAAAGTACCAACAATTGTTAACACATTTTCACACATAAAATCAAATCGAAATACACAAATCCCCAAAATATTATCATATGAACAATTAAGCATCTCACGCATACAACTGATTAACACCATGTAAATATATATATATATATATTTACGTAGTTTTATTGGCGTTTTTACAAAATTCAAAATTAGATCTCGGATATTTACATAACTGTTGATACACATTGAGTTGAACAAAAAATAGCACATTATATGGTAAAAATGGCGACAAGTATAATACATGTAAATGTCATGGCCCATACGCTTGGGAATGTAAGTGTATAGCAGGGCCGGCTCAACGTTTTTTGAGACCTAAAGCTCACTAAACTGTTGGGGCCTTTTTTAAAAAATGATTTGATATAAACCCTCCTTCTTTCCCCAGACTTGGGACTAACAATAATAAACTAAAACGTTTCGAATTCGATTTGCCAAATCAATTATCAATCAACAAATCAGGAATACAATACAAGTAATTACTTATTACCTAAAGACTAAAATATAATTCAATCCACAAATCAACTAAGGCAATCCATTTTGAAGTAGAGTACTAATCGACACTTAGAAGAATGCCAGAATTATGTGTTGACACTCAACAGCCAAAGACCTAGCCGATGCAGTAAATCACACTTTCTTTTATTTTCATAACCATAGTATTATTATTTATCTAACATAAAAGAGGCAGATGCTCAAAATAAAAAAAACATATAATAGTAATATATAATTATTTTTTTAAAAATGGGGGCCTAAATATAATGGAGGCCTCAAGCTAGGGCTTGGGCTCCTATAACTATTCAGCCGGCCCTGGTGTATAGTGCCAATTAATACGCCGAGTTGTTGATGCCATACGCCTAGATGTTGGCGTATGGTGTGTTATGCTATAACTAAAGCCATACACTTGTTATGTAAGTGTACGGATGGCCATTTGCTTGGTGTCATACGCCTAAGGGTGTTAGGTGTATGACATGCCTATTTATAGGCATAACCCAAAGTGAAAGAGATAGAATTCTACCATTTCCTTACCACTTCATAGAATTATGCTGCCGGATTTTCTAGGATGACAGGCCATCACGAGGTGCACGTCGTGGTGTATCGAGCTTAACCAAGTGTGTGTGTATGCATGATGAGTTGCTGTAATCATTCATTTATCAATGAGAGCACTTTCGGCTCGAATCATCTTGTTTATGTCTCATAGATCATGATCCTGGCTTTATCGTGTTTTTACACAAAGCTTACACTTAAACGACTAACAACTCATTTCAAACATCATTATCCGTGTGTATACATTTTTACATTTGATAATTTCAACCGTGTTCTTGCATTCTTGCCTTTTGCTAGGATGCATGTTTGGACTTAAAAAACATGTATGTTAAATGTTCATGTTGCATGCTTAAAGATCATTTAAAGCCGAAGGTATAAATACATTACCCATCAACAGTTAGGCATTGTAGTTCTCATACTTAAAACATTGTAACATAATTACGTAATTAAGTTCTCATACTTAACATTATATCATTGTTTTGTGTTGCACTTCTTATAACATTAAATGTTAGATCACTCTTATTTATGTATTGTAGTTCTCTTACCTTTCAACATCATATCACTATTATCGTTAACATTTCATTATCTACATGAATTTTCACTTGTATAACCATTGTATTGGATAACGGAATATATAGTAAATTTAGAAACACATACCTTATTTTAGCAATCAACTTTAACAAAATAACACAACATTGTTAGTACTACAGGTTTTAGCGAAAGTTTCATGGAAAGAAAAATGTCTTGGTGGAAATAGACCCCGAGTAAGCACTTTACTAGGTGTGCAAGTTTCTTTTAACAAGGCATAAAATCCTAATAAAGAGCTTTTTTCTGTTTTTATTTCACACCGTATTTTCTGTGTCAGTAAAAATGTATGATAACAAACTACAAATGTTGTTTTATCTTGTTAACACCAACATCTATATCAACAAGATGAAATTAAAAACAATATCATAAAAGACAAGATATTAAGTCACCATCACCATAAGACAACACATCTAGCCACAACTTTAAGTTAATTTCTTATATCCATACAATGCAGTCGTTAAAGGTTGTCCCACAAATCTCACATGAGAATACCTAAATTGATTTAAAGGAAAAGGCCAGAAGACTTAACCATTCTTTAACAAGAAACAAACCGAATGTATGTCGCACCATCATCTATTGTGTGCCATAAGTAGTCACGAATACCATGACCTTTTAATAAGTTGATAGCATTATAAAACCCCATATCAGATATTTCATATTTGTAATATAGATATTATCTAAACTAATGGCTACACTTTATAAGTTAGGTTTACAACACCAACAAAACCATTTACTATACTATGCCACCAAATATCTTTATTTCCTATAGTTTTATTATTCTGATATTTGGTGGAATGGTGACACTAATCAGCATCAAATTCTTATATGATTCGCACTTTTTCCTGAATCCCATCACCAATTCCAAATTCCTTCACCACCAATAATAATATAATAATAATAATAATATTTAGAGAGAGAAAGTCAATAACAGAATGTTATAGCATCAATCAAAATGATTATTATTATTATTATTATTAACTTAGGGTTTCAATTTCAATTAACCCCTAATTCATCAATTAAACCCCAATTCAGATCAACCCAAGTCAACCATCGATGATACCAATACCCGGATTCAACTATTGATTCTTATTAAGTTATTATCATCGAATTTGTCTGATTTGGGAATTAGGGTTTCAATTTGGGGGTTTTGAATTCCATTCGATTTTATCATAAAGTAAGCAACTTTATTGTAAAGATTGGATGATTGAGTGATAATGGATACTGGGTTTCATCTAGTTCAAGGTTCTGGTATGAATCAACAAGCTATATGTTTTCAATCTAGCCCTAGATATGATTTGCTTAGAATGAATAGTACTGGTAGCTTGAGTTTTTCGGGGAATTCGGGTGATTCTCTGGTTATTGATTCGGTACCGGATTTGAAGAATCGAACTGGGTTGGCGGTCGAGTGGTCGGTTGAGGAGCAGTATAAGTTAGAGGAAGCACTTCCCAAGTATGTTTCTTGGTTATTAATATTTAGTCATGAATAATATTATTATTGGTTTATATGCATTTAACATGGTTGGATGTATGATTTTAGATATGCTGATGAGCCTGGGATTATAAGATATGTCAAGATTGCTGCCACATTGCGGAATAAGACTGTTCGGGATGTTGCGTTGCGGTGTAGGTGGATGGGGGTGAGCTTTTGACTTTTTGTTTTTAGTGTTGTATTGTTTTCATTTCGTTGGTTACTTGGTTAAATACTATGTCTTTAGTTTACCTAAATCAGACCCGATGAACGGGATACTAACAAGTAGGCCTGACAACCTGGGCGGGTCGGGCGGGTTCGGATCATGGGTCAAAACGGGTACAGTCAATATTGGTTTTGAGCAAAATGAGTTCGGGTCAAAACGAGCCGTTTTAAAAGATGCTTCGATTTGGTTTGGGTCAAACGGGTCGATTTTAAAAAAGACATTGGTTTGGTTGTTATCCTTCAATTGGGTTATTTATTGTGACTTAGTTTCTTTTCATGAGCTGCAAAACTACCCATGGTTATTGGTGCTTAAGTTATGCATTATGAACATAAAAAAGCTCCTTTTTTGAATTTTTACTAAAATGAGATATTTGGCAGAGAAAACGAAGGAAACACGAGGAACAGAATTTGTGGAGGAAGACAAAAGATAAGAAGGTACACCATCACAATTTATATGAAATCAACTATACTTGAACGTGTGATAACCCCTAAAATGCCACTTGTGAGCAGGGTATTGGCAGGCCCGTGATCCCCCCCCCCCCCCCCCCCAAAAAAAAAAAATATTACGGGCCTCGTGGTTACCAATAAAAACTATACTTGGAAAGTTAGTTATGGAATTATGGTAATTAGTTTAATGTAAAAGTTATAGCCATGTCTAAATGCTTAAGTTAGAATATTAGTGTGACCCGGGATTCTATGGTTTATTTTTACACGCCATTAGAAACCGACAACGCTTATAGGATAATGAGGGCTTTGATATGGTCAGGTACCCGGCCACACTTACATGAGATGAATTTGCAAGATCTCAAGATAATAATTAACAACTTGCTTGTAAGGACTAATGTCTAATACTCTGTTTACATTGTCATTAAATACTAGTATCTGTTTATCTCTTAATTAGATATGTATTTCTAGTACAACACTCATCGTTCAACATGTCGTATTTGTTCAGGATAAAGCGATGGAATCATCCTTAAAGTCAAGTGTGCATTCAACAATTAATGTGGCTCCGTTTTCACTTTCAATGAACCCTCGACCTCGGAGTGATGGCATTCATGTTGAAGGTCAGTATTTGACTATTTATTCTCATCGTTTTACAATTTAATTATTTCATTATTTATTATTTATTGTATTTGTTGAAGCAGCATTACGAGGTTCGATAAGACATCTGTTGGAACAGAACAGCCGAGTTCTTGGTCAGATCTCAACTAATATGTCTGCACTAAGGGTAAGTAATATCATGTGTCTAATGTATATATGTGTGTTCAGTATTTTCAGTTAAAAGGACTGATAATACAGATTGCGGTTTAGAATCTTGTATGGTTGAGTAATGCTGAGTATAGGCCTGTAAACGAACACGAACAAAGGCATGTTCGTGTTTGTTTATTTAACTTTAAACGAACACGAACACTTAATAGAACACATATTTGTGTTCGTGTTCATTTATATAAAAAATGTACATGTTTGTGTTCGTTTGTTCAAATCTAAACGAACAGTTGACGAACATAAAGGAACATAATTGAACAAAGATAAACAAACATAAATGAACACAAACAAACATGAACAACCATATATGAAAACACTTAAGTGAACACAAATGAACAAATATAAAACCATTAAGCAGATAACTCTTCCAGATAATGCTTTATTTATTTGCTATTATTATGTAAACGAACATAAATGAACATAAATAAGCGACCATAAATGAATGTTCACGAACGAAACATGTGTTCATGTTCGTTCGTTTACTAAATAAGCGAACTTCCCGCTGAACAGCTCACTGAATGTTCGGTTCGTTTACAGGCCTAGTTGAGTAGTTTTAAACTGATGCTATACATGAATTTACAGCTGCAGGACAATGTTGACCTTTTTAGCCAGATGAAGAACAATATAACCGCCATCTTAAACGAGTATGTTAAGTATTTATAAACCAGTATTAAAGGTGGCAAAAAGGGTGGGTCGGGTTTGTGTAAAAACAGGTAATTTTTAGTAGTCGAAATGGTTAGCTTGACTCAAAATACTCTTTATACATAGAAAAACTAAATAGATTTTTTTGAATAAAGTTATTAGGAAGTGGTACTCGTTAGAAATACATTTTGGGTTGACTTTCCACCGGTTATTGACCCATTATTTTATGTTGACCCGTTGATTGATAAATATTGATTTTTCTTTTCTTAAAATAATAAAGGATTCTACTTTATTGCAGCATGAGATGTATTCCCGGGCCGCCACTGCCTGTAACATTAAACGACGATCTTGTTAATAGCATTGTCTCAATTAAAAGCCAGGTAACTTGCCTACTTGGTTTCTGGAGTAATATATGAAACACTGATATTGATTTTGACTTTTCTGACAGTCAACAACGATGTTCGCCTCATCGGGCGGGATGAATATGAAACAAGAACCGGGATGTTGGTGAGAGATGGTTTCAGTTTCAACTTCTATCGGTTTATAGTTTTCTCTAAGTACAGAATTGAAAATGAAAGTCAACGGTCAACATGTTTTCACCTTGACTTTGCTCATCAAGATGAAAACTTTATTGGAAATGTTGGGTTTTTTTTGTATGAAACTGTGTTGATTGCCTAGTTAGATCCAAACCCGCAATAAGAAAGTTTGTAAAACATCATTTTCAAAAAAAAGCTAAGAATGTTTAGCTTGCTGCTTAAATCGAGTGTAGCCGTTGGAGATCCGTGTTTGTACTGTTTTTGAGTGATACTTAGCAAGGGGAACGAGTCATCTTCATGGTTCATGTTTAATCATATGCCTAGATGGTCGAATTGGTTTTCGGCCTTATGATTTTACCTTTTTAAGGCCTAATACTGATGCAGAGCGGAAGCGATAATAATAGATAATAGTTCTAAAAAGAAATTGACACCACTACCCTTGACATTTATTGTTTATGAATCTAGTACATACAATAAGGTAGATCTTGATCCTTACGAAGTTAGATTAACCAACATTTCCAATCATATGCTTAGACTATCATCTCTTGGCAAGCTTTGAACCGTATCGGACCATCTCCCCGGTGAATGATCACTACTATTCGACGACACATGAGCATGTTCCAATCTTGTTTCCTTAATCATCCTCAACACCTCCTTCATCACGGGCCGGTTCTCTGGGCCCACCGACACACAAGCCATCGCAACGTTCAAAAGAGCCCCAAGTTTCACAAAAGACACCGCTTCATCACTTGACTCGGTTTCTTTTTGCCTTACGGACTTGACCCATGTAGGGAGGTCCGAGCCATGGTCAGAAACCAGGTCTTGGGTTGGAGTCTTGCCTGTCAGGAGTTCTAAAAGAAGAACACCAAAGCTGTAGACGTCGGCTTGTTGGGAGGGCGGGTTTTGGAAGTTGCGGCATTCTGGGGCTCGGTAGAAGAGGGAGTTGGTATTTGTATCGTCGGTGGAGTTTGGGGTTTTGAATAAAATGAGGCCGTAGTCAGTGAAGCAGGACTCGAAGTCAGGGCCTAGGAGGACATTGGATGATTTTATGTTGCCGTGGCTAAGGCCTCCCGGGGCTTGGTGAATGTGGAGGAGTCCGGTGGCTAGATCTTCCGCGATTTTGAGGCAGGATGTCCAGTGAAGAGGTTTGCCACCGGATGATGTTTTGGATCCTGTGCAAGCAAAAAAGATTTGGTGTTGAAATTGTTAAGAAAATACATACTGTAGAGGCATAAAACACTAAAATAAACCACTATTTCATTCTCTTAATAGAAATGGATGATTTTTTTAAAAAAATTCATGGTTATAACAATCAATCTATTGTTCTAACAAATTTCACCTACATATATGGACATGAATCTTTAGCGTTACCTACTTTACAAACTATATATTTTAGGTTTACTTCACAACCCCTTGGTCACGAGACCACTCTCGACCAAATATGATAGTCACCATCTTCAAGTGTTCCTCCTACAGCCACCACATGGGAGCAGGCCATGTCGGTCTTGCCCTTGGCTCGAAGTGCTACAATGAGCGCTCCCATTGGAACAAATCAAACAGCAGCAACCCCTGAAAGCCTTCAAGGATTTAACCTCATGCCACAGATGATGGCTCAAATGATGTCACACTTCCCTTGGAACCAGCTCATCAACTAAGCACTGGGTACTCACCAAGGAACAACAAGTCATAATCCTGCTGCAAGGCTAGATGAAGATTTGGCAAAACCTTACAAGCCCGGTAACCTATCTTGTTTCTCTCAACAAATCGCCGATTATGACTTTCAAACAAAAATCAAGATGCCACCCCATATAAGAACGTATGATGGGACTGAAGATCCCGAAGACCACCTCCAGGTCTTCACTGGGGCGGCCATAAATGAAAAATGGTCACATGCAGAATGTTGTTTGATGTTCATGCAAACGTTAGTTGGGTCAGCCAGGATATGGTTCAATGACCTTCCTGCTCAAAGGGTTCGAAGCTTCGACGATCTGAGCAAGGGCTTCTTGGCCCACTTCTCACAACAAAGAAGGTACGTCAAGGACGCCACGGTCATTTTTCAGATAAAACAAAAAGATGATGAGAGCCTTCGAGACTTCATCGAAAGGTACAAGAAAGAAGGGCTACACTATGTGGGGGCTGACGAAAAAAATGAGGGTGGCAGGCTTCATGAACGCCATCACCTCCAAGCACCTCACAAGGGACTTTAACAAGTGTCTGCCTAAGACCCTTGAAGAAGCTCTCGAACGAGCTAAGGCTCACATCCGAGGCGAAGAGGCTGTTGATTTCAAAGAACAAAGAAAACGAGCTCCTAGTTGGCAATAAGCTTCCTAGACACTGGAACGGCAAAACGCTTAAAAGGTTCCATGCCTAGTCAAAGTCTTGAAATGTACTACAAGAGATGTATAATTCTCCTTTTTGTGAACAACAACCTCTTGAAATGAATGATAAAGTTTTTGTCATAACTTGTCTTTACTATCCTATAATCAGGTTGAGAACCTAGCAAGAAACTCCATGGCAAGGGCCATGTAAGGGGATGAGCTCCCAGGCCACATCGCTCAATAGGTTCAAGGGTTAAATGGACCTATATAAGGGGTGAGTACCTATATCAATTCGACTCCATGGGACTTAGAAAATTTTTTCAACTAAAACTCGTCTCATAGACAGGTCTGAACAACCTACACCAATTCGTTCCTTAAACTTCAAAAAGTTTACGAAAACAAAAAACATACACTAAGTAGTGATATAAAGGATAGCCAACATGTGTTTTTTACCTAATGAAGCCTTGAAGCTAAAAGTGACTGCAGCACTAAAACTTCTTAAGGAAAGTTAGCTAAAAACACATCAAACTAACAAGACAAGCAACCAAAACACAATACTTAGAACATTGTGAGTCATAAACAAAGCCTTAAAAGGCCAACATCATCCATGACATGCCATTCAGGCTAAAACAAAGGAAATCACAGGGATTCCCATGAAAATATTCTATGGGCAATAAAAACAACCAAAACTGAACAAAGCCTCGAAGCCTACAAGCCTTGAAGCCTTTAAGCAATAAACAAAATGTGTGTAAAAGTCAGAAGCCCTTGAGCCAACCTCTCAAATACCTTTGACTTGGGGGGCTGATGACGGGGGTAGACCAAGGAAATAATAAAATGGCTGGAACACATTAACGCTAAAAGGGTTAAAAGGTTAAACGCTTCATTTCCCGCCCAAACTTATGTAAACAAGTACCCACGTGCTACAGTACGATGTCACATCACTGTTCACATCCTTGTCCCCTCTAAGCAAGGGACATGCTCAGATAAAGTAATAATATTTTAATCATGGACCAGCGGTCCAAAGCTTCCCGCCCATAAAGGTCAACTCTCTATACAAGCTGGAGGTAGCTTAGTTTGTACACTGGACAAATGGCTTGGTCTCTTCTTCTATATAATAAGAACTTAGCCATAAACATAAAGGAGGGAGATCTGGGCGGATAACATACTCTCCCTTATCTTCTCTTATTCCTTGAGAAATATGCCTCTTACTTATTTCTTTCTTACTTCAATAACTTCATAGCTTCACCAAGAACATCATCCTAGAACCGATTCCAAACATCACGGTTCCGGATCCTTGGTGAACTATAACAACCAACTACAAACAAGTGAACCTCCTTCTACGTTTTGCAAATGTAGAGGGACACCACGACCTACGTTAGGTTAACCGGAACCCTTGAAGCTTGTTAGCCTAACCAGTCCATTCACTATCATTGGTCTTATCTTTGTTGTAGCAACACTATCAAAGTAATCTAAGTTTGTAAAAAAAATATGAATGATAAAATAGATATAAGAGAATTGGAATGTATTAATGTGACCACTACCTACTAGTTACACCAATCCTATACCATTTGGCGTGGTGGTTAAGGTGGGTTGACGTAAATATCGAGGTTTGGGGTTAGACCCCGTTGAGGGAAGGGTGCATAAAATTTGTATGTAAAAAAAAACTTAAAAACTGAAATTCAGAATTATCACATACACCCCTCAACTATCTAAGTTGTAAGAAAACAACCGAAACTTTAAAATCAACACTTTAAATGAACCTTTAAATGAACTTTCAGGTTATTAACAAACTACCCCTGAAGTCACTAACTCTCAGTTTAACAATCTTTAACGAACCTTTGACTATTGTTACTTTGACATTGCTCACCCATTGACCATGATCACATACAACATCGTCCCATGAGTTCCTACCATTCTACATTTAGTTAGTTGATGATTTCTTATTATTAAAAAAATGTAACAATGTCACGTAAATATTTGACTGAAAGCATAATATATAGACTTAATGTACATTTTAGCAAGGATGACAATGATGTCGGTTTGACTGATTGAATTGATGAACCTGATACATGCTGCCTATCTGTTTGAGTTAAAGACATCAACCCTAAACACGACTAATGTAACCTTTTTATCTCGTGAGTTAGACCAGTTGAAGGGTTTGTAATTTACATGTTGAGATATTGACCTAATATATTATATAACTTTTAAATTTTATTTTAAATGGAATGGCAGATTGTTTAACCCATGAGTCGCTTAATTAAATGAGTTAAACATGTCAACCAAAAATTAGGCATGACATCTGTTGCTACAACAAAGATAAGACCAATGATAGTGAATGGACTGGTTAGGCTAACAAGCTTCAAGGGTTCAGATTAACCTAACGCAGGTCGTGGTGTCCCTCTACGTTTGCAAAACGTAGAAGGAGGTTCACTAGTTAGTTGTTTGTTGTTATATCTCACCGAAGATCAAGAACCGTGATGTTTGGAATCGGTTTTAGGATGATGTTCTTGGTGAAGCTATGAAGTTATTGAAGTAAGAAAGAAATAAGCTAAGAGCATATTTCTCAAGGAAGAAGAGAAGATTAGGGAGAGTATGATATCTGCCAGATCTTGTTGTGTATGTTTATGGCTAAGTCATCTATTTATATGGAGGAGATGTAAGCCTTTTAGTCCAGTTAACTAAACTAGTTAGCCTCTAGTTTGCATAGAGAGTTGACCTTTATGGACGGGAACCTTTTGACCGTTGGTCCCTGATTAAAATAATATTACTTTATCTGAGTCTGTTCCTTGTTTAGAGGGAACAGTGATGTGAGTATTGATTTGACGTTGTACTGTTGCACGTGGGTACTGTTCACGTACTTGTTTACATAAAATTGGGCGGGAAACGAAGCTTTTAACCTTCTAACCTTTTTAGCGTTAATGTGTGAAAGCCATTTTATTAATTCCTTGGGCTATCCCCGTCATCAGCCTCCCAAGTCACAAGTCAGAGGTATTTGAGAAGTAGGCTCAAGGGCTTCTGACTTTTGCACACATTTTGTTATTGCTTAAAGGCTTCAAGGCTTTGAGGCTTCGAGGCTTTGTCAGTTTTGGTCATTTTTTTGATTTTCTGACAAGACAGTTGACTTGATGGTAACTGCATGTTGCGGTTCCCAATGACTGCTTTTTATTAATAGTTATTAATGGTGATAACTATTCACTTTCTTCAGTTTTTTCCTTTTAATCTTCCACAATATTCTCCAAACATATCCAAGTTTCCTTCATCAGGTTAGTACCTATCTTTCTTCTTTCTTTCAAAATTATGGTTGCTAAGAAAGATCTATCGGTTAGTTTTTCCCGATTGACCCAAGAAGAGGTCGAATCGTTTTTTGTTGAATGGGGCATAGGTTTAAAGTTTAAACCGATTGCTCCGCCGGCCGACGCGTCAATCGATCGTTGTCCGGCGGGTTTTATTGCCCTTTATTGCCGACATTTTGAATTTTCGAATCTCCGGCATCCGTTTTCGATCTTTGTCTTGAATGTTTTGGAGTATTACCGTCTGTCGTTCGGTCAGATTCACCCTTTAGGACTTGCTAGGGTTTTACACTTTGAGGTTTTATGCAAAGCTTTAGGTTATGATCTGTCATTGTTGAGTTTTCGTCGTTTTTTTCGCTTAGCAAAAAACGGCGATTGGTATTCTTTCGAACATACCAAGGTCGATACGTGTTTAGTTTCCTCGACGGTTACAACCCTTGGTTCATGGAAGGACCGTTTTTTCTTTGTTTCTGACTCCATCTTTCCTTTTAAATCCATTTGGAGACAACCCGAGGCTGTTTTGAACGAACCGGAGCCGGCTGAATCGGAGTTGAATGAAGCTTTTTTGAAGTCGATTAGGAAGTGTCCATAGTGTCTTCGTCCTCTTCCCGAACATCTTCTTGTGTTATTAGGAATTAGCAAACTATGGGATAAGCCTAATCGGGATACCGTGCTTATGAGAGATAATAAGGGTATGCGTTTGTTTATCACGTTTTTGCTTTATTTTGTTGGTATGTTATGTCGGCTTTATTTTGTTGCTTAATGGATTTTACTTGTGTTTGTAGTTATGTCGGCTTTGGACTTCTTGAAAAGTGATGATACCTCGGACATTGGGTTTACGGATGCTGCTGCTGTTGTTGGGGAAGATTCAATGGTTCGAGGGAAAGAGGGTAAGTTTGAAGATTCTGGTTATGTAGGGGTTCCAAACGTAAAAGGGTTCACCAAGGTTGCTGGTCCTAAGGCTTCCACTCGTCGTTCTACACGGCGTTTATTGAAGTCCTCTGGCCAGTCATATTCTCACGAACCGGTTGAGGTTAGTGATGACGTTTAGGTTGCCGAAGATCATGGTCCAAGTGTGGAGGGTGAAAAGGAGTAGGGTTTGGTGGTTTCCAAGAAAAGGAAATCAGCTGGGAAGAAGGTTGCGATGCCTATGGTTCAAGGGGTGGACGGGAATGCAGTTTATGTGCCAGAGTGGAATGTCAAGGTTGGGGATAGCTTCAAAGATCCCGAGGTTTGTGCTGATGTGTTAGCCAATTTTGCTCCTCCAGGGGTTCATGAGACCATTTCCGGTATGGAAGGTGATTCCATGTTGTCGAGATTGATCTTGAGTTCTTGCAACCTTTCTGCCCTTTTGGCAGAGGGTGTGACTCGTTTTCGAAAGGGGATGCAAGAATATGAGGAGTTTTCGAAGAAGAAGGAAAAGATGAAGGCCTCTATGGCGGCCATGAATAAAGAGGTTGAAAGTTTTTCGGCGAAGAAGGAGAGTTATGTGAAGAGGATTGATGAGTTGTCCCGTGGCCACGATGTTGAGATGGCGGGGTTGAAGAAAGCAATGGCAGCTGATAGAGCCAAGTTGGATGCTGACCGGGAAGCCTTTGAAGTGCAAAGGAAAGCCTTTGAGATGGAGAAGGAAGGCCTGAAGGCTTCAGTCACCCAAACCACTAACGACAACCAGTGGCTAATCGAGCACGGGTTTCATCAGGTCGTGACTTACCTGCTTCATTCTTCTGAATTCAACTCGGTGTTGGGCGATGTTTATACGAAGCTGCTTAGCTATGGGAAACATATGGGCTTTGTTGCTGGCTTCAAACATCACGAAGCTAATCAGCCTATGGAGCGATCGCCCATGTTCAAACCTGAAGCTTCCAAGCTCTTCTCAGAGACGGTTCTTGCAATGGAAAGGCGCACTTACCCTTATGTGGGTGAAATTTCGTCATGCTTTGGTAAGCCTTTTTCTATTTTGAAGGGCTTAAAACCAGCCGGCCTTGATGAAAAGGTTTCCAAGGAGGTTTTTGAGTCCCTGTCCAAGAAGCGTTCTCGTTCCGGTGATAGCGAAGAAACTTTATCTGGAGGTAGCGATGGTTCTCATGTGGCAAGCCTTGAAGGTTCGGCCGTTGCTGGTGGTGGCCCGGAGGTGAAGAAGCTGAAGAAGGGTAAGAGTGTTGAGTCTAGTACTTCAAAGCCTGCTGCTGATGTTTGAAACAATTTATTCGTAGCTTTCTTAGCACTCTTTGAACAATATTATGTAATCTTAAACAATTTAGGTTCAGCATGAAACCCTTAAGGTTCCTGCTTTTATGGTTGTGTTTGGCCTTTTTGGCCCTTTGAACATTTTCATGGGAATTCTTGTGATTTCCTTTGTTTAGCCTGAATGGCATGTCATGGATGATGCTAGCCTTTTAAGGCTTTGTTTATGAATCGTAATTTTCTATGTGTTGTGTTTCGGTTGCTTGTCTTGTTAGTTTGATGTGTTTTTAGCTAACTTTCCTTAAGAAGTTTTAGTGCTGCAGTCACTTTAGCTTCAAGGCTTCATTAGGTAAAAGCACATGTTGGCTATCCTTTGTATCACTACTTAGTGTATGTTTTTGTTTCGTAAACTTTTTCTAAGTTTAAGGAACGAATTGGTGTAGGCTGTTCAGACCTGTCTTTGAGACAAGTTTTAGTTGAAAAATTTTCTAAGTCTCATGGAGTTGGATTGATATAGGAACTCACCCCTTATATAGGTCCATTTAACCCTTGAACCTATTGAGCGATGTGGCCTGGGAGCTCATCCCCTTACATGGCCCTTGCCATGGAGTTTCTTGCTAGGTTCTCAACCTGATTATAGGATAGTAAAGACAAGTTATGACAAAAAGTTTATCATTCATTCAAGAGGTTGTTGTTCACAAAAAGGAGAATTATACATCTCTTGAAATACATTTTTATATTTTGACTAGGCATGGACCCTTTTAAGGGTTTTTCCGTTCCAGTGCCTTGGAAGCTTTTTGCCTTTTGTGTCGGCCAGTTTGTAGGATCCACTCTTGTGAGCTTCGAGGATTGTGTATGGTCCTTCCCACTTTGGGCCGAGCTTTCCTTGATTTTATTTCTTGCTGGCCTCGTTGTTTCGGAGTACAAGGTCTCCAGGCTTGAAACGTTCATGCTTCACTCTTGCATTATAATAAGCTTCCATTTTTTGCTTGTACTTAGCCTCTTGTATTGCGGCTTGATCATGAATTTCTTCAAGGAGTTGCAAATTCAACATGGTCTCGTTGCTGTTTGATTCGAGGTCCATGTTGAGTGTTCTTTGAGTCACAACTCCGACTTCGGCTGGGATTACAGCTTCCGATCCAAACACTAGGCTGTAAGGCGTTCGTTTGTGGCTTGTTTTTTCGGTTGTTCTTATTGCCCAAAGAACATTTGGGAGTTCTTCAAGCCAATTGTTGTTATGCCTTCCCAAACTTTCCTTGATTCCTTCAACAATGGTTTGGTTTGTTCTTTCAACCTGGCCATTGGATTGAGGGTATGCAACTAAGCTGAACACTTGGGTGATTCTGAATTCTTTGCACCAAGTGCTAAAAGGCTTCTCAGCAAATTGTTTCCCATTATCCGTGACCAACACTCATGGCAACCCATAGAGACAAATGATGCTTTCCCACACAAAGTCGATGACTTGTTTGCCCGTTATTTTTGTAAATGGTTTGACTTCAGGCCACTTGGTAAAGTAGTCGACGGCTACTAGCAAAAAATTTACCCCACCCTTGGCTGGTGGGAATGGGCCAACGATATCCATTCCCCACTTGTGGAATGGCCAAGCCGAGGAGATGGGGACTAGATCGTGCTTAGGGCTTTTTGGGACAGGTGCATGAATTTGACAAGCTTCACACTTCTTGAATTGTTCCGTTGCATCTCGGTGCATCGTGGGCCAGAAGTATCCGAGGTTCATCAATTTTGCAACCACCGTTCTTGGCCCAAAATGAGCTCCACATATCCCCTCGTGAACCTCTTTGATGAGATATTGACTTTGTTCGGGGGCCACACATCTCAGTAGTGGTGCAAGGTAGGCCTTTTTATAAAGGTTTCTCCTTGCAACACATACTGTCTGGATTTGATTCGAACCCTTTCAGCCTCTGTCTGGTCCAAAGGTAACTCACCATTTTGAGGCACTTTGCTATGGGAGTCATCCAATTTGGACCTTCTTCAGTGATTACATCTTGAACCTCCAATTCTTGAATTGAAGGAGTTTTCAACACTTCCACCAATACTTTCTTGGTGAGATGTGCAAATGTGAGGGATGCTAGTTTGCTCAGGGCATCGGCTCATTTGTTTTGTGATCTTGGGACTTGTTTGATGGTGCATTCTGGAAACGTGGTCATCAACCATTTTGCCTTTTCACGATACTTTTTCATGTTAGGCTCTTTGGCTACATAGCTATCATTGACTTGGTTTGAAACAAGCAACGAGTCTGTGAAGACTTGTAGCTTTTGGATCTTCATCTCTTTGGCAATCTTCAGACCACCGATCAATGCTTCATATTCAGCTTCATTGTTGGTGGTCTGAAATTCAAGTCGAAGAGCATATGTAAATTCTAACCCTTCAGGGTTGATTAAAATGAGCCAAGCTCCTAACCCTTCGATGATAGAAGCTCCATCGGTAAAAGGCTTCCAGGCTTCAGGGTTTAGAAGGTTCAGTGGTAGTTGTATGTATTTTAGGAATGACTTGCTTTGGAATTTCTACAATGAAGTCCGCCAAGACTTGGGCTTTGATAGCTTTTCTTGGGACGTAGGTGATGTTATGTTCACCTAGTTCCACAGCCCATTTGGCCAATCGGCCTGAATTTTCTGGTTTTTCAAGCATACTTTTGATGGGTTGGTCAGTGACCACTTGTATAGGGTGTGCTAGAAAGTACCTTCGAAGCCTTCTGGCCGTTTGAATTAAGGCCAGGGCAACTTTTTCCAAAGGAGGGTATTTTACCTCTGCCAGTTTTAGTGTTTTACTAAAGAAATAAACGGGTACCTGAACTTTGTCTCGTTCGATGGTTAGAACCGCGCTTAATGCTTCTTCAGCAACTGAGAGATAGACATAGATCAATTCTCCCATTTCAGGGGCTGCAATAGCTGGAAGTGAAGCTAAGTGTTGCTTCATTTGGTTGAAGGCTTCTTCTGCTTCTTTCGTCCACCTGAAATCTTTCTTATTGGTGCAACCCTTTAGTGTTTTGAAAAAGGGTAGGGATTTCTCAGCAAGCTTGGAGGTAAAACGCTTCAAGGATGCAAGCTTCCATTCAGACTTTCCACTTCTTTTTTGCTTTGTGGGGATTTGGTTTCAAGAACAGCCCTGACTTTGTTGGGATTAGCTTTTATGCTTTGTTTCCCCAAAATGTGCCAAAAAAACTTGCCTTCCTCGAACCCGAATGAGCATTTTCCAGGGTTAAGCTTCATGTTGATCTTTCTTAAGTTTTGGAAAGTTTATTGTATGTCTTCAAGCATTTGATGCTCGGTTTTGCTTTTGATTACCAGGTCATCAAAATAAGCTTCCAGGTTTCTGCTAATTTGGCTAGCAAATGCTTTGTCGATCAAACGTTGGTAGGTTGCACCGGCATTTCGTAGGCCAAAAGGCATCTTTTGATAACAAAAAATACCTTTGTCCGTGTGGAATGCAGTTTTTTCTTCATTTTCCACTTTCATGAGAATTTGATGATAACCCTTGTAAGCGTCGAGGAAACACTTAAAGGGATGGCCGGTTAAAGAGTCAACCTTGAGGTCCATCTCGGGTAAGGGATAGCATCCTTTGACATGCTTTGTTTAAGTCTTTGAAGTCGATGCACATTCTCCAAGACTTGTCAGGCTTTCGAACCATGACGGGATTAGCTACCCAAGATTGATATTTGACCTCACGTAGGATTCCAGCTTGTACAAGCTTTTCGACCTCTTGGCACGCTGCCAAGCTTCTTTCAGAAGCTAGGCTCCGTTTCTTTTGGACAACAGGCTTGATATCGGGAGGTATTTTTAGCTCATGTTCTGCAATACTTCGAGGGATGCCTGTCATGTCTTCCGGGCACCAAGCAAAGACATCGCTATAGTTTATCAACAACTTTTCAAGGCGTGAGAGGGTCTCTTTGGAAAGGCTTGTGTTAACCCGTACCCTTTGTTCGGGGTACTTAGGGTTTATGGTCAAGCCCTGCTCTTCGTCTTTGCTTTTTGAGCTTTCCCCTTCAACCGTGTAGACCTCTTGGGTGGGTTGAAGGGTTGCAATTCCCATGTCGGTGGGAAACTTCACATCACCTTGACCAACCGAGACAGCCATGTTGAATACACATTGTCCAGGCCTTCCTATGATTACATCATAGCTGGAAGGTGTGTCGATAACCACAAAAGTGAGTGGTTTGGTTTTCTTCATCTTGCCTTTACTAAAACAGACATCAAGGGTTAGTTGGCCTAAAGGATTTAAGGGAACGTCGGCGATACCTTTTATAGATGACTTGGAGGGTTGAAGCCTTGAACGCTCTTCCTTGCTCAGCCGGTTGAAGAATCTTTCATACATGATCTCTGTGGCCACCCCTGTGTCAATGTAGGCTTTGTTTGTTATGAGTGTTCCCACGTTTGCTTCTACCGTTAGAGGGTTTGAGAGTAAGTCACCTTGAAGCGGTGGGAAGCAGATGCATTGAAGCTCCCAAGCCTCCAAGCGTTGTCGTTTGTGGGGAACACCTTGGTTTATATTCACCATATTCACTTCTTTGCTTTTTCTTTCAGCCATCTTGTCTTTGACCCCTTTTACCAAATGAGCCAATTCTCCAGACTTGACAGCTTCCTCAATTCTTCTCTTGAGTTGAAAGCAATCGTTTGTGTGGTGACCTTTTTCTTCGTAGAACTCACAGAACTGGGTGAAGATTTCGTTCTTCTTGCTTTTGGGCAAGGGTCGAGGAGGTCGGAAGTTGTGTTTCACTTCTTCGGTGGCAAGGAACCCTTGAGGGGTTTTGGTTAAGGCTGTGAAATTCAAAGTCTTCTCCCTGCTTAGAGGGTTCCAGCCTTCAGGCCTTCGTTGATCTGAGCTCCTGGGGTATTTGTCATAGGGATTGTAGTTCCCTTTCTTTCGGTTGGGGCTGTTGCCTCGCCAACTAGGAGCTCTCTTTCTTTGCTCTTTGAAATCGACGGCCTCCTCACCTCGGATATGAGCTTCAGCTCGGTCGAGAGCTTCTTCAAGGGTTTTAGGCAGGCACTTTTTAAAGTCCCTTGTGAGGTATTTGGAGGTGATGGCGTTCATGAAGCCTGCCACCCTCATTTTTTTCGTCAGCCCCCACATATTGTATCCCTTCTTTCTTGTACCTTTCGATGAACTCTCGAAGGCTCTCATCATCTTTTTGTTTTATCTGAAAAATGACCATGGCGTCCTTGACGTACCTTCTTTGTTGTGAGAAGTGGGCCAAGAAGCCCTTGCTCAGATCGTCGAAGCTTTGAACGCTTTGAGAAGGAAGGTCATTGAACCATATCCTGGCTGACCCAACTAACGTTTGCACGAACATCAAACAACATTCAGCATGTGACCATTTTTCAATTATGGCCTCCCTAGTGAAGACCTGGAGGTGGTCTTCGGGATCTTCAGTCTCATCATACGTTCTTATAAGGGGTGGCATCTTGATTTTTTGTTTGAAAGTCATAATTTGAGCCATTATCTGTGGCATGAGGTTAAATCCTTTAAGGCTTTCAGGGGTTGCTGCTGTTTGATTTGTTCCAATGGGAGCGCTCATTGTAGCATTTCGAGCCAAGGGCAAGACCGACATGGCCTGCTCCCATGTGGTGGCTGTAGGAGGAACACTTGAAGATGGTGACTGTCATATTTGGTCGAGAGTGGTCTCGTGACCAAGGGGTTGTGAAGTGAACAAAGGGAAAGCCGTTGGGCTTGGTCTCCCATAGGTGTAGGGAGATGGGTTAAAGGGTTGACAGGTTACACTTGGACCAACTTCAAAAAGAGAAGCAGCCGGTCGTGAGCTTGTTAGAGGGGAAGGTGGACGTCCGAGCGACAATGAGGGCTCTGATTCGTCATAATCTAGCCTTATTCTTATCCTTTTTTCTCTTTCTTGGCTCACGTGTTGGTTAAGAAGATGTCTTAGTTGCAAGAAATGCCGTGATACCCCTTCCATCGTCAAGTCAACACGTTCCGGGGTGTTCGTGACTCCTGCATGAGGAGAAGGAACTCCGGATCGTGAAGGGGTTGGAGTTCGAAAAGGTGAAAACTTGAGGAACAAAGGTCCCATCGAAGTTCCTCCCGGAGTGGAAAAAATCGAGGTTGTCGCCGGAGTTTCTTGGCCGGCACTTGGTGTCGGTGTTCTTGACACTTGGTTGACTTCACCGGGAGATCCACCTTCTGACATGGTGATGGAGCTACACTACTGGTCTTTATGATAAAGTAAGTGGCGTAGCCCCACGGTGGGCGCCAACTTATTGCTACAACAAAGATAAGACCAATGATAGTGAATGGACTGGTTAGGCTAACAAGCTTTAAGGGTTCAGATTAACCTAACGCAGGTCGTGGTGTCCCTCTACGTTTGCAAAACGTAGAAGGAGGTTCACTAGTTAGTTGTTTGTTGTTATAGCTCACCGAAGATCAAGAACCGTGATGTTTAGAATCAGTTTTAGGATGATGTTCTTGGTGAAGCTATGAAGTTATTGAAGTAAGAAAGAAATAAGCTAAGAGCATATTTCTCAAGGAATAAAAGAATATTAGGGAGAGTATGATATCTGCCCAGATCTTGTTGTGTATGTTTCTGGCTAAGTCATCTATTTATATGGAGGAGATGTAAGCCTTTTAGTCCAGTTAACTAAACTAGTTAGCCTCTAGTTTGCATAGAGAGTTGACCTTTATGGGCGGGAACCTTTTGACCGTTGGTACCTAATTAAAATAATATTATTTTATCTGAGCCTGTTCCTTGTTCAGAGGGAACAGTGATGTGAGTATTGATTTGACGTTGTACTGTTGCACGTGGGGTACTGTTCACGTACTTGTTTACATAAAATTGGGCGGGAAACGAAGCTTTTAACCTTCTAACCTTTTTAGCGTTAATGTGTGAAAGCTATTTTATTAATTCCTTGGGCTACCCCCATCATCAACATCACAAAATATGATTATTTTCAAGTTGTGTATCAATTTCTCAGTTCTGAAAGGGTTGTTACCTCTACTTAATTTGTTTTCTTCGCATTTAATCTGCATGTTCATCTCATTCTTGTGATTCAAAGTGACAATTTTTAGTTTGTTGTTGGAAAGAGCAATAATAACTAAGTGTGTATATATATATATATATATATATATATATATATATATATATATATATATATATATATATATATATATTTAATTTACATATTTGAAAGTGTAATATGCTAAGATCATTCTACAAATTTGATCGTACATAGCCTTCATTGACTTGTTAACCTCTTAAAACTTGATAACTTTTGTTATTATGATGGACCACTAAATACTTGTTAATTAACAACACATACCTGCATCCACTTCATGAGCATAGTTTGAGCGCCTTCGCTTGTGAAAACGAAGCCTGCTCTTTTGATAATACGTTGGAAAACTATTTTGCATGTACTTTCAAGACACTGTTTCCTTCACCTCCCTGCTCGTTCTGAATATCTTTTGCAGATTTATATACAGAAGTGCTGCATTCACTGACCTCAATCACTTCCAATGTTAAAATCTTCCCAAGACCAAGCGGGACACCATTGAGTTTTAAGCAACGCCGAGTCACTAAACGTTGTAGTCTAGGAAAGTTATCCCTCGTGCTAATCCATTGCCTCATGCCTAGATTTTGCAATTTCAACATCTTGAGTTGCCCAAATTCCGCATCTCCCATATCCCACTTTTCTCCAATACATGCATTAAATTTTAAGTTTAAAACCTCAAGGTTAGGTAGCAAGGAGAAAGACCACATCTCTTCCCAATCCATGCCAGTATTCGACATTGTTAGTTTCTTAAGCTTCTCAGGAAACATTATAGGATTGCACGATCTAGTTGTTTCATAATAGGTATCTGTATTTAACAACTTCAATTCTTCAAGGTGCTCCAAAGAGCCTAAATTTGAAAATTCGAGATCACCTAGCGTCGATATTAAGGGGCCACAAAACCCAAGCTTCCTAAGATTGGGAATCCTTGCAAGTGTATTTTGAAAAGATCAAGGACTTACTTGAGACAAGGTTATCAGGCTAGCCAACACACTTGGACAACCATCATTTTCTATCACTTGTAATAAACAAGGATCCTCAAACAAATTTTCTCCTGATTTCAAATATAGATGCCGAAGATTCTCCAGATTCCATATGGTCTTTGGTAGAAGAACATTCTTCCTTGATATTATTAGCATTTGTAGGTTAAGAAGGTTTGATATTGAAGCAAGGGGACTTCCATCATACGCTTTGATAGCCAAGTATCTCAGATTAACCAGTTGAACCACATAAGAAGGAAATGAGGAGATAGTGATATACCCTACACCTAGAATCCTGATGAATTTGTATGAATCGATAGGAATAGTTCCACCCTCTTGAAAAACTTTTCCTAGTTCCCACAGAGAGCAAAGCATCGATGAGACCATACCGTACCTTCAAATCATGTTTCTTTAATTAGTAAACTTTGTCCAGAAAACCTTATCTCTGGTCTATAGGCTATATACAAACAGACCCTAATAATATAATGCTATTATCTATAATTAACACTTGCCCTGCTTGCGGTGCGCGCATATAATGTATATATTGAGGGCCACGGGATCGATTATAATGAACAATAATACGTAAATAACAACAATTATAATAAACGAATATTTCTATTATTGATTTGTAATGAAACGGATGATTACAAGTGATGTTGGTCGGAGGTATTTATACCCACCGGCGGTTACAATATACTGACGCGATGGTTCGTATAAACGACGCAACCTTCGTTTATTTTCTAACTAATTACAACAATATACACCAACTATTAACTAATTACACTTTGTACCCTAACTATACTAACTGAATATTCTAACAGAGTTTATCTATTAATAATAAACTAACGAACTATTTTAACGGAACTTTAACGAGATCGATGATTAACCAACAATCACCCCCTTAATCTCGATCTTCAACACGGCTTGCTTTGTCTTCATAGTAGTGTAGTTAAACTATGTATGAGATGAGCATCCGGATCTTCTTTTTCTTTGTTTTTCCACTTTGGGCATTCATATGCGAAGTGACCATATTCATTACATTCATAGCACTTGAGATCACTTTTGTCTTTGTATCCGCGACTCGCATTTCCACGTCTTCTTTCTTCTTTGAAAGGTTCTCTTCCTTGATCTTTTTCTTAGCTTCTATTACCATGACCTTTTCCATGACACCAGTTCTTTGGATGATTACTAGCCATCAAAAGCTTTCTTTCGTTATCGTCTTCTGGTTCGTCTTGACTTTTAAGGCGTTCTTCAAAAGCTATTATTCTTTCTACCGCTTCTTCAAATGGCATTTTGTCAATTTCCAAATATTGCTCGATGGATGCCACGATTGATAGAAATTTCTTTGGAACTGAATTGAGCAATTTTCTTACAATTATCTTATCCTTGAGATTGGAACCAAAACTTTTAAATTTGGCTCTTATGCTTCCCAATTTTCCAGAGAAATCACTCATGGTTTCATTTTCTCTCATCTTTAACTTCTCCAACTCGCTCCTTAATGACTGTAGACGTGCTTTCTGAACTAGATCCGCTCCTAGATGTCGAACTTTTATTGCCTCCCACACTTCTTTTGTTGTCAGGTGTTGTGCCACTTGCATCAAAATATCTTCTGGCAACGTTTGTAAGATCATTGCCTTGGTCGTATATGCCTTCTTTTCATCAACTTCTTCTTCTGAGCTTACCGCTTCCCAAAGACCATAAGCCTTTAAGATTGTCTCCATCAATAATGCCCATGTCGTATAGTTTGACTCAGTCAATTTTGGACATTGAAAAGATATATTCCCTTGCTCACGAATTTTTGTTGATACACTTGATGAATCTTCTCTGCCAGACATAATTTCTTACTTTTTACTCGATTGAACCATACAGGTTTTTTGCTTTTACCACACAGGATTTATTTGCCGCACAGGTCTTATTGCCATACAGGACTTAGGTTGCCACACAGGACTTAGATTGCCACACAGGTCTTAGATGCCACACTGGTCTTACTCTTGCTCTACGAATCACGAAGGTTCGGAGCCACTTATTCTCAACGAATCACGAAGGTTCGGAGTCTTGCTATTAGAATCACACAGGTTCGAATTGTTTATTCAAGTTTCTATATTATTATTTTAGAAAAATAATAAATATCTTGAATACCTTTTTTTAATAATAAATTAATAATTGTTTATTAATTAACCAATCTTATTTTGGTCAATAAGATGACCGTCTCCCAAAATCAACACACTTTCCACAAAATTAAACTTGCTGTTCCTTTCCCCAAACCACCATTTTGACTTTTCCGATTACCACAAGTCACGCCGGCCGTTAAATTTAATTGGATTCTCCTGGTCGGATATCTTTCGCCGGTCTTTCAACAGGTAATTCTTATCCGTCTTCTTCCCTGGTTATTGCAATTCACCGATTAGGGTTCCGAAATTGGGGTTTTTAGAGCCTCGCTCTGATACCAAATGAGGGCCACGGGATCGATTAAAATGAACAATAATACATAAATAACAACAATTATAATAAACGAATATTTGTATTATTGATTTGTAATGAAACGGATGATTACATGTGATGTTGGCCGGAGGTATTTATACCCACCGACGGTTACAATATACTGTCGCGA
Organism: Bidens hawaiensis; assembly: GCF_021521415.1. Taxonomy (NCBI): domain Eukaryota; kingdom Viridiplantae; phylum Streptophyta; class Magnoliopsida; order Asterales; family Asteraceae; genus Bidens; species Bidens hawaiensis. Next base: position 87,080 of record NW_027493815.1, read on the forward strand.
TGGTTCGTATAAACGACGCAACCTTCGTTTATTTTTTAACTAATTACAACAATATACACCAACTATTAACTAATTACACTTTGTACCCTAACTATACTAACTGAATATCCTAACAGAGTTTATCTATTAATAATAAACTAACGAACTATTTTAACGGAACTTTAACGAGATCGATGATTAACCAACATATATGTGTGAACCCTAGGGTGGGCAAAAGTGAAATTGCACTAATTTTGACGTTATTTTACTAATCTCATGAAAATAACGTTAAAAGTGATGGAAGGTTAATCAGGCATCATGTGGTGGCGTTGATAGCCGAAAGACAAGGGTACATGCACCAATCGGTGGTGTCCCGATGGTTGAGTGTTATATGCCTTATGTTCAAGGCTTGATGTAAAAATACTATCGAGCTGGTGGTCTCACCGAAAGCAGCCTCTCTATTACTAAAGAGTAGAGGTAATGCTGTCTATATCTTACCCTCCTCAGAACTATCATAGCTTTGTTATTAGTGGGATATACAGATGATGATGATTATCTATAATTAACACCACGTTTATCAATAAATGAAGAAAAATGTTCATACCTTGAATTGTTTGAAAGAAAATGTTCTTCCTCTGCTTTTCTCAAGCAAAAGTTACGCAACAAATCATGAACGCGACATGTTTTAACTTGACCATCACCCTTTGTTGTGGGAGCCATCACCAGGCTTCTCTTGATTAAGTCCATTAAGAAATCCTCTGCAACATCCTCCAACATTCCGCTCCCAGTTTCAGGTATGAACCCATGAGCAATCCATAGCCAAGTCAGCTTTGTCACGGAGACTTCATAGTCTTCAGGAAATGCTCCAAAATAGAGAAAACATGGTCTTAAGTGAGGAGGCAAATGGTTGTAGCTTAAAGCCAGTGAGTCCATGTACTGGCTTGGATCACTAACGATAAAAGAACGTAAACTTGCAGCAATTTTCCGCCACCGGGTACTTGACAAATTGTTTTTTAGTAGGCCAGAAGCTATGCTAATTGCAAGAGGCAAACCTTCACATTTGTCACTTATTACACATCCTAATGATTCCAACCTACCAGGGCAATTCCGGTCCTAAACACCTTCTTCAGAAATATCATCCAACTTTCAGTTATAGTACGGAGGCGCAAAATATGGGCAAATCTTGCTGCATGCACATGTGAATTCACCTCTACATCACGGCTGGTAAATAGAATCCAGCTTCCAGTTTTGTCATCTGGAAAGTACATCTTGAGATCATTCCAAGCCTTACAATCCCATATATCATCCAAGACTACCAAATATTTACGACCCTTTAACAGTCTGTAAACCTTTTCCCCCAATTGGTCATCGTTCATATTATCAATCTTGTCATCACGATTACCATTGATAAAACAGCATAATATGCTGAGTAACAAATCCTTCTTGAGATATACTTGAGAAACACAAGTCCATGCTCGAAAGTCAAACATATACTCGATTAGCGGATGACTGTATAGTTTTCTAGCCAAAGTCGTCTTACCAAGCCCAGCCATTCCTGCAATCGAGATAATTTGTAACTGCTTTGTAGAAGTTCCAGCAAGTTGATCAAGTAGAGTTTCCACTTCCTCATCAAAACCTACAAAATCATCTTCTCCATATGCCTTTGAGTTATATCTTATGTTACAAAGTTGTTCACAAACAACTATAATCTTATCCATTATTTTTTCTTCACGCTTATACCAAGATTCGCTAGCCCCTATTTCTTCCATATCCTCATTTTCATACCCTGGCAACTTATCCATCACCGGTTTCGCATGCCTATCCCAAGCTTCACTAGCAACCAATTCTTCCATTAATTTTAATAAATTTTGCACTTGTTCATTTTCATACCCTATCATCATGCTTCTGAGGTGATTCAGGAGACCGTCAAAAGATTCAGCCACCGTTCTCTTGGAATCTAGTGCTTCTGTGTCAGATGAATATCGCATAAGGTTGCTACGTAGTTTCTTTAAGAAAAGACCAAGAAATCAGCCATGCTTCTTTCCAGGTATCATATATAAGTATATCTGGTGAACAGAAATCAATTCAAAACCACATATTTGTGATAGCTGCCATGGATATCCAATCAGTTCACAATTCCTTGATTTGGGGAACAGTCCAAATTTTGATCGAATCGTTATAAGGTTTGTAGCAGGATCTTATATAGTTCTCTATGAGAGTTAATCTTTAATTTGTCAATGTTTTAAGGGCCAAATTAGATGGTAGAAAGAAACATGAGGATTGCAATATTCTTACGATTATAAGAATTAATGATTGAACCATATGAGCACAAATATACCTGAATTAAATCGCTTAAATCTTAACATTTACAACAGCATGTTTGATGACAGTAAAAAAAACTCACCCTCAATCATGATGATTGGAGCTTGGTTGTCGCCTTTCTAGTATTCAAGTCAACTAAAGACTAAAGGTCGGCCACATATTTACTCTGTGTATCTATCCAATATTAATTGTTTATATCTCGATTCTCATATAAAGAACACTTTGCAAAAAAAAATAATAATAATAAATAAATATAAAAAAATAATAGTAAACTAGCAAATTATCCCCAACTTTTATCTGAAGTTGTAACACAACAACATTTATGTAAACCTAAGAAGGTTAGAAGGGTACAATAGAGATGAACAAACAAATTAATATATGGCGCACATCCACAAAGTCTAATATTCTATACATGACAAATATTTTATTTTAAGGATATTGTGTACGTCGTCTTACCATATTTTGAAAAAGAAATTATTGAGCATAAATGGGTACACGTACCGATTAATCAAATGGGCGACTTCCACAATTAAAGGACGAAGGTTAGATAAGTTCTAGATAAGAACCAAAGGACCTTTCACCTAGTGGTATCCAAAAGAAGTTAGATAAGACTTTCATTTTTAAATGATTAAGTTCAAATTCCGTGTAGTTGACAAAAGTAAAAATAGCGTTAAGGAAAAACAAGGTACGTTCTGAAAATTTTATGATATATACCTAGTTTTGGTGAAAGCACACACAATATGTATACATAATATGATATCAGGGGAGGGTTATTCTAAAAAGAAGTTGTTTCCTAGGAAGACTAGGAATAAATCATAGCCATTGGATCGTGTTAATCAATAGTTGAGATTTAAAATTACCAATAACCGACATAGATTCCTAGAAATACTCTTTCATCACTATAACCGACATAGTTTCCTAGAATTGTTCTTTCACCATAATTTGTAATGCCAAATGTCAAAAAATTGTTGGTTCTTACCATTAATAGGAAACTCCTTATTCTTATTTGAACCATTTTCTATGATATCATTGAATAAATTTGTAATTAGAGGTCGCAATACGTTGTTTTTATAAGAGATTCTAGCTGTTTGTCATCAAATTGAGGGCTAATAATTTATACACACACACACACACACATATATATAGGGGATGGTTCAAGAGAGAAATGATATTATTGCAAAAAATGTAAGAAATGAATATGGACCACCAATACGTTTGTTTTAAGTTTTAAATGTTTAAAGCTAAATAAAGAAACTATTAATTATTCTCTTTCTTCAATTAATATAACTAATAAACCATAATACTTATTTATTTAATTAATATAACTAATTAAATTATTATAATTAGAAAATATTAAGAACTCATTTATTTTTATAACTTACTTTTTGTTTCTTGAATTTTTATCCTACACACGTATAATTTATTCATACGTTAAAATCTCTTTCTATCCAAAACTAATTTATTCCAACTCAATATATTAATAGAAACATGATCAAATACATTTTATTCTTAACATGAAAACGGTGAGAACCAATTTATTGTTATGATTAAGTTTATTTTTATAGGTGTTTGTTGCTATTTTTTGTTCGTATTTGCTAAATTTTTATTATGAGACATTATAAGTATTTGCTTATTTATATTTTGTTGTTATTATTAGATGTTTTCTTTTGTTGTTATAAGTATTTGTTGGTATATGCTGTTATTATTTTGTTCTTGATTTTGATTATTTTGTTGTAGTTTTTAGGTTCTTTTCTTTGTTATTATAAGTCATTGTTTATGTAGATTGGTATTGTAGTTGGTATTGTTTCTTACGTTCGTATTTTTAAATAAATTGGCATTATTTCCTACGTACTCATATAAGATCAAAATGTACATGAACCTTCCCCTATATTAATATCCATCAACACATACTTACATAATGATGAATAATACCAAAAAATAATTTTACGTGTGTTTTCATTAGATATCAACAGAAAACATACAACATACACAAAAACGTATAATCTACACTTGTTCTAAGAATAAGACAACATATAACCTACATACGAAAAACATTTAACCTACACACAAAATTCATCATCAATAAAATACACACGAACACGAAAACATATAACCTACACACAAAAAACATATAACCTACACATGAAAATTTTAACTTTGTGTAGATTATCTACACTTGTTTAAAACAAGTGTAGGTTATATAATTTTGTAGGTTATATAACTTTGTGTAGGTTATATAACTTTGTGTATGTTGTATATTTATTTAACTTCGTGTAGATTATACGTTTTTATTGCTCAAAACAAGTGTATGTTATATAACTTTGTGTAGGTTGTATATTTATCGGACTTAAATACGTTGATATATGCTAATATATTGAGTGGAAATTATTTTTTTAATATAAAGAAATAGTATTATATGAATAAATTGTATTTATGTTGAATAAAATGAATAATGTGTAAATAAAAACTAAAACTAAATTAGTGTTTTTATTTTTTTAATTATTATAGTTAAATTAGTTATATATTAATTAGAGATATTTATTATGGTTATATTAGTTGTATTAATTGGAGAGAGAAAGTGCATTTATTATTGCATTTACATCTTTTTTATTTATTTTGAAATATTTAAAACCTAAAATAAAACTAGTGGCTCATATTCATTTATCTCATTTCTTTGATTTCTTTCTTGAACTCAAACCATATATTTAATATAGAAACTTAAGTGTAAAGATTGTTAGATAGTATATAAATAGGGAAAAAACAAACTAAAATAGGCAAGTGGATCAAAAAATATGCAAGGAAAAACAATTTAAAACTAGGCAAACCGAATGAAACAAAGACACATAATCTCGTTTTGCAATGCTTTAGTCTAGTTAATTCTGAACCCATGAAAAATAATTTGGTAGCACCACAAGCTAACATGTGTCGCACTTAGGTTAAATATGTTAGTGTTTTAGTGTAATTAAGGATTAACTTGTTGATTAAGTTAATTGTAATACGAATCTAAATAAGTCGGGTGCGGGGTGCACACTTATTTGATCTTATTATAAATTATAATCTTATTGGTACTTAGGGACGAAGCCCCTAAGTCACGGGGGTTCCAAGGGGGCAACGCCCCTTGGCGGGGGTCCGGGGGCAGCGCCCTGGTAGCGGGGTGCGAGGGGCGGCAGCCCCTGGCAGGTCCAAGGAGCAACGCCCCTGGCCGGGGTCGAGCTGCCAGGTCAGCTTGGAAATTTTTTAATTTCGGACATATGTTTCTTTATTAAAAACGTATTAGAAAATTAATTAATTAATTAATTTTCGTTACAAAATTTAATAAAATTAGAGGAGCGTATATTCAGTTATTGGTTTAACTGTTATGATAACTGCAAAGCAGTTACCATCATCCCTGCTTCCAAACCCTAATAATAACGTAGTTTGATCATATGTTTTTAATCTGGTTTAAAAAAAAAACTCTCTCAATCTCCATACTAATTCTTGCACTCAATCTGAGTTTTATCCGGTCAAAACATTTGGGAACTAACAAATAGTTTTGATCTGAAAGTGTTTCACGGCTCTCATATTTCCTAAGATATACGATTGTAGAAATCCCCAACAAAATAGTAGCCTAAAAAAGAAAGATCAGGCTAAAAATCTGTAGAAGATTACGCTAAAGTGCTGCCCAGTGATGCCTAACAAGATTAGGTGTTCATTGGGTTTTCCAAGTTTAAAAAACTTGTTTTCATTGTATTTTTGTAAATGTTTTGATCAACTTGTCTATTTCAAATATATTGCTTTATGAAAAGACATGTTACCAGATATAAAGAATAGCCATTGTTGTTTTATATGAATGCCATGTTGTTAAGTTCCGAGTTAAGCCCACACATTTAAGGGGAGGTTCGTTATGTCCGCTAGTTATCTTTTAAACAAGATATCTTTCAAGAAAAATAATGTAGCTCCTCATGAGTTCAACGTTGACTGTAAAGTCAAAGGAATATCAAAGTATATTATTAGTCAAAGTCAACAGCGAGGTACGGAATATAGAAGATTATTACTTGTCAACGCAAATAAAATGAATTAAGTAGGAGCCTTGGAGTGGTAGTAATCTGACTGCAGTGAGTTGGGCTAGCACACTTATTAATCGTTGGCAATGAGCTGAGGTTTATAAAATTGGGGCTTTACGTGCTTAAAACAGAAGATGTGTTGTTATTTTATAATCACTGCGTATAGTACATGGGTTAATTCACTCAGGCGCGTACTAAATTTGGTCTTAGAAATGTACTTCCTATGTCGGATCCATCCAGATCCTTGGCACGCCGAAATAATGCTGATCTTATGTAATCTGGGTAAAAGAGCCAAACATATCGTTCAATTTGTTGTAACACAAAATTTTGGAGGACTGAAGATATATCAAGATATATTAGTCACGTCAAAAGCAAGATGAGTCATAGCTAAATATTAGTCACGTCAAAGTCAAGACTTAGCTAGTCATACGGTCATCACCAATAAAACAAATTATATTATATTTAGATGATAATTCTATGGAGACTTGAAGTCATTCAATCAATCAAGAAAATACAGAAACTAGTGTGGTTATCTGCTAAGGTAGCAGCTGTGAAGTGTGAACGGTGGTGAAAGACGACGGCAGCGGTGGTGAAGGGTGGCTGGAGACGGCAACAAAGGTAATCTACATTCTAGTTTAAATTGGATTCCTTAAATCTCAACTTGAGATTTAAGATCAAGATAACCATGATATTAATTAGCACTTGTTTTGTTATCAATCTGGTCGTTTATATGATTTCAGTCGTTTACAACTACTTATCGTGCTATGTATGCTTAGCCTGTTGAATATTCATTGATAACATTAAAATTTTCATTTTGAACAACAGTGATCATAGATTCTATTTTCTACGAACTTTTGTGCCTGGTTGCGATCATATATTGGGTATTACCGTTTTATAGAGACTGAGGTGTTTAGTGTTTATGATACTTCTGTAGGAGTTGGCATTTAGGCTGATCAACCCAAGTATTGTCTGTTAAAATAAATAGAAAACCATGGCTGATGATCTTAAGCTTCACATCAAGCAGCTATTAAGCCTCACTAGACGTCCTGAAGTGTTATCTCCAGTAGGAAAACAGGATCTCAGGAGAAGGATAGCTGAATCCTATGCTGGTCTAATGAATTACCTCCGAAACATGATGGTAGGTTATGAAAACAAGGAAGTGTGGGATTTATTGACAGATTTGGGATTAATGATGTATAACAAAGGTTGGTTTGATAAGATACTAGTGAACTGCGAAAAACTCTGCGAAATCAGATATAGCTCAAATATTGAGGACGAGGCTGTTGCAGGATTTGATGCTGAATCAGAAATATTACTGGATCAAATTACTGGAACTTCCACAAGGAAGTTACAGATCATCTCAATTGCAGGAATGGCTGGGCTTGGCAAGACGACTTTGGCAAGAAAACTATTCAAGGATCCGCTAATCGAGTATATGTTTGACATTCGTGCGTGGACTTGTGTTTCTCAAGTATACCACAAGAAGGACCTGTTACTGGGCATATTAAGCTATTTAATGAATGATCTTATTGATGAGATACACAAAATGAGCGACGAACAATTGGGGGAAAAGTTGTATAGACTTTTTAAAGGTCGTAAATATTTAGTGGTCTTCGATGATATCTGGGATTCTAAAGCTTGGAATGATATCAGAATGTATTTTCCGGATGACCGAACCGGAAGCCGAGTGCTGTTTACTAGTCGTGACATAGACATGAGTTTACATGTAAAGGCTGCAAGACCTGCTCATGTTTTGCGTCTTCGTACTCAAGATGAAAGCTGGGATATATTTGTGAAGAAGGTATATAGAATGGGAATATGTCCTAGTCACTTGGAGAAATATGGGAAGGTGATAACAAGAAAATGTGAAGGTTTGCCTCTTGCAATTGTGATAGCTGCAGGCCTTCTGAAAAACAAGTGGTCACTTTATTGGTGGAGGCGAATTGCAGAGAGTCTAACTTCATTTATGGTTAGTGATCCAAGCCAATACATGGACACGCTGGATTTAAGCTACAACCATTTGCCTTCTCACTTGAAACCATGTTTTCTTTATTTAGGAGCATTTCCCGAGGACTATGAAATTCCTGTAACAAAGCTGATTTGGCTCTGGATTGCTCATGGATTTATACATCAAACGGGAAGCAGACTCTTGGAAGATGTTGCAGAGGATATATTGATGGATTTAATCAAGAGAAGTCTGGTGATGACTCCGACAATGAGGACTGATGGACGAGTTAAAACATGTCGCATCCATGACATTTTACACGACTTTTGTTTGAGAAAAGAAAAGGAAGAGAACTTTCTTCTAAACATTTATAGGTATGACAAGATCTCATCAATGCTTTTCTCTCCATTAGAGATAGGGAAAGTTCTGCTGGCGGGTAGATCAATTCTTATTGATACATATAAAACTCTTAAGATTCTGGATATAGCCTCTATCCCTATCTCCTCATTTCCTCATGAGGCAGCCCAACTGATCAATTTGAGATACCTGGCCATTCAAGCACATGAAGGAAGTCCTCAGCCATCAATATCAAACCTTGTCTACCTACAAATGCTGATAATATTATCAAGGAAGAATATGCTCATACCAAAATCCATTTGGAATATGGTAAATCTGAGGCATCTATATATCAAATCAGGTGAAAATATTATTGAAGAGCCCTGTGGTATACAAGTGAAAAAGAAGGATGGTTGTCCGGATTTACTAGCCAGCATGCAAACCTTATCCCATGTAAGTCCTCGATCTTGCCGGAATATATTTTCAAGGACTCCCAATCTTAGGAAGCTTGGGCTTTGTGGACCATTAATATCAAGTCTTGGTGATCTTGAATTTCCAAACTTAAGCTCTATGGAGCACCTTCAAAAGTTGAAGTTATTAAACACGATTGTGTTTCCTGAAGCAACACGATCGTGTAATCCTCTTATGTTTCCTGAAAAGCTTAAGAAACTAACGCTATCAAATACTGGATTGGATTGGGAGGAGATGTGGACCTTTGCATGGCTTCCTAACCTTGAAATTTTAAAACTAAAATTTCATTCTTGCGTAGGAGAGAGGTGGGAAACCGGGGATGCAGAATATAAGAAACTTAAGTTTTTGAAATTTCAGGATCTTGACATTAGGGAATGGATTAGTTCAAGTGATAATTTCCCAAGACTACAACGATTAGTGGTTCATCGTTGCCTAAAACTAGATGGTATCCCGTCAGTTTTAGGCAAGATTTTGACTTTGGATGTGATTGAAGTAAGTGGATGCAGTAGTTCTGCACATGAGTCTGCGATGAGAATTCAGAAACAGCAAGAGATGGACGGAAACAACTTCTTAAAAGTCCACGCAAAACCAGAACTATAAATCAGAAAGGTTGATTCAGTTACTTTTATTTAAAGAATGCTTATGTATGTAAAAGTTTTATATAAAGAATGCTTATGTATGTAAAAGACTAATCACAGGTGTTGTAATATAATGTTACCATGAATGTGTGTTCAAACTTGTAATCAAGATAACTGTTTCTATATTGCTTGTATCAAATTGTTATGTTTACACAGAAAATAAACTACAACTAAGTAGGTGAAGGTTGACTCTCAACTTGGAAATACAAATAAAAGGAATGAAATATTTCTTTATTTGCCTTCAATGGTCCATACATCTTAGCCGTCTTCTCTTGCTATGGAAATCCACAAATTGGTAATTTATGTGAACTTGATATTTTATTATTTTGTAACATTCAACACCCCCCCCACCCCAAATTGTGTATTGGGGTTTCCAATGCTCAACTTTTCAAGACAATTGCCGAATATTCTCTCGTTGACGACTTTTGTTAATATATCCGGTAATTCGTCTTCCGATAGAACGAAACGTAGCTCTATCATTTTGGCTTCATGTTTTTCTTTATTGATCGATGTGTCTATCAACCCCCACTTGTTTTGTACCATCGTGTTGAACTGGGTTTTCAGATATACGTATTGCATTTTTGTTATCACACATGATCCTAGTGGCTTCGGTTTAGGGAAACTTGGTTTCTGTCAACAGTTTTTGTATCCATAGAACCTTTCTCACACCCTGTGCAATGAAAATTTAGAAAGAGCAAGAGATGGACGGGAACGGCTTCTTAAAAGTCCACGCAAAACCAGAACTATAATTCGCAAAGGATGATTCATTCACTTTATTTAAAGAATGCCTATGTGTGTAAAAGACTATAACAATTGTTGTAATATAATATTACCATGAACGTAGGTACATTTGTTGTTGTTCAAGAAACAGGTGGATACTTGTAAGGCCCGTTTCTAGTATTAGTCTTTCATATTTGTTATTTTTAGTTTGTTAGTTTGTTATTATTAATCTTTTGTATGTTGGGGCCAAGGCCATTTGTATTAGGAGCCCACTGGGCATGTTATATGAAAGATGTGTATGTGAATATAAACACTATATATTGTGTGTGTATCACATACACAAACCAATCCTTTTGAAAATATTATCTTCTAAGCCTACAAACTCTCTCTTCTCCCTCTTCTATTCTAGGCCGGAATAAGCACACAACAAGATCCGAGATCTCGGTCCTAGCTAGTTGTTTCCGCCAACTAGTTGAGAGGTTGATCCAAGACAACTAGTAATAGTGTATTTGTTGTTTGATCCGGTCTCGGTACCTACAATTGGTATTAGAGCTTTCGGGCTCTACTAGTTGTAGATCTTGGGTCACAACCTTTGGATTTTGGTCTTGTTTGCGTAGAAATACGGATTTTCAAGAGTTCTTGTGGGTTCGGGTTCACAAAGGTTCAAGAAAATTCTTCAAAAGTTCAAGAAAAGTCTACAAAAGTTCATAAAAAGTGTGTTTAATCTTCAAAGATTCAAAGATTTGTGTTAAAAGTGGTGTTGAATCTTCTTGTGTTGGTGTTTGAAAAGTGTATAAACATAGGGATTTGTGTAATCTATAAAGTGTCAAAGGTTAAAGGTGAAAGAAGTGACTTTCGTAAAAAGGATCTTCTAGGAAAAGGGTAAAAGGAAAGTACCAGTTGCACTTTCCAAAAGTGCAACTCATTCGAATCAACCATTCGAATCAAGTGTTGATTCGAATCAAATAATTATTCCATTCGAATCACCACTCTATTTGAATAAGAGTGTAATTTAGTTCAGTTCAAGGATAATCCATTCGAATTGAGTATCCATTCGAATCGAATCACCATTCGATTCGAATAGAAACTCAAATCAAGTAAAGTCCAAGTCATTCGAATCAAAGTTCATTCGAATACACCATTCAATTCGAATAAACTACTCGATTCGAATACAATTTTACTTGACTAAATCATTCGAATAGTTTATACTTGTGCTAAGTTAAATTGCATTTGAATTATCATTCGAATACCCATTCGAATTGTCATTCGAATTGTTTGTACTTGTTTCCTGAGCAGAATGTGTTTCAAGAAGTGTTTGATCTTTGAGTTGTTGAGCAATGGCAAATCCTAATCCTAACACTGTAGCTAGTAATGAAGCTGCAACCAAATGTGTGATGTTTGAGAACGAGGCTGGAACCACAACTAAGCCACCAAAGCTAATGACATGGGAAAGCGAATTTGATGAATTCAAATGGAGGTTTATAAATTATCTAAGAATCATTGACTACAATCTTATTCAACCATTTGAACATGGTCCTCATATTCCCACAACTACAACTGCTGATGTGATGTTCCCAAGCGAGTGGCTAATTATGATGATAATGTTAGAAGAATGCTTGCTGAAGACAACAAAGCTTTTGGTGTTCTGAGTGTATGTCTCTCACGTGAAATTGCACTAACTTTAAGAGATTACACTACTGCCAAAACACTTTGGGATGCATTGGTTGCTAAGTTTGAAGGAAATTTGGAAATAAGAAACAGCCGGAAAGGGATGCTGAAATGAGAGTTTAACATGTTTAACTATGTTCAAGGAGATCCCATTGCTAGCCTTATTTCAAGATTTGAAACATTGATCACTAAAATCAACAGTGTTGGCATTGAGTATGATCAAAATGAGATCATTGACAAGTTACTCAACTCACTCCCCTATGAACGGAGAAGTAATGTCATTACAATTAAGAGAACCACTAATCTTTAGATTACCAGCCTTGGTGACTTGAATTTAATCATCAAGTCATTTGAAATGGATGAAAAACTAAGGATGGGTAATCACATCAGTTCTCTTTCCAAAGCCGGTATGACTACTGGTTCTGGTGTAAGCACGACTTTCATTAGTCAAGCTCACTCTGCTGCTCCCAATGCAAGCTCAACCTTCAAGACTGCTGCTGCACCAAGCTTCATCAAGTTCAAGCTCAAGTTCCTTCCAAACTATTGTTGACAAAGCCATAGCACAAGCCCTAAAAGCTAATGGGATCAAACCATCTCACCTGATGACTCCAACATGGCACTGTTTCATGCCTTTATGGCAAGCCACGAGGAGTTATTGCAAGGAAAGTTACTTCCTCCTTCCTTTGAGAAGGAGATCTTACCGAGATCAACAAACATGATTTCAAGAAAATGGACATCAAGTACCAGATGGCCATGGCCGTTCATTGAGCTACCAACTTTATGAAGAAGTATGGGAAGAATAATTTCAAGGATCATGTGAATAACAATGGGTTTGAGAAAGACAAGCTTCATTGTTACAACTGTGGGGAACCTGATCACTTTGCCCGAGAATGCACCAATCCACCGATGGCCATGGGTAATATCAAAATCATGGAGATGTCGGATAATGAGAGTGCTAAAAGGCTTGACAAGAGAATCATCCCAAACTACTCCTCGAAGACAAGGGTTCCAAGAATCAATCAAGGAAGTGGATCAAAAGGGAACTTCGAGTCGAGTTCAAAGGCAATGATTGCAAGAAATATTGAGTCAACCCAGCCTGATTGGGAGAGGAGCAATTTAAGGAACTGAAGTATCCTCTGACCTTTGCTGGGATGGCCTTCACCGATCAAGCAAGAACTTCATCAAGCACCACTTATGGATTCCTACACCTGCCTCTCTCATTCCCGAGGTACATGAACTTTGCACACAAGATTTTACTGATAAGATCCTACACTATAGAAATCATAATGCTAAAATCTTAGAACAAATTCATAGCATTAAATGTCAAAATGATGAATTTAAAAAGGATGAGAAGATTTATGCCACTAGGATTAAATCTCATAGGGATGATATGGCTAAACTTAGTGAAAATGTTTTTGTAACTCAAAAATTAGCTGAACATCATGAACGTCGTGTAATTGAGTTAAATGCTAAGATTGTTGAGTTAGAACTAGAGTTAGCCCAAAGAAAAATTAAAATTGAGAACTTTGAGTTAGCCTATGAGAAACTGAATAAAATAATTGGGGCTCAGATGGGGTTAAATATAAAGACAAGAATAGGCTTTGATAGTACTGCAGTTCCACCTCCTTTTAATGATAACTATACTAGCCTTCCTCCCTTTGATTTTAATTCCCCACCTGAGGATGAAATGTTCTATGGTATTGGTTATGTGCCAAAGTCACAGACATTTGTTCATGTTGTTCCTAAAACAGTTGATCCAGTAGTTTCTTCAGTAAGTCCTAATGGTAGTTCATTTTCTTCAGCAGGTTGTGTAGAAGAAAGTGGGTGTGTGGAAACAAACAAGGGTTGTGGAGATAAAAATTTACTTTTTGATTCATCTATTGTCAACCCGGTCTATAATTATAATGATTCCAAAAACATTTTGAACAATCATGAAACTGATGAGAGTGTTCATGTTGGCACTTCTCTTAATATTGAAATTGAAAATGATGTTTCCACTTCTGATAGTGACTGTGAAACTATTTTTATGAGATTGTTTTTGATAGAAATGTGCAAGAAAAGGTATTTGTGAATACCAACTTACCTAGCTGTTCTTCAAGTGATTGTAAAGTTGAGAAAACCCAAGTACATAAAAATTGTTTTGAAAAGGAAAAAGCAAGTACATCCGGTAAATATGTCCCACCTCATAGAAACAATTTCTATCAATCTACTAATCAAACTTATCAAACTCAACTATACAATCAATTTGACAATAGCTACTACGGTTATTATCCACAAGATTATGTCAACTCTGTATATTCAAATGGTTTTGATGATCAGGGTTATAGATCTGACAACCTGTTTGTTCCGTTCCAACCATCACCTTATTCACCATAGCCCATGCATTATAATTCTGACAGTTTCTATAAGGATGACAGAAGAAGACTTTGTTATTTGTTTGGTAACCCATCTCACATTGCAAGACATTGCAAGAACTAACATAGAATGCAAAAAGAAACGAACAGTCAATTTAATCAATTCCGTTCCAGAGCTAAACCAAGCTCAAGAACAAGAAATGATCAATTTGTTAGTTTTGCCAGTGAAATGGATGTGAGATCCATAAATAAGAAAACCAGTAAACCTCCTTTCTGGATAACCAAAAAGGAATTCAAAGACTAAAAAGTCTAAAAATTCAATAAAAAGAAATCAGAAAAGGAATCCAAAGATTGAAAAATCTAAGGATTCTGTTTTAAAACCAAAGAGAAGACAGTCTCGAAATCTTTTAAAAACAGGAAACATGCACGTGCATGGAATCCTAAAGACTGTTCTTCTGATTTTGACACGTCCCGGAACTTCATAAATCAAGACGTGAAAAGGAAATTTGATAACCTTGTGGTTGACCCTCCGAGACTTCTAAGTCTCGGGAACCTATATCTAATTGAGCTGTTAATGTGTGTAAGGTAGCCAAGACGGTCTGTGAATAGTATTTGGTATTTGGATAGCGGTAGTACCCGATACATGGCAGGAGACGAATCCTTGCTGTTTGACGTTAAACCGTTCGATGGAGGATACGTCTCTTTTGCTGGAGATATGGGAGGGAACATTAAAAAACAGGGTAGAGTGTCAAATGGAATCCTGACGTTCGACGACGTCAATTTGGTGGAACAGCTGAATCACAACCTACTTAGCGTCTCACAAATTTGCGATAGACAGTACTCCACACTGTTCACTGAGAATGAATGCTTGATTCTCAAACCAGGTTTTAAAGTTTCGAAAGAATAGATTTTGATGCGTACTCCGAGGCATAATAATGCTTATATAATAGATATGAATAGCACTTGTTCACGTAAGACCGCAACCTGTTTATTATCTAAGGCCTTAGAGAACAACTCATCTCTATGGCATAGACGTCTCGGTCATGTTAATTTCAAAAATCTAAACAAGTTGGTTAAAGGGACCATGTGAGGGAATTGTCTGTTAAATCTTTCTCTTGCATTGAAAAATGTCTTTCATACTCTAAATGCAAGCAACACAAGCTCCCTCACAAACCCAAGACGATCAATTCCATAGATTCCATTCTTCAGATGTTACATATGGATTTGTTTGGTCCTATCCATCCTATGGAAATCGGCCGAAAAGCCCATTGCCTTGTGATTAATGATGACTTTTCCTGTTTCAGCTGGACATTCCTTTTAGGGCATAATGATGAAACCGCACAATTTTTGATCAAGTTCATTACTCTAGTGGAGAGACACACAAACAAGAAGGTCAAGTGTATACGTAGCAACAACGGAGCTGAGTTTTGCAATAGAACAATAGACAACTTATGCAGTTCAAATGAAATAGAACGTCATATACTCAACAAAATGGAGTGGCTGAACGTCGAAACCGAACACTGACTGAAGCTGCAAGAACAATGTTGTCAGACTCCAAACTTCCACTGTTCTTTTGGAGTGAAGCCATCAACACGAATTGCTTCATTCAAAACCGCGTGCTCATTAAAAAACGTCTGAAAAAGACTCATACTAAGTCTACTACAAAGCGAAGCCGCAATTCAACTACTTCAAGACTTTTGGATGTCCTTGCACCTTACTTCATATAGGTGCTCAGCATGATCCCAAGTTCGCAGAAAAAGCTGATGAGTGTTATTTTGTTGGGTACGCCTCTAACAAAACTGCTTATCAAGTTTACAACAAGAAGACCAAGCTGATATTGGAATCCTATAATGTTGAGTGGCAAGAACTGAATGCTACTGATGCTCGCACAAGACCAGATTGGTTGTTTGACTATGACAATATGTTCAATCAGTTTCGAGGCATGTCTATTCCATAACCTGCAAATACTCAAGTTCCATCTCATCACAAGAACTTTTGTTGATGAAAACTTTGATCAACAGTTTGTCTGAGGTGGATCTCTCTGTTATGCCTGAAATACCTGCACCACTTGCAATTCCACCTCCACCTCCACCTCAAGTCAATAATCAAGTTGCTAACAATCCTGCTCCCAATTCAACATAAATTGTTGCTGTTGAAGATATACCTGATTCAGATTCAGATGATTCCTTCCAGTCTGCCGACAATGTGGAACAACATCAGACTGAACCCATACCTGATCTTCAAGTAGCTCCTAGCGTGGTAGAATCTGCCGCTAGCTACTCCTGTTGAAGAACCTGCTGCTGGTGATTCTGACCACAGTGCAACAACTCCCATATAAAAACCATTGTTGTTCCATATGGTGAAGATCTCTCTGAAGAAAAAATTAATAAAGAGAATAGAGTTGATCAACCCGACTCTGTTCTATCAACTGCTGATCTCGCACCTTCCATCCCATTGAGAATTTCTCTATGAATCTTCAAGCAGAGCCGGTCACCATTGTCGAAGACAAGCCGGTCACCATTGTCGAAGACATTCCTCAGTTACCCATTGACCGACGTCATCCTTCAGCGAACATCATCGGCTCTCCATCTGCCGGAATCCAAACGAGAAGTAAATATGGTAACATTAACAAATGTCCGTTTGCTTGTTTTATTGCACAGGTTGAGCCGAAGGACTACAAAATGTCCCTAAGGGAAAACTCGTGGGTTGAGGCAATGCAAGAAGAGTTGTTACAATTCAAGAAACTTTAGGTCTAGTGGAGACAGGTCAAGATGCTGCAAGAAGAGTTGCTCGTTTTACAATTCAAGAAACTTCTAGTTAATCAGACAACGTACATTGCATTCACATATATCAGTGTCAGAAGACACGTATCGTATACATAACTTACATTTCATTCATGCACTCTTGGAGTTTTTTCCCAAACTAGTGTTGGTGGAAAAACTATTTACCAATATAGTGTTCCTCAAAAACTATTTACCAAACTAGTATTTTCATTTATTTTATATCTTTCTTTTATGATTTTAACCAGAATTCTTTTCTATTTTATATTAATATATATATATATACACCAATTAACTAATTAATTAATTAATTAGTGCTGCATTTTATTTTCCATTTTTACGGTTTTAGCTTTCAATTAATTAATTAATTAGTGCTGTATATATATATATTTTTTTCGTTTTTACCTATCTCTTAACCTATCCATTATAGTCTTTTTTTTGTTTTTAATTTTTAAGTTGCTCTCACTAACTCTTTTATTTTTACTTTTTTTTATTAAATTATAAGAATCATCCAATATCAATTTAAATAACAACACAGAAAACATAAAAAAGACTTCGAACATCAAAACTTTAGGCCCCAGCTACCGGTTTCATTAATAAATACAAGCAATTTAAAGATGCCAAATAAATAACAATGTCACTACTGAATACAAATGATAATAACAATGTCAATGAGTCACTACTTAACTCAAAATCTAAAAAATTAAAAAGAGAACATGTCACATAAATTCAACCCACATAACACTATTTTGGTAAATCATAAAAGAAAGATATAAAATAAATGAAAAACTATTTTGGTAAATAGTTTTTGAGAAACACCATATAGGTAAATAGTTTTTCCACCAATACTAGTTTGGGAAAAAAATTCTGTACTCTTGCATTCTTACTTTATTACTTTCATACTTTCATATTTTACTTCTTTCTTACTTTATCTTACTAATACATACATACTTATCTCTACGTTTTAAAAAGCATTCCGCCCTACTTCCTCGAGTATCATTAGGGCCCGATTCCCTTTATGCCTTGGATATTATTAGGGCCCGGTTCCCTTCTGCCTCGGATATTATTAGGGTCCGGTTCTTTTCAGGCTCAGATATTATTAGATATTATTAGGGTCCGGTTCCCTTATGCCTCAGATATTATTAGGTTCCGGTTCCCTCATGCCTTGGATATTATTAGGGTCTGGTTCCCTTATGCATCGAATAACCATACAACCATACCATAGACATACACATGTTCATATAAGTTTACTTGTATATTTCTAATTCTTTCTACATTAAATATCATTCATATATCATCATTAAACATACTAATAGACCTAACGTAAGTGTATTAGCAAATCACATTGAGTATGCACACAACCCCAAAAACATAACAAGAAAAATGGGGCTAGAAACTAACTTGTGTCATGTTCCTTTCTGAGTTTATGGTCACACCTCTTCTCATATAGTCACGACTAAATGTGTAGCAATTAACAGACATCACTTCACTACTCCTAATTATATCATATTTCTAGGTTAATGAAACTTCTAGCTAACAAGGGTCGGAGTGGCAACGGGGTTCTAGGGGCGACATCCCCTAGCAGGGTCCAAGGGGCAGAGCCCCCCAAGCTGCGGTTAAACATATCCGTCGTATATGTATTTACAACGTATATGTTTCCAAACATATATGTTCTCCAGCTTATAAGTACATACACGCTAGATACATATGCGCCCGTATAAGTCAAACATATCCGCCGTATATGTGTATAAATATGCGTCGTATATGTGTATACATATACGTCGTATATGTGTATGCATATATCCACCACACTTATCCACTATCCGCCAGATATGTGTAGGTTAGCTTATCTTTAACGTGTTTTTAGGGTTTTTCAGAGATTCTGGCACCACCATGGTTGGCCGGATATTGATTGTTTATAACCCAGGTAGCTTCGGGGTGTCCATATCCAAGATAAGGTAGCCCTTAAGCTTATTTTTGATTGATTAAACACCCTATTTAAGCTACATCTAGATTCAAACGGCTCATTCGGCATCCCAGGGCTGTGGTGTCGGTTCTAAAATGTTGGGTCAGTTGAGATAAATGATTTCTTGTCTTCGGTTGCTCTTGGATCGTTGAATAGAATAATGTAAAGAGTGTTTGACTTAAGTGTGTGTTTTTTATGGTGTATGCTAAGGTGTAGAATGATGGAGATAGAAAGGATTTAGGGTTTAAGGGGTATTTACAATCCTTAAGCACACGGACCTTATGCCCATCTTCATCTTAAGTCCATGATTTAATCTAATTCTATTTATTTTAGCCTACCATCCTTTAATCATTAAAATTATATTATTATTTTTCTA
Source organism: Bidens hawaiensis (assembly GCF_021521415.1). Taxonomy (NCBI): domain Eukaryota; kingdom Viridiplantae; phylum Streptophyta; class Magnoliopsida; order Asterales; family Asteraceae; genus Bidens; species Bidens hawaiensis. Next base: position 106,678 of record NW_027493815.1, read on the forward strand.
TTAACTAAAATTAATTATTTCAACGTAAATAATATTTTAATATTATTAATAGAAATTCGGGATGTTACAATCTTTCTAGGTTTTACTTGTTCCGTCGATTTTCAGGGTAATTTGTAAGCATGAAATTTTGTTTATTTTCATATTTTAAACTAAATCCCTCAATCATTTTAATGATTGATGAGGTTTCGATGGTCATTTTCAATTTGGCCCGTTTAGGGTATTTGTAAGTCTAATTTGGGGCTTTTAGATTTCGACATGAATCGTCCCGAATTAGCGAATGACCCTTATATATTTTATTCATATCTCATCTTTTTGGACATGTTGGACTTGAATTCGGTCACATACTGACATCCGGGTTAGACACGAACCAACACTCGGTTTAAAAAGTAGAACCTACTATAAATTTACCAAAATATTTTATTTTTAAGTTAGCCAACTCGCTTATCTCTTGTTTTCTCCATAACAAGAGTTGTAGCTTGCATATTCATTTCTTCTCGGTTTTAATATAATGTAATATTTTTAGATTTTTAGAAATTTTCAATTAAGTTTGGTCGACTCGCTTATTCTCACATATCACATCTAATTTATTAACTCGCCTATATCAAGGTGAGTAATCACATGTATTTCCTATTTTTGTTTTGGGGGCTTTATGCATATAAAACTAAATCATTTAATATATTATTTATATACTCTCAATATAATTCCCTTATTTGTGTAATTGTGTAATTGATCGATTAGTTGCTAAATGTTATCTATCTATGTGTTTACTACTTTTTGTTGGTTGATAACTCATCCCATCCTCATAGTATGATCATACACTGTCGGAGTAACTTGACCCATTGTGTGTCAAGAGGAAATGACATACTTTATTTTGTTATTATTATACTAATTGTTGTACTTCACAAGTTTGCAAGGAACTGCTTATAATTTCTCAATATTATTATTGTTATCTCATATGAATTGAAGTGAAGAACTTAGATTGGACCTTAGAATAAAATAGAAAATATATGTAGAATTTAGATCGATGTAATATTTTATTTCTTTGTTAAATGACATTGTGTTCTATTATATGAACGGAATAAATTAGATACTTACACTTGTATTATTTTTAGTGTATTTGAGATATGATACAACTTTAGTTGCACCCCGACATGTTCTGCCGTAGTTTGGTGTGTGACAAGTTGTGTTCCAACGACGCGAACGTGTAGCATTTCATTCGCGGACGCAAGGGGTGCCCTCAACAATTGTTAAAGCTCATAACACCCTGTCCGAATGGAGATTGAGTACAGACGGATCCATCCAAACCTGCAAAATAAAGCTCAAAACAGACTACAAACAGATTCTAAAACTTAAAACTGACTCACAATACAAAAATAAATAGGGAACGCAAAACCTGAAGATAAGAGAAAACAAATTAAAAAATAAACCTATACAAAATCTACAACTTGGAAAAATTCTACAAAAATGCTAAAAAAATGTAGTTGTTTCAGCCCACCATCTTTATACTTCTCGGGACTAAACTTTATACGAGGCATGTAATGCAAGAATTTTCTGTCACTACAAACGATGTGTCGCCTCACCACGTGCTCGTCAAGATGTCTCATGCTTTCGCCATTACGCTTATTCGGGTGGCGATCCACCCTCAATATGTGTTGATATGTGCTTTTGCGTTCCCTCTCCCGTGGCTTTATCGATTATGGTGGCCATCCACCATTTAGTTCCTCCACAGTCGGCTATCCTTAATATGATGTGGCAGCTCAACTAACGTCAATGAGCGCTCCTTCTTTGTTGCAACTTCCTCTTCTTCATCGTTTGGTACATGTTTGATCTACATTGTTAGTTTCCTCATGGGTAACACCTTAAGCAAATAAGATCGCTAACATGGTCAAATTCTTCCTCTTCATCCGTTAGTGTTGAATTAGTAGGAAGTTTGAATGGTTAAGAGATTCTGAGCTAGTAAATATTGACTCGCTGCTGAGTACGCCGATGTGGTGGTGGAGGCGGTGGTGGGTTGAGGATGTGGTGCATGAGTGGCAAACTAATTAAGGGTTATGAAAAGATGTGAATGGACAAATGGATAAAATTTTTATTCAGCATCATTTTCAAGCTTAGGTTAAGAGGTTTGCTAACTGATTCAGATGTGTCATTTAGGTAAACCAAACACACTTAATGCTGACTCATTTAGACTCTTATTGAAATTATTGAAATTATTAAGAAGCTCACAAACATCCTCTTAGTTGAGCTTGTATTTTTTATTTAAATTGATAGCTCCATCATGCAACATGCATGTTAGATCAGAATGGTTTGAGCATAGAGTAGTTTCTTGGCTCTAATTAACGAACTGTTTTTGGTTACACATATGGATTGAGTGGATTCTAGAACGGCTTGGTGTCTAGTATCAATATAAATCATTAAAAAAATTAAATCATTGCACCATACTTATCATAATCTTAAGTCGAAAATAAATCAATAAATTATTTGTGGGTTGGAAATTTTTTTACTAGTTGAATTCACTTTACAATTTAATTAATGCTAGTGGTGGTAAATTTTAATTACCACATCCCCCAGTAATAGAATTCTAACTACATTCATACCAATCATAGATCCATTATTCTACTTATAAAGTTATAATATAACAAACAAACAAAACATAAAGAAAGGAACACAAATGAGAAGAAACTAAAGTCACTTAGGATATATGGCTTACTTCTAAGAAGTGTCTAAACACGGCTTGTGATCATCTCGATCGTACATGTTTATTGTTTATTTTTCCTAGTCTACTTGGTGCAGGTGAATTCCTAAATAAAAACCAAATGCAGGTGACAGCCAATCTATAATGATTAATTGCCACATGTCTAACAGCCTTCTTTTATTTTTCAACTCTTATTTATCAGAGTTCCAGAAAAACAAAGATTCTGTTTGCATGTATGAAGCATTAGCAACAACAGAAGTCAATCAATCAATTTTGTTCAAATATAGATGCAAGGGTTCCCCCCTTCCATATTATGTACTTACAGATTGCCGATCTTAGATAAATACTAACGTAAACTAAATGTTATAATTTTAAACCAAAATTGGAATTCCCTTTAGTTTCGGTTTCGTTTATACCCCATAGTTCTAAGTATACACTATGTAAGGTCCAAAATATGAGAATGATATAATTATTAAATAAATCAGCCGGACATTTCACGCTGTTGGAAGCAACTGGCGACACTAGAAGGGCACTTGTGACACTTAATGAGTTTGGGCGGACAAATTGCGAAACTATCTAGTGCCGCTAGCGACACTTCACGGTTCTTCAGCAGAAGCGACCGCTTGGAGAGCAAGGCTGAAAAAACTATAAATAGTGTATTAGGGCCTCATTTGTGTGTGTTGGTCATTGTGTGAGCCACACCCTGCAAGAGCTCACCCGAGGAGGAAGAAAGTTATCAAATTTATGTTCGGGTTTTAATGTAAATCGTAGTTTTCAATCTTCTATTGTCTATTTTATTGTTACTTGATTGTTTGCTTGGCTCACAACCAACCGTCTCTACCATTTCTATCAAAAACGAGCTTGAAATCCCACTATGTTATGAAATCCTCTTTCATGAAACTCGTAAAGCACTTCAAAAAATCGAGTTTTATTTATACGGTAGTTACAGAGCATGTGCGTCAAGAATCTTAAACAGTAACATGCGAGGAAGATAATTGCATGGCGCATAAATAATATACAATATTAAACAAGCCAAAGTCCACCTGAGCCTTTTCATTAGAATATAGTAGGTGAAATGAAAATAAAGGGTTGACTATATTGAGGAGCAATGCAGGTATCTCACTATCATGTTGGAAACAATGATTAGTTAGCTGATTAGTTAAATGAAAAACAACTCGTATTGGCTACTATAAATTCAAGACTCACATCACCCTCCTAATCATCCTCTTAAAATTGTATTGAAGAAATATGGATTCAGAAAACACATTGCACTATTTCTCCAACTTCTTCTAGTGGCTATAATTCTCAGCGTTGCAAATGGCAAAGGTCTAAAATTGGGGTTCTACAAAAAGACATGCCCTAAAGCCGAGGCCATTGTAAAGAGGACAACTGCAAACTACATTTCCAGAGCTCCTTCTCTTGCTGCGCCTTTGCTTCGAACGCATTTTCATGATTGTTTTGTCAGGGTCCGTGCAGTAACACAAAACATTTTATACACTTTAATACATATAATATAAAATGACGGAATTATATCATGTTTATGCAGGGATGTGACGATTCTGTACTACTAAACTCTACGACAAATAACCAGGCGGAGAAAGACGGACCGCCAAATCTTTCCCTTGAGGATTTCAAGTTATTGATGCTGCAAAAACCGCTGTAGAAGCAGCATGTCCGGGAGTTGTTTCTTGTGCAGATATCTTAGCTTTGGTAGCTCGAGATGCAATCCAACAGGTGTTTACCTCTACCCAACCTTGAATGCACATAAATCTACTCAATCTCTTTTTTTTGTTGAACATATATTCCACCTTTCTTTTTTCAGATTAAGGGACCAGCTTGGCCAGTGCCATTAGGGAGAAGAGATGGAAGAGTATCAAAAGCATCAGAGAGTTTGACCCTACCTTCTCCTGCTGCTAACATTACTCAACTCAAAGCAGATTTTAGTTCTAAGGGCTTAAGTGTTGACTTGGTGGTTCTTTCAGGTATGGTTCAATCTAAATTTACTTATTTATTGAATTTCGATTGTTATAGTCGTAAAATGGACATGCGGAATTAAAAGACATAAATGTTCATAATTTACATGGAGTGAGGGTGGTTTGTAAAGTCCAATAACTCAATATATCTTTCTTCATACAGGAGGACACACTGTGGGTACTTCTCATTGCTCTAGCATAGCAACCCGGTTGTATAACTTTACAGGCAAAGGGGACGCCGACCCCTCTCTAGACTCGAACTATGTGACTCAATTAAAAAGCAAGTGTAAACCCAACGATAGAACCACACTTATTGAAATGGATTCAGGGAGTTTCCGACGATTCGATGATGATTACTACACTATTGTTTTGAAAAGGAGAGGATTGTTTCAATCAGACGCTGCTCTACTTAACGACAAGAAAACAAGTGCCTACGTCAAGCGTCAAGCACAATCTCACGGGTCTATATTTTTCAAGGATTTCAAAAAATCAATGGTTAAAATGGGTCAAATTGGAGTTCTAACAGGAAAGGCTGGTGAAATCAGGAAACAGTGTGCTTTAATTAACTAAATAGTTAAGTAACATCATTTTTTTCATGAAAAGAAAATAAGCTAATGTGTGAGTTGATTAAATAACTAGAGATCACGGCAGTTATTGGTTTATTGACCATGATGCTCTATATGGATCAAGTTTATTGTTGCTTGGACGTTGATAATTCATAGTTTTATGTTGTAAATTAATTTTATTGATGTACTTATCTGAATATTCAAAAGTATTCTTTTTTTTAATTGAATTAACATAAGATTTCTTTTCTTTTGCTTTGGATTTTTCTAAGAGACCGAAACAAATGGTATTACAAAAATGCGTGACATGTACTATTGCATCAATCAGAATTAAGCATAAACGAGGTAAAACCCGCACCGATTAAAAAATAAATAATTCTGTAAATCCCCAAAACATGATCAACACACGTACGACATAGGATTAAAACAACACGAATTTGGTCAGTATCGATTAAGTTCGTTACGTTACCAACACTACAATATACAATATCCCTAGATAAAAACTATAACAAAACTTATAAAATATACAAATTAAAAAAGCATTTGTGGCACCAAGCCGTGGAATATATCTATATATATAGTGTATTAACGATTGAGACAAACTTAAACACAGGTTTATTAACTATCAAATTTACTACATTTGTAATTAAAAAAAAATTGTGTATAATTTCTCTCTTTTCCCTTGAACTCGAGTAAAATTCAGAAAAATATTAGATTGTTAATAAAACTGACCGATTTATTATTTTTTCTAATAAAGATTAAGTTTTGAAACTCTAATACACTTTTAATTCATGATAAGACGACCAAATAAGGCTACACATTTGTCTATATATTAAAATTCAATCTCATTAGCATCATCCAATCAAATAAAATTTTTATGAATGGCGTATGTGTAATTATAACTGATACTTGATAAATTAAATTACTAGCTGTATTTGAATTAAAAAACGAAGTGCATAATTTATTTCTCTTGAACCCAGGTCAAATTTAGAAAAATATTAGCTTGTTAATAAAATGACTACTTTGTTAGTTTTGTGCACAAACCTAAAGATATGGGTTCTAACGATCGAGCAAAACCTTCACGCTTGTCGAGACACAAGAGTCAGGTTTCTTCATGGCAAAGCAACGCCCGGAAAAGGGTCACAGGGAAGATGTATTGAGAGAATGATCAAATTTTGAATGAGATCTCAATCCGCTATTTATAGGCTAAATTTGGGACCCATAGAGGATAGTTATGCCTATTCGTGGCGGTCCGCCACCGAACTACAAATGTTGCATCATCGGACATGGGTTAACCTATGATTGATCAAAAAAGTATGTATGGCTTTAGGTGTAGCATACAGTTTGTTGTGCCGTTAGTGGTCCGATGCGATGATGAGTCACCTAACACGTGTCAAGATCAATGTCTCATCATCTACCATGTGTCAAACCCGTATTGTTTCGTTCATCACTAAGTAATAAATTGTTAAGCTTATGGTAGCGCTCCGTCGCTATTTCCTTTATTATAGCGAATCGTTAAGCCGAAGGATATCGGTTCATTAGCCACTACTTTTTTGCTATCATGGTTAGGCCCACAACCTGGATTTGATATATTAAGGAATTACAGTTATACGCGAGCGCCAAATGTGCCGTTGATGGTGGCGAAAACTTGATGCTGAGTTATTTATATTTTTGAAAACTTGATGCGAGTGCGAACTGTGCTGTCAAGTAACATTTTTTGTTGGCCTTCTTCTACGGATGCAAACCTTTTGGTTGAGAAATCTACAGCTTTCAAAATCAAAAGGGCAGTTTTGGGTTGTGGCATTGTTTGTGACACCGACCCTGGTGGATTTACTTTCAAGTTTATAGAAGATAGAAGATACTGGGAACATTTAGAAGGCAAGTTTCATAACCTTCTTGATAATATTTACCACACCGATAAAATAAATAAAGGTTGCAACTCCTCTTTTGATTTGGGTTATCTTCGTATCAATTTGATTGGCATTATAGGGCTGCAATCAGTCTTTTGTTCTATGTAATTGGAGTGATAGTTAGGGCTCTATGCTAGACTCAGTCGGGTATTCTCATAGTAGTGGTTTCTAACTTGAAGAGATAGGTATTAGTCCATCTATATTTATAGTAATGATGTATACAGATCATTTATAATATTGGAATACTGTAATTTGACGGAAATAAGTGTCGCATCGATCAATGGCTTCTATCATGGTCGACCTAGCATCGAATTTCCGATTATCTCTTGAATTCGATTTTGAAGCTAGATAACACCTTTTGAATACGCTTCACTAATTGGAAGAAAACAAAAACCGTATTTAACCACAGGAGAATATGGTAACCTCCCTGGAAACTTTTGTTTAAGTGATCATATAGGGTCAGTATTTCATCTATAAGGATGACATTTAAAGAAAATGAAGTTACAACATCATTCACTCTTCTCTGACTATATAATATATAATAAAAAAATACAATAATGTATGGGACGCCTAAAGTTGGTGGTTGTAGGTCCCGTGACCGGATCAAACAACACAACAAACTAAGTACTAGTCGTTCTTGGATCAAACTCACAACTAGTTGGTGGAAACAACTAGCTAGACCGAGATCTCGGATCTTGTGGTGTGTGGATGTGGAGGCCAAAACTAGGAAGAGGGTGAGGGAGGTTGAGAGAGTTTGTAAGAGTTAGACAATAATAATGCAAAAGGGTTTATGCACAAGGTTATGGAGAAATGGGTCCAATACTTACATTTTGTCCTTACACAATAAACGTACTGACGTATTACACCGACTCTAAGCAAATATAAAGACATACACAATCCTAAAACTAATATAGAATATTGGCCCTACAATACTTCATGTAATAAGCCTTTCATATTGTTATTTAACCAACTTAAATAACATTATAATATATCTTTTCTCAAAGTATAAATTATCCATATAATTTATTTACTTCACAAGAGCAAATATCTAGAAACCCAATTTCCAAATATTCTAAGTGTTAATATTTACTTGTCAGTTCATATCATAAAATAAATATCGTGGGTGTTTGTCTAGCTTGTTATTGGGTATGACCCGACTTGGATCATAACATACTAGCCACATCAGTTCTAACATGTGTCTTGAGCAGACCAAGTCCAACAGAAAGGACACCATTGTTAATCCGGTCAAAGATATGTAACACAGAGGTATTTGTCTCATCTTCACTCCTTTCTCAACATTTGGAGTTGAATGGTTATAACTTTCCTTCAAATATTGCTACACAAATACTGAAGTCTGAACTTATTGAGAGAGGGTATTTGGGTTCTACCCAAAAGGCTACTCTTTATAAAACTTATTTCCCTCTCCAATGAAGTTCCCTTTTCTCACAATACTTCAGTGTATGTCATGCAAATCCATTAGTTGGATGAATTGCCATTGAATGTTCAATATTTAGCCTATTCCATTCTAACAGGTGAGAATTACTACTTTTCAAAATCAATTTTTAATGACTTGGTTTCAAATATGAAAGCAATGAATGCATCGAAAGAAAAACCATTTTTAATGCTTCCAAGGTTTTTAATGGTTTACCTCATGAAGGTATTACCTCACTTTGATTTGACCCAAGGATCATCAGTTCGAAGTAAGTCTTAACAATGAGTTGTTTCCGAGAATGAAGGATTCTAATCATCATCCTTGGTTGATGAAGAGGAACCTGCCAAAACTGTTGATACTCCGGCAACAACAGTTACAGAAAGCGGGCCCACTACTCAAAGTGATCAAGGTACTCGACCTAGTACCTTAAAACCCACACCTTCCACAAAAAATAATATATCCAAGAAATCCATCAAAGCCAAATTCTCAAAGAAACCCAAAAAGGTAATTCAGGAAGATGAGGTGCCTGATCACCAGTGGCACCACAAAGTCCAAAAAGAAAATTGATTGTTGTTACTTCCTCACAACACGTCACACCTCTACCCAAGAAAACTCCTTAGTCTTCCTAAAAAAGGAAACTATTGTAAGCACATGGGACCTACATCAAAGGGATGATGGGCTAATCAGCACTCCAACTCCAAGCCCCTCTCCACCCCATTGGATCAACACATCATAACCACTGAAAATATTGATCAAGTAATTACCAAAATATCCAACATCACTTAAAGCAGTACTTTCTTCACCGCATTACCTAAAAGGGAAACCACTTCCAAGATCAAGAGGAGGGTATAGTCCGTATCACTACAGGTGATATGGATTTGGGATTCAGAACAGCTACTACAATGTTGAAACAATTGTTTCACAGTTGGGTAGTAGTTTAGGAACTAAGACTCCTATCCTGGTAACAACTGATGATATCTTGATATTAACTCAAGTTGGAAGTCCCAGTACCAAGAAAATGGGGCATCTGATCAATTTCATGATGCACTTCTTGATTTTGATTTAGATAAAACTGCTGATGTAGGTCAAACTACTGATAATTGTACAACAGATGAGACATGGAGCTCAAAAAGCTCAGCTCAAACATGACTCAACCTCAAGTCCAACAACACCATGATAATACCAAATTGTCGCCCATCCGAAGTGAATTCCAATCCTACATACAACAATTAGTCACTCAAAAGCCACCAACCACTCCAAGATCAAGCACTCAAGCGGGTATAACCACCTCTAAGCAGAGCTTGTTGAGCTAAAATCCTTTATTACCTATCAATTCCAAATATTCCAAACCAAAGTCAACACTGATACCACCATGCTTCAAAACTCCCTCAAAACTCTTGCTAATGAATTAAGGAAGCAAATGGCGGATTAAAGAAACCAACTAGCAGAATTCACATGTATTGCTCCTCTTGCACCATGGTTTCCAGAGAAAGCTCGGGCTGCTGCTGATGACAAAAAGTGGGAGAATATTCTTGATGCTTCAAGGAAAGTTGTTGAGAAGAAACCAGATGATTCTGTAAATAAACTTGCTGGGGAAGCTGCTATGTTAAAAGATATGCTGAAGAAAGAAAGGGAAGCAAAGGAAAGAGCTCTTGTTAAGCCACTATGAGAAATACTAGATGAAACAAACACTTCAAACACAAAAAGGTTGAAATCAGTATCCAAAGGTGGAAGACAAGCTGGAAAAACAAACAAAATACTAGTAGTTTCACAAACCACTAATGAATCTGAAAAGATACCAGCAGTTCTTCAAACGAAGAACTGCTAATGTTCAAACAGTTTTTACACCAACTGCTGATGTTGCTACAAAACAAACAATTGGTGTTCCACAAGAAGCAACAGTAGTTTCAGAGATGCATCCAATGCACCACAAGAACCAACTTCCATTCTAAAGGTAGTTGAAACCTTGAAGTCAAAGCCTAGTCAAACAAAGGGTTGTAATAGTAGTTTGAAAAAGAAGAAGTTTATCTCACGTGAAGATGATGCTTTCGCACCATCTACTCCTGCTAAAAAGTTTAAGCCTAAAAATGTTGAAGAACTAATTAGTCATCAAGAAGAGGCTGCAAGAACATTAGCAGGAGCTACTAAAAGAATGTCTGAAGAAGAAGTTGTAAGGTTGTATCAACAAGACCTTCTGAAGGCAAGAGATCTTGAACATCAGGCTTATTGAAGAAGCTTTATTGTATCTGAAAGACCAATAGTTGACAAGCAGCTATTGATGGAAGCCAAGAAATGTGCTCTTATTTGGCTAAAAGAATATGCCAAGTACAAATTCACCACACAAATTTTCAGATGGTGGACCTATGAAGATCTGCAAGCTGAATGTGAAAGAATTGAAAGGTTATTAAACAAGACCCGGATTAGGCTCATCCTGAACCTAATTGGGATGCTGTAAATTTAAGGATTTCTGAAGAGAAGCAAAGGGAAATCTTAAAAATGAAAATAGAATTAGATAAAACTAATTTTCATTCAAGAAAAGAGACTGCCAGATGGGGAATAGATAGGCTAAGGAATGCTTATAGAGATCTTTTTCATGAAAGAAAGAAGAATCCAAGCAAGTTTCTTGAACCAAAAGCCTTATCTGAAATTAAGCTTCCCAAAAGGCAAAGAACTGCCCAAACTACTGCTCTAATCCCTAACTCTACAGAGAGGGAATCAAAGCAAGAAACTTGGCTTTGTATGCTAAGAGAAGGCAGTTGACTTAAGTAGAGGAACTACAAGCCATCAAAGGCATACACATAGATGCTAAGATGGGATTTACATATGATATAAATTTGTTTCCTTCTTCAACTTCTTTACCAACATTGGCTGTTGTTATTGCTGAACAAAGTCAGTCAATCTCTAAAGTCATTCAAAGGAGCAAAATAAGAAATTGTTCTTATGTGGTTTTGGAATTTGAGTCTAGCACTCAACATACGGTGGAACTTCAGGATGTGCCAATATTAGATGAACAACTTTTAATAAGTCTAATAGACCTTCCATTGGAGATGGAAGAAGATGATATTTTGGGCATTGAGTTTCTACAATTCATCAAAGACTAAGCCCAAAGAAGACATTCAAGATAAGACAATGGAGCTAAAGGAATAAATGGTTTTGGCAACATCAGTTCAGAAGGAGATTGTTGAACCTTGCGAAGAACCGATGACCTCGTAAACTGCTGATGACCAAATATCAAACAACTGATGGCTCAAATAAGTTGTTCTCCATTATGAAGTTTTGGCAACTACTGCTCCAAACAGTTGACCTCATAAACTGCTAACATAAAAGAACCGAAGACAACTGATGTTCTACAAACTATTGAAGATTGGTTAAAACATTCGTTGTTTAACAAAGATTGGTAGTTAGCATAGGATTCTCTATATGCAGTTGTTTGTAATAAGTTTATCAGTAGTTTGTAACCGGTTTTGTTAGCTGTCACTATCACCTTTAGCTCATTAATAATTTTACACTTGTATAAAATGAAGAAGAGAGACTCCTCTTTATTAACAATTTTCAATTTCCAATACTCACCTAAATCGTGTACTTTTGTACTAGAAAACTCAGTGTGAATGATGAGCTAAGTTTGAGGGGTAGCAATAGATTGTAATCATTTGATTATAGTTAATGCATAACTGTTTTTCCATATGTAACCAATTATTTAGCTCTAATGAATTCCACTTCTTAAGTTGTTCAGTTCATAGACTAATTGAATTATAGTTCAAATATGATTATAATTAAAGTGATACTAATCCGTTCAAAGGATTAGATTAGTTGTTTACTATTCCATTGATTGTGAATTGTGTTCAAGTTAGCTTAGATTAAAGGTCTTCGATCCTAACAACTATGTTTACTAGTATGCAGCTAGTGTTGGTGAGAAAAGTTATAGCTAAGTTAGTTAATTATTTTTAAGTGTTTTAAATAGGTGAGTTATGTTAAGTTTTGGATAGAAATGAATTAATCAGAAAGCTATTGCAAGTATCATCTATATTCTCTTATATAATGCTTGGGAGATTAGCCTCCTCTAATTGGCTTTTATCATTATACATATGTTTTTAAAGTTTATAAATAGTTTCACAAGATTACATCTAAAGAAAATTAAGTGACCTTAAATGAACAAACAACAAAAAGGTGACAATCTTGAATACTATTGTGTGAATTACTCTATGTTATAAACAATCAAGAGCTAAGAACCAACCAAAATTAGTTGGTTACGGGCCTATTGTTTTTGAGTTTTGTAAACCTTATGAATTTTCTCATCTAATTCATGTATTTGAAATCAACATTCAAGTTGATTCATAATAATAATCCGTGCAAACATTAATGCAACGGCTTGGTACCACGTACTCGAAATCTATAATCTCCCGGTTATAGGTTCAAGTCGTTGTGATTCAGCTGAACTATATATCTCATCACAATCTTCATTTTCATGCATAACTCGATTAAAATAGATGTTGTCATCACCCGTTGAAACTTCAAGAGCTTTACTTTGGTTTTTGTCCAAGAACGCATGAAGAGGTGAGATCGCCTCATCATGATCATCATCCACCATGGAGTCCAAAGACATGGTTGATGATGTTGTCGGAAGGAGGGTGAAAGCGGAATCATGTTTGTGTTTAGCCTTTACCCTCCTCTGCCATGTATGCAATGATTCTCTTACGTTTTCAGACACTATGGTTTTCTTAAACCGAGAGCCCATCTGCAAAACTTAATAGAATGTCTAAGAAAACATGCATGGATAAACACATATAAAGAAAGATATTTTTAAATACAAACGAACAAACTATAAAATAGGATGGTGGTTTAGTCATGCCTGAGTAACAATAACATAGAGAGGAAATGTGATGAAACTACACCAAATTTGTGAGATAATCCTGCAAAAACCACGAGAATGAAGCGTAAAACATTATTTTAAAAGAACATTATAACCAAAATCGAACTTTTTCTGTCGTAAATTTACCCAAATGTCAAGCGAATTACTAGAAAGCTATGGTTTTTGGTAAAGCAAGACGTTTCATTCACCTCCCACTACAAATAAGAGAGATCAAGATTTAATGTTTGTTATTTTAAACTCAAACCCAATATCACATGTGAAATAATTGAAAGAAGAAAATAAAATACAATACTGATGTTGAATGCTTTCGTGTTAATTTTATTAATTACGTATCTAAGAGATAATATACAACAAGATATTATTCATAAAACAAGAAAAAAAATATAACATTTTTATATTGAACCCTAATCTTAATCTGTTAAATATATCTAGAGATTTATTGTTGATATCCTTCTTAAGATAAACATGAGATGTTTAGCTTAAACATAAAATGGAATGGCAAAATTTAGCAAATGGTCTTACCAGGGACCAAAGACAGGTAGCCATTTCAAAAGCATTCTGCAAACAGTGTTAGTGATTCAAATTTGAGCAAGAAGTATGGAACTTCAGATTTGTATTACCTGGAATGATATAAACTGTATGAATCGTAGCAGAATCCTAGGCCTTCCAAACCAAAAAAGCTCATCCCTCAATTTAATTTGACTCGGATTTTGACTCGTGTTTTTGGTTTCAACAGCAAGTTTTATTACTATGCGATGCAGTTTAGTACCCACAAGGACAATGAACTTTTTTTTATAGTTTAAAACGAAGAGAAAACATTAGTATCTTTAATGGTTATGTGTAAAATGAGAAAGGTTTAACAATGGAGTATTTACATACAATTGCTGGAAGGAATGACAACCAGAAGTAGATATTTGTACCTGCGTAATAACAACACAGATTCACCTATTGAACGAACATGGTGTAAATTATGCACGAAGAAAGTGTCGTGTCTTGAAAAACAGAAATATACCATGAAAACCAAGAAGAATGCATGAAATGGCGAAAATCCATAGAGGGATGCTGCAAGCAAAGAACATATGTGATTGTGTTTTGTAAAGTAAATAGAATTATTATAATGAACTACGATGGAAGGAAGCTAAATATGTTGCCCAAATTGATGATCTTAACAATTGATTAATAAGAATTGATTAGAAATAGAATTAAAATCAACAAGAACTTTATTGAATAATCTGATATTGTAACATTGTACTTGTTCTTGACACTTGATCGAACTATATAAACAAAACAAACTAATGTATTTGAAACATCGCACCGGTTCATATAACTCTAACCAATCGACACATCAACTTGGTGGTTACGTACCAAGATTGATTTATGAAACGCTAAACCCGATACTTAACACACTTTAAATACAACATAAACATAGTTGAACTATTTACATAAGAACCCTTATACTTTGACGATGAGTGACTTAACACTTCATGATACATACAACATATGGTAGTCATCTATTCCATGGGTCATATGCTAATAAAACAATATATATAATTAATATATTTTGCCAAAATACATAATATTAAAGGATATTCTCTTATTAAAAAGTATATTATTCTTGTTTTGGTGTTTATCTTTTGGTTTCCTTGACTCTAGGGGTTTACCATTTTTGTCTTCTAGTCTTTTTTTTTATCTAACTATCTATATAATTGTCTACCATAAAATCCTACGTGTCACTCTCAGGTTGTTTCTCCTATTCTCTAAAGCCACCAGATTGCTTGATTTCTAAATGGAGGTTTCTCATGCATTTAACCCGAATTCGTGGGTATGGGTCTCACCAAACCCGGATAGTATTTAAATGGGTTATAACATCTCATATATTTATGAAACTGTTTCATAATCAAACAATAATTTTTGCGGGTCATGGGTCTCACCAAACCCAGATAACTCCTAAACGGGTTATAACATCTCATTTATTTGTGAAATAATCTCTTAACCATCAAAGAATAATTTCCATGGGTTATAGGTCTTACCAAACCCTAATAACCCTCAAATAGGTTATAAGATCTCATTTATTGGTAAACACTTTCATCATTAAACCCTAATTTAATCTATCTCTTTTACATGTTCTCTGTTGTTGTTCATCTTCATCGCCGGTTAACTTCCGATACTACCCACCACTGTCAACAACATTAAAGCCCCCTTTTTCATTAAACAAATTTTTGTGTTCATGTTTGTTCATTTAAAAATATCAACATGCTCGTGTTTTTTTATGTTTGTTCGTTATAAATCTAAAAAACTACACATCTCAATTGAGAAAACTCAAACGCTAAAAAATATAATAACAAACTAATATATATGTATTAAATTAAAACAAAACTACGTTAAATAAAATATATCATCATAATATCAAAACGATTAAAACAAAAACTTAAATAAACCCCCGTAACACGGGAGGATTAAGCTAGTATATATATATTTTCCTATTGTATCCAGAATGAATGATTTGAACAATGATATACTCTTTATTTCCATCTATCTTTAGATCGCATAAGAGCGGTTCGAAACCCTACCACTTTGATTCATAGACGCCATTATCTTCTACAATGGTTGGAGATGAAGAAAAACCTGGGAGCAATTGTAGCACCATCATCGATCATTCCTCGCCATACTATATTCATCCGTCAGACTATCTGAAACAACTACATGTCAACAATTTACTCACCGACAACAACTACACCAACCTGGTCACAAGAGTTGACGAATTTTTTATTCGCCAAAATCAAAATAGGATTCACAGACGGAACCCTCCAGAAACCAGAATAAATCGTCTCCCGATTGTGTCGTGGATGCGGTGTGATGCATTGATAAAATGATGGCTAACCACGGCCATGGAGAAGACAATATGTAAACGTAAAATATCTTAACACATCGGTGGAGATCAGGTCGGATCTTGTTGAAGGTTTCGAAAGGAGAGCGGTCCAAGAGCCTATGAATTGAAGCAGCAGATTGCCGTCGCTCGACAGGATGGTGCTTTGGTGTCCGCATACTTCACCAAGCTTCGATCTTTATGGATGAAGCTCAATCAGTCCAAGCCCATTCACAATACTCTTGCAGTGGATGTTCATGCAATATTGAAAACAAAAACTTACAGATCACCAAGATAAAGGAAGGCTTTATGAATTTCTTGCAGGGTTAGACTCAAAGCTCACAATTATTAAAACCAAAATTCTGGCAACAAAACCAACACCTTCTTTGACAACGACATTCCAAATGGTTGTTAATGACGAGAAGCAAAGATTGATATTAGCTGAAAAGAGAATCTGCCTGAATCCGCTGCGTACAAGGATTTTCTTAAACGTGACAGTTCTTCTAGTCACACAAAAGACAAGTTTGTTCCAAAGGCAAAGAAATAAAGTAAAGAAACTGATCATTGCAATCATTATGGAAAGGACAGTCACAAGCTTATTAGGTATCCAGAATTGTGTCCCGGAAACACTAAAGCTGAAAAGGCCAAGCCTAAGCATGTTTGTATCGATACGGGATCAAGTCCCATTCCCGTGCTAACCTATGAGCAATACTAAACTTTTGTTAATCACTTTTTAGGAAATAACAAAAAAGAGACCACACCTATGGCTAACATGGCTAGTAAGAGGGACAAGATCAATGAATGGGTTAATGATTCGGGTTGCACCGAACACATAACCAATCGTAGTGACCTAGTCGAAAATAAAAGAAAAAATATATATTTGAGGCACATGTTTTCATACCGAACGTTGAGGCCATTCCCGTTGACGGAACGGTAAATTATACTCTACCGGGAGGTGTTAAAAGAAACAATGTCCTTTATGTCCCAAACCTTAATTGCAATATCCTTTCTGTTGGTCGATTAAGTAATGATCTTTAGTGTGTTGTAACATTGTTTCCTGATATTTGTGTCATGCAGGGTTACGTTCGAGAAACTTGATTGGTGCGGGTAAACACAAGGGTGGATTGTACCGACTGGGGATGATCGTAGAAGACAGAAGAGCCATGATGACCACCATTGACACATGGCACAAAATATTGGGTCATGCCTCAAAGAAAAAGATTTCTAGAGTTAATTTTTTTTCAAGATATTTCTGCTGAACTTAAAATTAAAGTTTGTGATTCTTGTGCAAGGGCGAAACATACCAGGTTACCTTTTATCATTAGTATAATTAAAACCAATGATTGTTTGAGTTGATTCATTGTGACATTTGGGGTATGTAAGGCCTATTTCTGGATTAGTCTTTCGTATTTGTAATGTGTATTTTGTTTATGTTATGTTAAACCTTTATGTATGTATGTTTGGGGTTAAGGCCATTTGTACTTAAGCCCATTGGGCCGTTTCTCATGAAATATATGTGCATGAGAACACACACTTTATAAGGTGTGTGTAACTCATACACATAACAACCTTTTGCAAAACCTTATCCTTAACTCTCTTCTCTTATTCATGGCAATAAACACACACATCTATTTCATTAGAAACGGCCCAATGGGCTAAAGTACAAATGGCCTTGGGCCCAAGCATACATAAATAAAGGTTTAACATAACATAAACAAATACAGATATTTCTGTTGAACTTAAAATTAAAGTTTGTGATTCTTGTGCAAGGGCGAAACATACCAGGTTACCTTTTATCATTAGTATAATTAAAACCAATGATTGTTTGAGTTGATTCATTGTGACATTTGAGGTATGTAAGGCCCATTTCTGGATTAGTCTTTCGTATTTGTAATATGTATTTTGTTTATGTTATGTTAAACCTTTATGTATGTATGTTTGGGGTTAAGGCCATTTGTACTTAAGCCCATTGGGCCGTTTCTCATGAAATATATGTGCATGAGAACACACACTTTATAAGGTGTGTGTAACTCATACACATAACAACCTTTTGCAAAATCTTATCCTTAACTTTCTTCTCTTATTCATGGCAATAAACACACACATCTATTTTATTAGAAACGGCCCAATGGGCTAAAGTACAAATGGCCTTTGGCCCAAGCATACATAAATAAAGGTTTAACATAACATAAACAAATACACATTACAAATACGAAAGACTAAACAAGAAGTGGGCCTTACAGGGTAGATATCATATACCGAGCTATGCTAGGGAAAACTATTTTCTTACAATAGTTGATGATTTTAGTTGATGCTTATAGGTGTTTCTTATTAAGAATAAAAGTGATGCCAGTAAACATCTAATAGATTTTCATAAAATGGTTGAAGTCCAATTTGGAAAACCCACTAAAAGGATTAGGTGTGATAATGGGGTTGCATTAACATCTAGTTCTATGTTTGAATTTTATGCTAAGCAAGGGATTTTACTTGAAATGACATGCCCTCATGCACCCCAAATAAAACAGGGTGGTTGAAAGAAAGCATAGACACTTGCTTGAAACATCTAGGGCTTTATGGTTTGAGGTTTTGGGATAATGCATCTTAACCGCTACCTATATAATAAATTGACTACGCTCAAAAGTGATTAAAAACAAAGCCTTGTATGAATAAATTTTCAAACAAAAGCCAAATATGGCACACATGTGAGTATTTGGTTGTCTTGTCTATTTCAAAAACACCAATACTAATGGAGATAAATTTCAAGAACGTGGAAAGCCTAGGGTATTTTTGGGTTATCCCCAAAGCATCAGAGGGTATAAAATATTTGATGTTTAAAGTGGTAAGTTGATGGTTAATCGTGATGTTGTCATTTGTGAAAAGAATTTTCCCTTTAAAAATATTGAAGTTGACAAAAATAAAATAATAACTGGCCCAGCCCGAATTTATAATTGATCAAGCCCAATTAAGAGGAGCATCCCTTGTCTGATTCAAGTTGGCCCATTAAAAACCTTAGTAATACCAATATTTTTGTTGAGGAAGAACCGGCCAGACTGAAGATCTTTGCCCATATATTGAATGAAATGTTTTAGAAGACGAACAAGCTCCATCAAACATCACTAACAGTGGCCTTGAGACCCTAAATAATGAAAACCTTGACACCATTAATATTGGGCTTGAGACTTAAAGCAAAAAAAACCTTGAACCTCTTCAAGAAGCTGAGTCCAGAAGCACCAGAACACGCACTATGCCAAGAAAATTCAACGGTTTTATAGTCAATCTTCCCCATCGATCGATAACTCGCAACCCGCCACAGATCAAAGAACCTCAACGGTACACCCTATTGCAACTTTTATTTCAGATAATAAATTTTCTGACACTCACAAAGCCTTTTTGGTGGCCATCAGTAGATGATCCAAGATTTTATAAACAAGCGGTGCCAGATGAAAAACGGAGAGAGGCAATGAAGAAAGAAATCAAAGCTCTCGAAAAGAATGGAACATGGACCTTAGAAAAGTTGCCTGAAGGAAAACGAGCCACTGAATCAAAATGGGCTTACAAAATTATTTATAAACCCAATGGTGAAGTCGAGAGATACAAGGCGCACCTGGTTGCAAAAGGGTTCACCCAAATGGAGGGGATAGATTTCATGACAACTTCGCCCCCGTGAAAAAATTTGTCACTGTTAGAACTCTTCTAGCGGTTGTCGTCAAAAGAGATTGGATTGTTCATCAACATGATGTGAACAATGACTTCTTGCACGATGATTTGGAATAAGAAGTTTATATGAAGATTCCTCAAGGTTTTTCCAAATAAAATGAAACAAGAGTTTGACGTCTTCGAAAGTAGCATCCCACAATTGGTACCCCAAGTCTACCACTTTCATCCTTAGTCTTAATTTCAGACAGTACAAAGCGGACCATTCTTTCTTTACATATCGCGAAAGAAATACCTTTGTGGACTTTCTTATTTATGTAGATTACGTTATTATTGTTGGTCATGATCTGAAGATTCAACAAACCATGAAACAACTCAATCAACAGTTTAGTATTAAAGACCTTGGTTCTCTAAAATACTTTCTTGGAATTGAGGTGACTAAAACCTCAGATGGCTTGGACTTAAGTCAAAGAAAGTATACCTTAGACATCTTGGAAGATAGTGGCATGATAGGTTGTCGGGCAAGTGCTTTTCCCATTGAACAAAACCTGAAGCTAGATAAGGGTGAATTTGAAGCTCGAGTTGATGCTAACCAATATCAATTTTATACTTACAAGCAACCAGGCTTAATATTACATACACGGCCGGTCCATATTCTAAGCCAAATTGTAGCCGACCCTGGCCAAAACCACATGGATGTTGTCACACGTGTCGTTAGATATTTGAAGGCTACTCTAGGCCAAGGTATTCAACCACCCCGAGCTAGTGATCCCGTTTTGACAAGTTAGGATGTCCGTTTACTCATCGCTCATGAACTGGGTATATTCTCTTCTTGGGAGGAGCACCGATCTCCGTTAAAACAAGCAAACAACCAGTTGTGTATATCGCTCTTCAGCAGAAGTAGAATATCGATCTATGGGATCCATTGTAACCGAAATCCTATGGGTCCGGTGGCTCCTCAAAGACCTGTGTGTATATCTTGCAGCCCCAACTCCCTTGTTTTGTGATAATCAAGCGGCTCTTCATATTGCCATATCTTGCAGCCCCAACTCCCTTGTTTTGTGATAATCAAGCGGCTCTTCATATTGCCAATAATCTGGTGTTTCATGAATGAACCAAATACATTGAGATGGATTGCTTTTTCATTCCTGAGAGAGTTGAATCCAAGGATGTCATTCCCATGTGCATTGATAGTAAAACGCAGATTGCAAATCTAACTAAAGGACTTGGCATTCAGCAACTTCGGTTTCTACTAGACAAGTTTCACGATCTTCATGCTCCAACTTGTGGGGGAGTAAAGGATATTCTTTTATTAAAAAGAAAATTATTCTTATTTTTGGTGTTTATCATTTTCCGTTTTAGTTTCCTTGACTCTAGGAGTTTACCATTTTTGTCGCATAGTCTTTTTATATATTTTCCTATTGTATCCAGAATGATTTGAAAAATAATATAATCTTGATCTCCATCAATCTTTAGAAATATAACATTCAACCCGAGGAAAATTTTGAATCTAATTTGTTTTTATAAGAAAAGACTATAAAGGCACTGAATATTTAGAACAACCTAAAAAGCTACAAACCCTTTTTTTCTATGTTCATAATCATCGTCTTCAAGATTCAAGAATAAATTCAGCAAATTGGAACACTACTGAAAAGTGGAACATTTCCTACACAAAAATAGGCCATTTAAAATATGTGGTAAGTAATTCTATTCAAACACTACGACATTGAATTCATGCAAACCCTAACAAAGATTTTAAGAGTTTGCTGATGTGACATGCAATCTTGGCTTGAGTTTGCTAGTCAACGAGCGAATTCCATACCAACTTTGTTTCCATATATAGTTACTATTGGTTTGAGTTTATTGGTCAAAAGAGTGTGTAACATCCTACTTTTGATAATAATAAATAAAAAGAATTTCGTTTACTTAAGAGTGTGTTAATACTTAGTTAAGTTAAATAAAATGATAGAGTGTGGGCTTGGTCAATAAAGATGGAATAAAGGATGGTGATGGGACTTAGGTTCATGGGCTTAAGGGTATATAAACCCCTTAAACCTCCCTAAAACCCTAAAACCTCATTCATACCAACCTTGCCTCCCTACAAACTCAAAACACACACACAAACACCTCTATTCTTTACGGATTAGATTTTAATCCGAAACAAGAAGGATTTGTGTTAGATCTTCCTCATACAAACAAGAAAAAAAAACGTCCTTAGTCACGTGTTGAAGCTAAACCGTAGCTAGAAGTGAGCTAAAAAAGTACGTTTTAGATTAAAGGCTGTGTTTTTAAGGTTGGTTTGCCTTAAGATTGGGTACTAGGGCAAATCAGGCATTTTTATACAAGAAAAATATAAACTTGGACGAAAACGAGGTGTTTTAGAATGAAACGGGACAAACAGGTAACGTTTGGACCGGGTT
The DNA here is from genome assembly GCF_021521415.1 of Bidens hawaiensis. NCBI lineage: Eukaryota > Viridiplantae > Streptophyta > Magnoliopsida > Asterales > Asteraceae > Bidens > Bidens hawaiensis. Next base: position 129,058 of record NW_027493815.1, read on the forward strand.
ATTGGAAGAAAACGATGTCATCATAGACCAAGGCTTGTTTGTATGAAAGACGGGCAAAACAAGTCGAAACGAAAGGCTGGAAAATGATAAGAATGGAAATCATGTATGAATCGGGTCCTTAAGAAACGATTCAATAAGATAATCGAGTCGAGTTATAAGTAATCGAATCGAGTTGATGAGTGATCGAATCTAATGGGCAAAAAAGTATTCGAATTGTTAGAAAAGTGATCGAATCGAATGGGCAAAAAAAGTAATCGAAATGACATAAAAGTAAGCGAATCGAATGACAAAGTAATCGAATCAAATGGTCATTCGATAAGAATTGTCATTCGATTAGATTAGTTCAAACTTTAATTTTTCTGATGAATTTTTAGTAAATGACTGTTAATAAAAATAAAATATTTACCCAGCCAAACGTTATAATATCTGTGAGATTATAGGACGAAAGGCTCTTTAAGGGTGGCAGACCCTAATAAAAGCTGTGAGGTTATAGGGCGAAATGCTCTTTAAAATGTTTGTGTATGTATATATGTAAAGTAAGATAGAATATGAAAGTATGAAAGAACGAAAGTATGAAAGTAAGAATGAAGATATGTAGTTATGTATGTACGTAAGAAAGTAAAGTAGGTTAAGTATGTAGGATATGAATGCATTGTATGTTGTCTGATTAACTAAAACTCACTCAGTGTAGCCGACTTTTAGTATGCACGCATGTAAATAGGTTAAAAGAGCTAGCATGAGGATAGCACATGACATGGATTGAATGGCTGGCATCTAAAGATGGACGTCATGATGTTTTATTTTATGTTTTATGTTGAGACAATTTGTGATGTTTTAACACAAGTATTCTATGGTTTGTAAGAATTAGGTGACTTTTATTATACCACGAAAAGTTTTAATTAACTCTGATATTTAGAACTGTATTTATGAGTAAATCCAACGTCCAAAGTAGGGCACCCGGACCGAGGCCTTACAGAATGAACTCTACATTTTGTCTTTATCCAAATCGGCTTGTCACACCAACAAACTCGAAAAAACTTTTCACATTTCTTTTGAGTTCATTCATAGAGTGTATCCAATTGCTTAATTGTATAATAACTCAAAAAGTACCTAAATTACTTCAGACATCTCTAAACTACCTAAAAGTCCAAATTTATCATTAAAGAGGGGGGTCTTCGAAAGGATCTATAAGTGAAGGGAAACATTGGTAGTTTATACCTTATTCCAACTATATCTCGAAACTCTTCTTCCATGCTTCGAAGCATATAGTTATGAAAGTCATATGATAATGGTAGTTATGAGTCTGAAACAATGAGTTCATGAAAAATATACTTATTCAATTACTACTTGCCAAACAAGGATATTGTGCTGGGTCCACGGATGATCAGCGTTGCGATAAATAAAAGTCAACAATCGTGTCATTCCTATCACAAGGGGTGATGAAAAAATGTAAAAATAATCATTAAATATCAAATTTTAAATGGTAGCAAGAGCCTTCACAATTGTAACAGAAAAATCACTACTATAGTCATCTTGACTTATGAGTTTGACAAAATAGCCTTAGACTTTACTTTTACACAAATATCTTTTGACCTTATGTTTTTGAAATTGTATCAACCTACCAAAGGCTTCTATGTGACACCCTAATTTGACTTGAGCCTGTAACTTGGTACTTCTTGGAGCAACAACATGGATGTGTGCATGGATCTGCTATGCCAATTTCATTAAAGGTGGTCAAGAATCTAGCACAAGAGAATTAATCTATTGCTTGCAAGTATTTCTTGATTCAAAACTTAAAAATATTCGAGACTATTTATCGACTCAGGTCAAGACGACCGTTTTAGTGATTTTCCTATTGAATAACCTAAAAGGAAAATTGTTCACCTTGTGGTTTATGGTGAGCCAGGGACTTGGCTTGGTTTTCCCATATTTTCTAGCTGTAGATCTGGTTAGAGTGAATAAGGATATTCTTTTAGGCCAAAGAAAATTTAAGAAACTAAAAGAATAAACATATCGTAAAATAATGATTTTTTTAGATGAAAGCTGAAGGTATAGATTAAGATTAAACATTTGGAATAGTTTGTTTTTCAAAAGATGAGTATATTGAATACTAAAGGTTTGAAAATAACTTTTATTTTGTATAAAAAAGACGATGAAAAGGATAACGGAAACCTTGATCATGGCGAGGGCGATCGCAAAGAAGCTGTAAGACACATGTGTAACACCCAAAACAAGCAAGAAGGGAATGAAGCTGCTCTAGACTTTCTTTTGAAACAAAAGATGAACTTCCCTGGAAATCGGTGGTGCATATGCATGGTCAGTAATAGTCGTTTACTAGAGCTCAAGAAATAGGCACAAATGCATACAAAAACTAAATTCGAAAAAGAGAACACGTTTGTATCATTGACTAGGGCCGTGTTTTATCTAACATCTAATTATAAAGTAAAGAAAATAAATGTTTGCACCAAACCCAAACCAAGCCATCGAGTTTTGACCCAGACTAAAGGTCACGATGAATAAAGTTTACAACTTTGGGATGCCATCAAAGACACTCGCAAATTATCCATGTAACATTTAAAAAAGAGTGGACGTACAAAACACCTTCAGACACATGAGGCATATTCCACATCATTATGCTTTGTCCACATTATATCACCAACACACTATGGGTGTGGATAAAAGGAGAAATTCACGGTTAATCATGCTTGATTGGGAAATTTTCAATCATGGCGACCATAAACAAATCCATGAGTTCCTAGTGTATGCAGAGAAAACAAATAAAATTGGGTGATATGATCAAGCTAGGTCGGATGTGATATTACAAATCCACATATTTATCATCCTCATACTGGGTAATTAAAGAATATGCGGGTTCTTATAAGGTTTATAACCAACTCCAAAAGTGTCCTTGATGGATACAATCTAAATTAACTACTCCCTTCGTCTCTTTGAAAGTGCCCACATTTCTTTTTTAGTTTGTCTCATTATAAATGTTCACTTTGAAAATTTATTAACTAATTTTCAAGTTTACCCTTACACAAATGCAATCATTCAAACTTTGTAAATTTTGTATTTCTTCATTCAAACTTTCTTAAATTTTGTGTTTTTCAAACCATGACACTTGTAAAGGGACGAAGGAAGTATATATCTTATGGATGGCAAGCACTATCTTGTGTCCATAACCCTTAAGGACAAGAAAACAAGATTGCCTAGAATAGAAAGATACCTCACAATTGATAGTTTGATACATATGTTTTGACCTTTACCTACAACATGATGCCAAAGATTCAAGAAAACAACACTTGCAGCACAAAAGTTACCATCTTTGGTTCAAAGACTAAGACTGTAGTACTAATGAAATGTCTAAACAACCCTTTCTTGTGGACCAACTTATAATAAAGGCAAGTGGGTGAAAGGGAAATGTTGCAACTAGTATTTGACTGAAGTTAATGCATACTTAACAAAACTTAAAACATTTGAGTAATAAAGAGAAGAACCTTCCACCTTGGGGCATATTTCACTGTGTTTATGGCTCAAAAGCTGTCTGGAAACCACATAATTTGAATAATTACTGAAAGATGACTGACGCCTAGGTGGCTCAACTGAACATGGATAAAACTGGCTGCTAATCGCAGACGATTTAACACAATTTTTCGCAGCATAAACGATCCAATGACCCATTAGCAATGAGAGCACAGCAAATAGCATTAGTTCTGTTCATAAACAACACAAACCGAATAGAATCTCAAGAAACTTTCACAAGTTAATTAATAAAGTAAAGAAACAAGAAGTGTTCTCAGTTATGCCTAAGCTCATTACCTTCTTTGATCTTGTCTAGAGCAGCACTAAGAGCTTTCCTCTTTGTTCTATACAACCACTATATGCCAGACCAAATCCAATCAGAAATGTTCAACAAATTGTAAATTTCAACTCACCCAACACATACTTAACAGGAAAAAACATGACTACGCAAATTAATTTGAAACTTTTCAACAAAAAAGTTAAAAAAGATACAAAAGTTTGCTATGTTTTTACCTTCTCAGCGTGTCCAAGAGCTGCATTAATGAAGAATCCAAGAAGAACCATGACTGATACAACACTAGCAACAGCCCATGTTGGTGTTTCCACCAATGATTTTCCTTCTGTCTCCATTTTCATTAAAATTTGACAAAATCAATGAACCAAGCTTGTGAAAATTAATCAAGATTTTGTTGATCGATTTTGCTATCTGATAAGATCACAGGCGCAACATCAAGATGAGATTAAACTTTAATCTTAGTGGTTATCTTTTGGCAACATCAAGATGAGATTACTTCAATCTTAGTGGTTATCTTTTAGTAGTTCAGTGTGATGTATATATTTGGGTAGTTCAATGTACTATTAAAATCAATGGGGTCATTGATGGCCACCAATTAAATAGTTTCAGAGCGTTGGGAGACATAGTTGCATGGAGGGCTCTATATATAGTTGCAAATTTGGATAGTTTTTCTTGTCAATAATTTATGTTTAATAATTTAGAGCAGATGTGGACCATGTAAAGAATTGACCTATTTTTTTTTTTTTTTTTATTTTTTGGAAATATGAAGATAGTTTGAAGTTAGTTGGAAATCTTTACTAAGAATTTAGGTATATTGGTTGGTGGGTTGAAATATGCAACCATAACCAATTATATATTATTATTATTCGTGTCAAAAAGTGCAACACTAGCTAATCCTTAAATTCAGGTCGACACGAAAATATAGACTCAACGGAGTAAATGAGTAATATGAATAATTTTCTTTTGAAAATATTTAAAAATTTTGAAAATGGATTGAAAATTGCAGATATATCTTAGAAAAATGGAAAATGGAAAATTGAAAAAAAAATTAATGTAAATGTTTTTTTAATATACATAATTGGTTAACGGGTCAACACGAATCTAAGTTGTCTTGTAAAACGGGTCAACTCGAACCCGGCCCCTTTTTTATATGTTTTGTGCTAGTCAATCCAAAAATTTCTTTTTATTTAGAATTGATTTCTTTTTCTTGAAATAAGGAGAGTTATTTTTAAATCATTGTGTAAACAAGTTATACACACTAGTTAGTCAAGCTGTTTGTGAGGTACTATAGATTAGTAAACTAGAGCTCAAACCCCGAGATTAAATAAACAAACTCATGCTCATGCTTACGTTTATTTATTAAGCCAGCCATAGCCTGAGCTTCACTAACTTAGTTTGAAGTTGGTTGGAAATATTTTACTTCAACATGACTGGAAATAGATCGATTTTGTCTTTTCATTTTTAATTTTTTCTTAAGATAAAATACATAAACTAGTTGTCAACAGTCAACATCATGTTAATAGGGGTGTTGTCTCTGTGTTAAGGGCTCAAATCGAATTTTTGGCATTTTTGATTCTAGGAAGCTAATCAGTTTCAGTTTTTTGATTTTTATGTATGAATTCAAATCGATTACGTGTCGGTTTTCGGTTTTGCGTTTGAACTATAAATGTTTGGGGCGGAAAAAAGCAGTCCAAGATAATAAATTTGTGTTTGAGACTTTTTGCCTAATATTTTTGTTGTTGGCTTATTAGTGAACTTAGGTTTAAAACTTTTTTACTACTTATGTGTCCATTTTAGTAATATTAACACAAACCAAGCTACATTTGTATATTGGGTAAGCGAGCAACAAGTTGCGCCGCTATCCCATTTTGAATCGCAAAGCCTATCCTACTAAATATCAATCCTTAGTTCTTCGGGCTCTGCGAGTCACTGTGGACCGACTACCTTCTGCACCCGCTCCAAAAACCGAACCGCCTCGGGAGCTAGGGATCCAAATGTGTAGAGGGAAAATGGAATGAACACGTGCTGATTCTCTAAACACGTTGCCTCATGCTTAGCAACCTTCCTAGATTCCGCCCTCAAAACCGTATGTCCCAGAACGAAGCCACTGTCTCCAACCCCACCAATGGGGACACCCCAGTGAGGTCGACACACGCATGCTTACCCCTGCCCAGCCAAACACAAGAACGTCCGCAGGATGCAGGGTAGATCTTCCCTCTCGCGGATCAGTCAGAAAGTTAACAGGTGCCTCATTCTTGTCTGAGATTCTGGCACGCCTAAGCACATCCCATAAGACATCTCTAACCCAGTCGTGATGATACTTGAATCACGGCAATTTCTTATAGTGGAGGGCATGCTCACCAAATCTATCCACACAGGCTGTTTTATAAATGGGGCATAATTCGTCTGAAGGGAAAAGAGAAATCATAATCCGGTATTTAAGGATGGCTCTGTATTCAACTGGAAACTTGCCCAAGACCTTCAATGGGCACAACGGTCAAAAAACCCTGGACATGAACCCCCTTGAGACAAGCAACAGTTGTCTTTTGTCTCGGGGTCATATCGAATCGCTCCTCCAAATCATATACGTGTTTACCATAAAGAGCACTCGCCAAGGTTTGTTGAGATTTCTTGGAAGCGGTCTCCTTATCAGTAAAACCATCTAGATTAAGGTCCGGGAGAGTTGTTCCAATATTACCAAGTGTAAGGGAGTAGTCAGAATATACCCCATAACACCAGTGCTTCGCAAGATGTGGTCCTGCAATTTTCACGACTAGGCCCTGGAAGCCACAAAGGCATATGTGGAGACATCATCCGCCAAGAAAATTCCTAAGCCTCCGCAATGCATAGGGAAGGAGCCAACCTCTACCGGAGGTCCCCAAAATGCAGTCCTCAACATACAACAATATCTTCAATTGCCTCCCGTAGGCTCGCATCAAAGATGGACACAGCCTCTTTGATAAGTTCAGGTTGACATGTCTAGAGCCCAAACACTAACTTAACAACCCCATGCACGAGCGCAACTAAAGGAGCTCACTTTGGGGTCCCCGTCAGAATGGAACGCACTCAGAAAACCTGTTAGCACTATGCAGTACCGCTTCTGCCCCATTAGGGATCCCAACCCCGAATTGAAAATCCCCTATAAGCAGCCACCTCTTTCCCCACTTTACGCACGGCGACTTTCGACACCAATCTTCTCCAAATGGCCCAACCGCTATGGGTCTAATTCCATTGTCAGGCTTCAACAGGGGGTCAACAGCGCCGAAGCAATGAACTCCGCTAGAACTTTAGGACAAAGCCCCCCAAGCCACAAGTTGACAACATCAGTGATGGCCTTTAAGAGCCCGGAGGCGATTGGAGACCCCTGTCCACAGAAATCGTCTAAAATATGTTGGGCTCGCAAATCATCCCTCCCACAAGATGTACCTTGCGGGAATGTATTAATACATTCCAACACACAATTACCGTCCACCGGCAAAGATGGTTCCAATGGCACGGCGAAGGGCATGGTCGAGGGGTCCACCACTGGGTGTTTATCTATCAAGGCTCTCAATGTATCCCCCAGCAAGCGCGACCCCGGATGAACACAAGACTTTGACCGCCGCTGTGTAATGGCCATCCACTACCTTCCGGAGGGACTGCTTAATATTGCCCTCGTCCTCTTCTTTAACTTAGCCATCCCACATCACAGGAGGTTCAAGGAGGGGTAGCACCAACTCTTCTAAACTTATCTCATATTTCCAAACAGCCAAAGCCCGCATAATGAAGTTACATTGAAGCGATTTCCTGTTACCCGACCTTCGTTCCTGCCTAGTAGCCGGTTTGACAACGCGTAAGGTGCAGCGAGACAACAACAAAAGTTTAACCCAAACCTCAATAGACCTCGGGGCATCCACCACTTTACGGAGCCCTGACAAAGCTTGGGCAAAAGCCATGTGGCACGCGGACGGGATACTCTTGACAGTAGCAATAGGAAGGGCGAGGACGTGCTCAATAAGAGCGACATCTACAACAATCGTCTCAAAATATAAATATAACTATTATTCGTACACTAACTCATAAGATCATCTTCATTCCCCAAGTATGAAATTATGGAGTTCTAGAATGGCACATACCAAAAGGAAACACAGTTAATGATGACTTATAGCACTTATAAATAATTACTTTGTCATTTTAAAATAAAATATAAAGTTAATTAATAAGAACTCATAAAATATAGGGAAATATCTTAAAATAGCCTATTTATATTATGGTTTTTTAGAAATAACCTAAGACAAAAAAACAAACTAGCTTAAAAATCATGTTGGATCCGACGAAAACCGTTTCTAATCCGATGGAATTTCGACACCGTCCAACGGAATTTTGGACCTTAAAGTTCGCGCCACATGTCCACGTATTAATGGATTCGACGAAAAATCTTTAAAAACGTTGGATCCGACGGAATCTTCATCTTCCACATCTAAAACGCTAAACTTCCATAACCAACCTCCATCTCCATCTTTTTTATTTCTCCACAAAAACAAAAATATCAATAGTACAAATCGCTTAGTTTTTCAAGAAAAACACAACCATAGTGTTTAATTTAATTTATTTTAGAACTCAAAATTGAAAATCCCCAAATTAAAGAGTCGGATCTAACACAAGCATGAACTGAACCGTCATATTCAATTGTTTATTATTATGTAAGTTTGTTTCATTAATCCGTCAGACAACACGGTAAACCGCCGGATCCGACAAAATAATATGCTTTCGTGGCGCGTCATGACAGGATCATTTATCCATCGGATGAGAAACGATTTCCGTCGGATCCGGCGGAATTTTTAGGCTAGTTTGGGTTTTTGTTTGGTCTTGGGCTATTTCTGAAAACCATGGCCAAAATAGGCTATTTTGAGAAATTTACCAAAAAACATAACTAGTTAATTTAACTTAATAAAACTAATTAGTTGATTTCAATAATCGTTAGATAAAACGAAAGAAAGAAAATAAAATTAGTAATTGATAAAAAGGAAGTAGCTTAAAAATAGGAAATAAAATATACTTTGGGCCAAAAACTAATTTGTTGTTTCCAATAATCTATATTACTGTTGGAACCAATTCCAACGGCTATATTACCCTCAAAAACCGGTTTAAACGGCTATATTACCGTTGGATATATTTTGAGCTGCAGCTGCATTTAATTTCAAATACCCGGCGGAACCGGTTATTCCGGATAGGAACCGGAACCGGTTTTGAAACGGAACCGGGTAGGAACCGTTATGAGATATAATATCGAGAACCGGGTTGGGCTTTCGGGTATATAAATAGACAAACCGGGTTTTGGGTACACCAGGTACGACCTGGAACCGGTTCCGGGTTTTTTTATGCCCGTCTATTTTGGGGTATTAATTATAACCCATGATGTGAGTGGCATTACCTATATGGTTTTAATCAGGGTGTGTATTATGTGTATGAGTTTAACATTGTTTTCTATCTTTATATGATTATATCTCAAGTCGAGGACATCCTATATTTAATAAAATATTACTGTCATTCGATTCCTAAAGCCACATGTTATAGCACCTCATTAAAGCCACACGTTATAGCACCTCATGATAGTAAGTATTAAAACAGAAACACCCAAATTTGTTTGTTTGATGCCATAAAATAAATACCCAAATCACGGTAATGTATTGTTATGACTTGTGCATCATATGATTATATTAGTCCTTCTTTGGCCCAAATTAATAGCCCACTTAAGGAGCCCATGAAGAAATCAGGTATGTTCGTGAATAAATATTGTTAAGGTGTATTGGTTGTTTTACATCTCTGGTTCTTCCATCCACTTTCATGTTACTTGTTCTATCTTGCTTATAATCTCCTATTTGTAACCGTTCATGAAACGAAAATATAATTGATTAAAGTTTCTTTAGATTGTGTTAGTGTAATCTTGCGTAAGTGCGGGGACCTAGTCGTCGTACTTACAAACCTAGGGGGTTTTTGAGTTAGTTTTTCTCCTATTCTTGTCTAACAAGTAATTTTATGATTATAAATAGGGGTTATTTGTAATCAAGTAATTACAACTTATCAATCAATATAATAAAGGTTTAGACTTGAAATCTTATTGTCTTCAATTGAGTTAGTTTTTCTCCTATTCTTGTCTAACAAGTAATTGTATGGTTATAAATAGGGGTTATTTGTAATCAATTAATTACAACAACTTATCAATCAATACAATAAAGGTTTAGACTTGAAATCTTATTGTCTTCAATTGGTATCAAAGCTTACAGTTAAGTTCTAGGATTGTCGGCGAGGATTACCGATCAAGAAGATCCGGCAAGTAAGGACGGTGTTTCACCGCAAGAGCTTGTGACAGCAGGTTTGATCGGAAATCAAGAAATCGGCGGCAACGAACAAGATTCTGGTGTGTGTGTGACATCTAGCGTCATCAAGAACGAGTTCAGCAGAAGATTCTGGAGATCGATCAAGATAGCAAGTCCGTTGACCTGCATATAAGGTATCGATCGGACCAGAAGTTGAAACTTGTGTATCTCTCGGTTCCAAGATTCAATTTAATTGCCCAGGTTGTTCACGTGTTGAAAAGGCTGTGTGCTCTTGTTTGATGATTAAATAATTGAAGAAGGGTAACGGAATCTTGAAGGGAAAACGCATTTTGAATTGTTTTGGGTTTTGTTCTTGAAGTTCACGACAACCACAGAAAAGAAAAAGTAAACTCTTTTTCTTGGGTTTTGTGATTAAATCCAATTTTACAAAAGTCAAAGTAGGTATATTTTGTGTGGTCACGTTTAATAACAAGAAAGCATCCAGAAAGTCTTCTTTTAATTATTTTTAAGAGTTCAAGAAAAGATGGGTGATCAACCAAATAATCAAGTCGTAGGGCCAAGTAATCAAGTCGGCTTCCCCAAAGAACCGAGTTTCCTCTCGATTCAGTTTCCGATTCTTATGTCCACTAATTACACGATTTGGACTGTAAAAATCAAGGCCATCTTCAAGGTTCAAGGGTTGTTGGAGGCTATCGAACCAAGAACGGGAACGGTGATTGACTCAAAGATAGACGGGTTGGCGATTGTGTTTCTTTATCAAGGCATGCCGGAGGCTTTGGTGATGCAAGTGGCTCACCTTTCCACCGCTAAAGAGATATGGGATGCACTTAAGACTCGTTTCGTTGGGGTTGATAGTGTTCGAGAAGCACGTATTGAGTCTCTTCAACATGAGTTCGATGTACTCAAGATGAAAGAAACGGACACGATTGATGACTTCTCGACCAAGATAAGCCCAATAGCTTCCAAAGAAAGCAATCTTGGAGAACCGTTTGAAGAAAAGACCCTTGTGAGAAAACTTTTGAAGTCTGTTCCAAGAAAGAGGTATATAGCGATTGTTGCTACTATTGAACAGTTTGCCGATATAAAGACCATGACGTTCCATGAAGCCGTTAGACGCCTAAAAGCGTTTGAGGAACGATCTGGAGATGAAGGCAAACACGTGTCCTATAAGCAAGAACAACTCCTACATACATATGAAGAATGGAAAGCTAAAAGTAATCAAGAAAGGCGTCATGGGAAAGGCAAGATTGGAACTGAATCAAGTCAAAAGAACAAGGGAAAGGGTAAGGTTGTGGATCGGGAAAAGAAAGAACCCCGAGTTAAGAAGGATCGGTCAAAGATTAAATGTTATCAGTGTGATGAACTAGGACACTTTGCCACATCATGTCCTAATCGAAACAAGGAGATTAACTTTCAAAGTAACCTCGCTCAAGATGGCGGACCGGTTCTAAACATGATGACGGTAGCTCGGAGTAAGGAAGATGTCGTTTTTCTAAAAGAAGACCGGGTTGATCCAAAGCAATATGCTTCAACCCCATGTGATAAAAACACGTGGATTCTTAATAACGGGGCGAGTAACCACATGACGGGAAATCCGGAATGGTTTTCCAATATCGATCGTAACAAGACCGGTACAGTAAGTTTCGGTGATGGTTCGTGTGTCGAAATCGAAGGTTGGGGCACGATAGTAGTAGAAGGTCAAAGGGGAGAACAATGAGCCTTGAGGGACGTTTATTTCATTCCATCTCTCAAAAATAATATTATAAGTCTCGGGCAATTAGACGAAGGAGGATGCAAGATCGCGATCCAAGATGGTATCTTATGGATATTTGAACAAGATGTAAGACTTCTAATCAAGGTACCGCGTTCCTTTAACCGGGTTTATAAAATTAATTTAAAGGTTGTTTCTCCGGTTTGCTTACAAGTCAATTTGCATAATGTTGCATGGATATGGCATGCTTGATTGGGGCATTTGAATTTCGATGCCCTTCGGGGTCTCTCGAAACTCGCGGATGGAGTGCCAAGAATCAAACACCCGATGCAAATTTGTGATGCATGTATGTTAGGCAAACAAACAAGATCGGATATCCCGAAAGAATCTAATTATCGTGCAAAGGTACCGCTCGAGCTCGTTTATGCCGATGTTTGTGGCGCGATTACTCCCGAAACACATGGTGGCAACCGATACTTTTTATTAGTTATTGACGACTACACCCGCTATATGTGGGTTTTCACGATAAAGACGAAAGACCAAGTTGCGGGCTTACTCATAGATTTCGTGAAAAGGGTGGAAATCGAAACGGGCAAGAAACTCAAAACCATACGAACCGACAATGGGGGTGAGTTTACATCCCACGTGTTGGAAGATTACTTGTCAAGTATAGGTGTGGCATATCAGTTTACGGCCCCATACACCACACATTAAAACGGAGTGGTTGAAAGAAGAAACCGAACCATACTTGGTACGACTCGAAGTTTGTTAAAGACGATGTCACTACCACATGACCTATGGGGAGAAGCGGTTCATCACTCGGTTTATTTACTAAGCCGGTCACCAACAAAATCGTTGGAGGATTCGACTCCGTACGAGCGTTTAAAAGGAAGAAAACCGAACCTTTCACACGTTAAAGTGTTCGGATGCACGTGGTATGTAAAATTCCTTGGTACCGGTCAAAAGAAGTTGGACGGCCGAAGCATTGTGATGATTCACTTAGGTATTCAACCTGGAACAAAAGCCTACCGTGTGTTTGATCCGATCAAAAGGCGAGTACACGTTACCCGGGATGTCAAGTTTGACGGGTGTAAAAGGTACGCGTGGGCTGATCTTGACAAACAAGAAGGCGAAAAGGGTCCTGAATGGACCGAGTTTATTGTCAGGTGCGACATTGAACCCGAACCCGAGCAAGTGACATCCGGGTTTGACACCGGGTCCATAGACCGACATGATATCGGTGAGTTGGTTCGTCTTAGAAACGGAAGTGAGTCATCAAGTTCAGAAGGTGGCAGCCCACCTGTAAGCCCGGCTAGGCCCAACACTGTCCTAAACGAAGAACCGTTACAAGTTATTCAGCTGCGTCGAACTACTCGAAAGACGGTTTTCCCCAAGAAATTTAGCGACTTTCTGGTTGAAGGTATACCGACACCCGCCGAGCACGACCCGACAACCGACGAGGTAAATCTCCTATTATTATTTGATGATGAGCCTTTTCGAGAAGCGAATAATGAAAAACATTGGAGAAAAGCAATGGAAGCAGAGATCGAGTCGATTGAAAGAAACAAGACATGGCGGTTAGTCGAAGCACCACCCGAAGTAAAACCTATAGGTTTAAAGTGGGTCTATAATATCAAAAGAGATGAAGCCGGAAAAATAACCAAGTACAAGGCCCGACTCATAGCTAAGGGGTATGTTCAGAAATATGGGATCGATTTTGAAGAGGTGTTCGCACCAGTGGCGAGAATCGAAACCGTTCGACTTTTACTCGAGTTAGCAGCAAACCGAGGTTGGGAAGTTCATCACTTGGAAGTAAAATCCGCGTTTCTTCTTGGCGATTTGAAAGAAGTGGTGTACGTGTTTCAACCGGATGGGTTCGTTAAGAAAGGTCAAGAAAGAAAAGTGTACAAGTTGGCTAAAGAATTATACGGTCTACGCCAAGCTCCAAGGGCGTGGAATACTAAACTAGACGAGTCGTTAAAGGAACTCGGTTTCACTCGATGTAATAAAGAACAAGCGGTTTACAAATGGTGTTCCGGTCAAAAGCTACTACTCGTTGGAGTTTACGTTGATGATTTGATAGTCACGAGTACAAGTGTACAAGAAATTGCAAAATTCAAAAGACAAATGGTGTCAAGGTTCGAGATGAGTGACCTCGGGTTGTTGCATTACTATCTCGGGATCGAAGTGAAGCAAAGCGATCGTGGGATAACGTTAAAGCAAAGTGGTTATGCAACGAAGATAATAAAAGAAGCAAGTCTTTGGGAATGTAACTCGACTCAATTTCCTATGGAACCGGGCTTAAAGTTGTCAAAGGAAGATGAAAATCCGAAGGTAGATCCGACCGGTTATAGAAAGATAATCGGAAGCTTGCGGTATTTAACTCATACGAGACCTGATTTGAGCTACTCGATTGGTTATGCAAGTCGGTTCATGCAATCACCAACTCAAGCTCATGCTCAAGCGGTTAAATATATTCTCCGTTATCTAAGAGGTACACTAGACTTTTGTATTACTTACTCGAGAGGCGAAAAAAGTATGTTGCACGGGTATAGTGATAGTAGTTATGCGGTGGATATGGATGATGGTCGGAGCACCTCAGGTTTGATTTTCTACTATGGTACATCGCCGATATCATGGGTTTCTCAGAAACAAGGAACGGTGGCGTTATCATCATGTGAGGCTGAATTTATGGCAGCTACATCGGCTGCATGTCAAGCCTTATGGCTTCGAGGTTTGTTGTCAGAGATCACTAGAGAAAATGAGGAGATCGTGACGTTGAAGGTGGATAATTCATCGGCTATTGCCTTGATGAAGAACCCGGTTTTTCACGGGAGAAGCAAGCACATCAACATACGATACCATTTCATTCAGGAGTGCATCGAGAGAGAACAAATCAAGGTGGAGCATGTCAGTGGAGATTTACAAAGAGCAGACATCCTTATAAAAGCGTTGCCACGGTTGAAGTTTAACGAGATGCGAAGCTTCATCGGTGTCACAAGATTAGGGGGTGATTGTTAGTGTAATCTTGCTTAAGTGCGGGGACCTAGTTGTCGTACTTACAAACCTAGGGGGTTTTTGAGTTAGTTTTTCTCATATTCTTGTCTAACAAGTAATCGTATGGTTATAAATAGGGGTTATTTGTAATCAAGTAATTACAACAACTTATCAATCAATACAATAAAGGTTTAGACTTGAAATCTTATTGTCTTCATATTGTGCTTATATGTGTTGTGATTATATCGAATCACCTCATGTATATTTATCATTTCCTCTTTGTATGATGGATCTTATTAGAAGTTTGTGTATTACTATCATATAAAACAAATATTAATGGTTACATTTCACGCCAACGCCAAGTTGGATTATGTGTTATGGACCTATGGTATGATGAAATGTAGTTGTTGTAGACTTGTAGGTTTGACTTTTTAGTCATCATTGACAAATTTGTCAAAGGAAAAGTCAATGGTCAATGTCAGGTTAATGGTCAAAGAATAAGGGATTACACTGTTGACTGTATAACCCAATATTCTTATTGGCTCCTTTTATATTTCATAGAAACATCCAAACGATTTACAATGAAGTGGCAGGTAAGCGGGCAACAAGTTGCGCCGCAACTCCCTTTTGGATAGCAAACCCAATCCAACTAAAAACAAAGTTTTGATTCTTATGGGCTGATACGTTACTTTACACAACTTTCTGAACCCTATTCAAAAGGTCCACGGCATCCGGAGCTAAGAAACCAAAAGTGTCAAAGGCGAAGGGGATAAACACGTGTTGATTCTCCAAACAAGCTCTCTCGTGTTTAGCAACCTTGCCCGATGCCGCCTTCAATGCTGCCTGGCCTGCTACAAATCCAGTGTCCCTAATCCCAACAAGAGGGGACACTCCTGTGAGGTCGACACAAGCGTGTTTTCCCCCTACCCACCCAAAAACAAGTATATCAGCCGGTCGTAATGTAGATCTTCCTTCTTGAGGATCCGTAAGAAAGTTTACGGGGGCTTCCTTTTTAGCCGAAATTTCGGCTCGTTTAAGAAAATCGCATAGAACATCCCTCACCAAATCATGCCTGTACTTAAACCCAGGCAACTCTTTGCAGTGAACCGCATGCTCGCCAAAAGAATCCAAACAAACCTTACGGCAAACCGGGCACGACTCATCTACCAGAAACAAAGGGATCATTAACCGATACTTCAGGATGGCCCGGTACTCCAAGCCGACATATGTTGGCCCAATCCTTCAATAGGGAGAACACTTAAGAAATCTGAGCCCGAGGAGCCCGAAGACACTCAAACACCGCTTTCTGACGAGGGGATAAATCAAACTTCATTTCTAAACTCTTGATGATTCCACTATAAAGGGAACTCGCCAAAGCATGTTGGGATTTAGGGGGCGGTGTCTTTATTAGAGAAACCGCTAATGTCAACATCGAGAAGTGAAATGTGCAACCGATCTATCGCACTCCCATAATCGGAGTCAAACCCATCAATACCACAACCTCGAAGAATGTGGTCTTGTAATTCCCAAGATTGCGCCCTCGAGGCCACAAACGCATAAGTAGAAACGTCTGAAGCTGAACATAAACCCAAACCTCCAAAACGAGTCGGAAGTGATGCCAACCTCCATTGAAAATCTCCAAAGAAGGGACCACCACAAACCACGATGTCCTCAATCACCCCCCGAAGGCCATTGTCAAACACAGAAACTGCTTCCCCTACATACACAGGTTGGCATGTTATGAGACCAAACAACAACTTTCCAACTCCCATACATGAGCGGAGCAAAAGGAGCTCGCATTGAGGGTCCCGTAAATGCGGGAGATAGCTCATCAACTCCACAGCTCGCGAAGCCCTTTTCATAGCAAGTTAACTGATGAACCCGGCATCCCGGCTAACGGCTCCGCCGAGGAGTTTCACACCTAGCACCGGTCTTCCAATCTCACAGGGAAACACCCCCTCCTGCACCTTAACCCCATTGCACGACGGCCAAAATACTTCGGTTTTCTTAATATTAAGTTCAAGGCCCAGGCGGGGACCCTCCGACCTGATAATATCTAAAGCTTTTTGCAACCTCTTTAGAGTACCCAATAATTGTACCATCATCTAGGTACCAAGCATGAAAGAGAAGCTTACAGGAACTCTGGACTAGATGAATAAGTGGGTGCAGAACTAAGGCGAAAAAAAGAGGTCCCAAAGGGTCCCCCTGCTGAACCCCAGTGGTGGACCAAATGTGGTCATCCCCCACATATAGCCTGGTCGGTTGCCCATATAAAAAGTTCACCCATAAGGAAATAGATGGACATCGGGCCCGGACCTCATTCAGAAGGGCAGTCCTATCCACCAAGTTGAAGGTATTACAAAAATCAATAGTAAGCATAGCCAATGACCCATCAGAATGGAACTTACTTAAAACCTGTTCGTGCTATGAAGAACGGCCTCTGCACCACTAGGGACTCCCACCCCAAACTGAAAGTCGCACAGGTATTTAGTAATGCCTTTCCCAACACCCCTCATTGCCACCTTAGAGATCAATCTTCTCCAAATGGCACCTACAGCAATGGGTCTAATCCCATTGTCCGGTTTGAGCAACGGTGTGAGAGGAGCCGACGCATTAAATTCTGCCAAAACCCTTGGGCATCTCCCCCCAAACATAAATTAACCATCGCAGTAGTAGCCTTTAGTAACCCAACAGCGATCGGCAACCCCTCTCCACAAAATGCATCCAAAATATGTTGTGCCCTCAATCCATCTCGTCCGCATGACGTCCCTTTAGGGAAGGATTTAATGCATCCAAGCACACAATCCTCATCAACAACAAGAGGAGGCTCAGAAAGCAATGAAGCAGGCATAACGGCGGGGGCAAATTGGGATGCTTAGCCACTAACGCTTTCAAAGTGTCATTGCCGAAAGGTGCAACCCCTGAAGAGCATAATACTTTAATGGCGGCAGCAAAATGCCCGTCCGCCACTTTTCGTAAACATTGTTTCACATTGGGGCATACCGCAACATCATCGTGCTTAGCGAGAGGCTCCCCATGACTCGAGTTCACCCCTATAGGTGTGGCAAAAAGGGATAAAATACGCGCATCAAAACCATCCTTAGCACCCCAACTTGCTAGTGCTGGTTGAATACTCTGACATTGCAAAGACTTTCTATTACCGGACCTGCGCTCCTGACGTTTAGAAGGTCTGAAAACACGCAGCGTGCACCGCGGTAACAAGAAAAGTTTCACCCATGCCTCAACAGAGTCTGGCATAGCAACCACCTTACCCAGAGCCGCAGTTAACGCTTTGTCACACCCTCAAAATCCACTAACGGAGTTTTACCGTCAGAGGGTGTGAACTGGCAGGATCGGAATCATCAGTTATAATCAAACCATAAAATAAAGTTTCAAAACCGTGAAAACGTTTACGAGTAATTAAATGCAGAAGCGTAAAAACCTTTAATCAAAAGTTGCGTCACGCAGGACGACTTAAAACCAAAGATAACCGTTAAAAATAAGTTTGCAGGACAAAAGCGTTTTCAATCAATGCATGTTCCTAAACCGCGCGCCCGCCTCGGCTACCTGAGAATAACATACTAAAAGTGTCAACACAAGGTTGGTGAGTTCAAAGTTATATAAAAATAAATCGTTTAGCGTTTGCGTTCAGCGTTACAGCGTTTTGCGTTAAGCGTTTTGCGTAACCACGTTACGGCGTTTTGCGTTAAGCGTTTTGCGTAACCACGTTACGGCGTTTTGCGTTACCAGATAGTGTTATGTCAAATTATATATCGATAGGTAGCTAGTCTATACAACAAGTATTACTAAGTGTTCGACACCGAAGCTGACTCGTTTAATAAGTGCCTTGTCACCAGGTCCTCCAGACCATGGTACGTGTTAGCCAAAATTACACCCGCTCGACCTCCAGTCGAGTTTAGCGTTGGGTGGGGTTTGTCAAACCCAGTAGTACTACTCAACAGTGACTCGCTATTCTAAATATTAACCGGTTCGATGTGTAGGACTTCAAATATTTCGTTTGCCACTTAGCCTTTACAAGTGATATATAATTTATAACAAAATCTTAAAAATGCGTTGTGGAGTATGTTATCTCCCCCAAAAGAAAAGCGTTTGAAAACAGTTTAAAGAGGGGAAAGTGAAACTCACTGTTTGCGAAGAATTTCCCAAAATAAGTCACCAAGATGCGCGTCACCGAAAAACTCTTTCTAACGTTCTAAAACAACAAAGAGATTTTTCTAAGTGTCGGAATATTATCGAGTCTCTATAAATTACAAATTTATACTTTATAGAAACTAGACTCAACCTAGTTTACTGCAGTACCAATGATCTCAACCAATTTTCACGTTTACACTTCGTTACAGTCACTTAAACATCATATACACATTCTGTCCAGAAACTGTTTGCATCCAAACTCAATATATTAACAACCTATGAACTATCATGCATTCATATGACCCTCTAGACTCCATAAACACCATCCACGCACATCAATTACATATTGCATACTTGATTAGGGTTTGTGTTTGAACTCAAATCAAAGACACAACAATCAACATGCAACAGCATCAATACTAGTTATCAATCATCATTAATTCAACAACCATCATGTTAACTCATACATACACATGAAAATCGGCTGCCTAGGGTTTTCAATTAACCCATTAAACATCAAAATCAAACATCAAGAAGGTAAAGGATGATCAAATATACCTTCCTAGCACCTAGTTCTTCAATCAAAGGCTTGAGTTGATGGTGTATATGTGTGTGAAAGTGGACGGCAGCCAAGAGGATGAGGCTTAAGGTTTCCGATCGGGATTTGGGTGGAAGAAAGAATAATAAGTTAGGGTTTGTAGTTAAGGTTATATTTATAGACATACAAGTTACAATCAAGTCCCTCCACTTTCAATTGTTGTTTTTCTAGCCTAACTAACTTGTTTACATCTTGAGTTAACGTCTATAACCATGTTATCACATAACACATAAGTCTAACACATAATTATCACATAATTACTGTTTTGACGTTTTTCGTTTATTCATCAATCGTTTGCGTCAACTCGTTTGCGTTTCGGTGCAAATCCCGAAAGACTACACATGTAGTAAGTGTTAAGCGTCATTAAACCCTAGTTTAAATGTAATGAAGTGTGCGTTATAGATTTAGTGATCTTAAGTTTGAATTGACGGAGTTGAGTTAACGGAGTTAACCTGAAATTGACGATTGTCACATCATTCCCATGTTAAAGAATTTTCGTCCCGAAAATTTGAGTCAAGTCGTGATGAGTGTCTGAAAGAGTAAGAAAAAAAATTCAGTTTGTCATATCATCCCCTAGTAGAAAGAAATTTCGTCCCGAAATTTAATTCATACCTCCGGTGATGTCTGACGGTTTGCCGAGTTTCGCGGTTTTCTGTGTTTGGTTAACCCTTCAAAAAGGTGAGGATACTTTTTCATCATTTGATCCTCGCGTTCCCACGTGAACTCCGGTTCACGTCTCGAGTTCCAACGAACTTTAACAATTGAAATTTTGCTGTGCTTGAGCGTTTTGGTTTCCCAATCCAAAACCTCGACTGGTTCCTCAATGAAACATAACTGTTCATCAACTTGCAGTTCCTCCAAAGGAACTACTTGGGTTTCATCGGACAGACATTTCTTCAAATTTGATACGTGGAATACATCGTGTACGCCACTGAGTTCTGTTGGTAGGTCCAGTCGGTACGCCACCAGACCAATGCGCTCAGTTATCTGGTACGGACCAACATACCGTGGGTTGAGTTTGTTTCGCTTCCCAAAGCGAACCACACCTTTCCAAGGTGAGACTTTGAGTAATGCCTGATCGTCCACTTGAAATTCGAGAGGTTTTCGGCGCTTGTCGGCGTAACTCTTTTGGCGATCTCATGCTGCTGCCATGCGATTTCGGATTTGAACAATCTTTTCTGAAGTTTCGAGTACCAGTTCTGGACCAGTGATTTGGCTGTCACCCACCTCTGCCCAGCAGAGTGGTGATCGACACTTCCGTCCGTACAACGCTTCAAACGGCGCTGCTTTAATACTTGCGTGGTAGCTGTTATTATACGAAAACTCTACCAAAGGTAAGTGAGGTTCCCAACTTTTTCCGAAATCCAATACGCATGCACGCAACATATCTTCCAGGGTCTGAATAGTTCGTTCACTTTGCCCATCCGTCTGAGGATGGTATGCTGTGCTCATAACAAGACGGGTGCCTAGTGCGCTTTGCAGCGACTTCCAAAAGTGCGAAGTGAAACGAGAATCTCGATCAGAAATGATTGAGACAGGCACTTCGTGTCTAGACACTACTTCTTTCATGTTAACACGAGTTAGTCTTTCCATTTTGTCCGATTCCTTAATCGTTAAGAAGTGTGCAGACTTAGTCAACCGGTCAACGATCACCCAGATGGTATCGCATCCCGTCGGTGTCTTAGGTAAACCCGTGATAAAATCCATTGAGATGTGTTCCCATTTCCACGTTGGGAGTTCCGGTTGTTGCAGTAGACCAGATGGTTTCTGGTATTCTATCTTGACTCTGGCACAAGTCAAGCATTTGCTCACGTAGGTGGCAATGTCGGCTTTCATGGTCGGCCACCAGTAAAGTGCCTTTAAATCATGATACATTTTATCTGAGCCAGGGTGGATAGAATATCGGGATTTGTGAGCTTCGTCCATCACTAGAGTTCTCAACTCTCCGTATCGTGGAACCCAAATCCGGTTCTTAAAATATCGAACCCCGTCCGATCTGGTTTCAAGTTGTTTGTTCATGCCCCGCATGAGTTCCGATGGAAGATTGTCATCTTTCAAAGCTTCAAGTTGCGCATCGCGAATCTGATCGGGTAAGCTGGCATGAATCGTGAGTTGCAATGCTCTCACCCATCTGGGTTTATCTGTTTCTTTTCTGCTGAGGGCGTCGGCCACCACATTGGCCTTGCCAGGGTGGTACTTGATGGCACAATCATAATCCTTGAGCAGCTCGACCCAACGACGCTGTCGCATGTTCAGCTCCTTCTGATCGTAGATATGTTGGAGACTCTTGTGGTCGGTGTAAATGGTAAACTTGGTACCGTACAAGTAATGCCTTCATATCTTAAGAGCAAACACCACAGCTCCGAGTTCCAAATCGTGGGTCGTATAGTTCTTCTCGTGAACCCGTAGTTGTCGAGAGGCTTAGGCTATAACCTTCTCGAGTTGCATCAGCACACAACCGAGACCTTGTATAGATGCGTCACAGTGTACCTCAAAATTTTCCGTTCCCTCGGGGAGGGCTAAAATAGGGGCGCTACAAAGCTTGGTTTTCAACAATTGAAAAGCGGATTCTTGCGCGTCACCCCAATTGTACTTAGTGCCTTTGTGAGTCAAAGTGGTGAGGGGTTGAACAATCTTTGGAAATCCCTCGATGAAACGCCGGTAGTAGCCGGCCAGTCCTAGGAATTGCCGCACCTCAGTCGGAGTCTTAGGTGCTTCCCAGTTTTTGATGGCCTCTACCTTACCGGGATCGACATGGATACCATTCTCGTTGATCACATGTCCTAAAAAGTGAACTTCGCGATGCCAAAATTCACATTTCGAGAGTTTAGCATACAGTTGTTCCTTCTTCAACAGTTCCAGAGTTTCCCTTAAGTGTTCTTCGTGGTCAGCTTCATTCTTGGAGTAGACGAGAATATCATCGATGAAAACAATCACAAACTTGTCGAGGTACGCCTTGCATACTCGATTCATGAGATCCATAAATACGGCGGGTGCGTTGGTTAGGCCAAAAGGCATAACCGAAAACTCGTAGTGACCATACCGTGTTCTGAAAGCCGTCTTAGAGATATCTTCCTCGCGCACTCTTAGTTGGTGGTAACCGGATCGCAGATCGATCTTCGAGTAGTAACTCGATCCTTGAAGCTGGTCAAACAAATCATCAATTCGGGGTAAAGGATAACGGTTCTTGACCGTCACCTTGTTCAACTCGTAGTCGATGCACATGCGGAAAGTCCCGTCCTTCTTTCGGACAAACA
Source organism: Bidens hawaiensis (assembly GCF_021521415.1). Lineage (NCBI taxonomy): Eukaryota > Viridiplantae > Streptophyta > Magnoliopsida > Asterales > Asteraceae > Bidens > Bidens hawaiensis. The sequence continues at coordinate 151,910 of NW_027493815.1, forward strand.
AGACAGGGGCTCCCCACGGCGATGAGCTAGGTCGGATAAAACCCTTATCCAACAAATCTTGCAACTGAGTGGACAACTCCTGAAGTTCCGCCGGTGCGAGCCGATACGGGGCTCGTGCTATGGGTGCTGCACCGGGTGTCAACTCGATTCGGAATTCGACTTGACGAATAGGAGGGAGTCCGAGCAAATCCTCCGGGAAAACTTCTGGGAAGTCTCGCACAACAGGTATATCTTCAATTCGTTTCTCCTCCGCGGGTTTCTCAACAATCTGCGCCAAAATTGCCGGATGACCCTTTCGTAGATACTTTTGCGCCTTCATAAGGGTAATGACGCTGGTGGTCATGCCGCTTCTCTCGCCTCGGACCGAGATGATCTCGCCGGAAGGGGTAGTAATATGGACTATCTTATCGTGGCATATAATCTCCGCTCGGTTCTCGGATAACCAGTCCATGCCGACAACGACATCGAAACTACTAAGCGTAAAAGGAATAAGGTCGATATCAAAGACATGACCTGACAGTTTTAACTTACATCCCGCAAGTACATGAGTCGTTACTATAGTCTTACCGTCAGCTAATTCAACAGGAAACTTAGCATCTAACGGAATTGGAGTTACGTCTAAGAGTTGACTAAAGGATTTAGACACAAAACTCCTATCAGCTCCAGTGTCAAACAATACAGAAGCAAAACAATCGTTTACAGGGAACTTACCAGTCACCACGTGCGGATCATTGCGGGCTTGACCCGACCTAATCACAAAAGCTCTTCCCTTGCCATTGCTTCCACCATTACTGCCACTTCCATTACCCCCATTGTTGTCGTTCTGTTTCAGCTTGGGGCAATCTTTTCTGAAATGACCTTCCTGCCCACATTCAAAGCATCCCTTCGTTGTCATAGGTGGCTTAGGAGCACCCTTTGCCACAAGGTCTCCTCTACATTCTTTCGCTTGGTGACCCATCTTTCCGAATCTCTGACACTTGGCACTGTCACACTGGCCAACATGATGATAATTACACCTGTTGCACTTCGGGTATTTCCCAGCATACCCGCTCGAAACCTGCCCGCTACCGTTGTTGTTGTTGTGATTCTGAGTGTTAAAGCTCCGAGTGAATTCGGGCTTACGGTAGTGTTGTTGCGGTGGGAGGTTCGAGGATGAAGATCGGTGTTGTCAAACTTCCTCTTCCCGCTGTTCGGGTTGCTGTTGCTGTTATTGTCGTTACTCTGGTTGTCACGGGCTTTAACGGTCGAACCCCTAGGTGGTAACGCACCTTGGGCCACAGCCTGATCCGTCAGTTTGTGAGCTAAACGGATCGCTTGTTGGATCGTGGCTGGCCTGGAAGACGTCACCATGCATTGAATCTGCGGTGCTAATCCATCAATGTACATTTCTATCCTCTTGCTCGGCGGATCTACCATCCGCGGACACATCACAGCCAACTCGTGCGAACGAGTAGTGTAGGCTTCGATTTCCGAACCCACCATCTTCAGCGACCAAAATTCTGACTCTAATTTTGAAATTTCTTCCCTCGGACAGTACTCCTCTCGCATCATATTTTTGAACTCCTCCCAGTTCATCGCGTTAGCCAGTTCCAACCCAAGGATCTGGACGTTTGAATTCCACCAAGTGAGGGCGGAATCCTCAAGTGTCCCAGCAGCGAATTTGACCCTACTGGCAGGGGGACAATTACACATCTCAAATGCCGACTCGGCCTTCTCAGCCCAACGCAGGAAGCCTATAGCTCCCTCAGTGCCCTTAAACGTACTGGGCTTGCAGTCAAGGTAGTTCTTGAAGGTACACGTTCCACTCGGACCTCCAGCTTGATTCTGAACGTGTGCGGCTAAAGCGGCCGCTGCATGATCGTTCAGCAGAGTTTGGGGTTCAGCTGCAGTCAAGTTGATGTTACCACGTCCTTGTCCAGCGTTTCTTCCAGCCATCTAGGTATTATCATCCCGAGATGTCGTCGCCTGAGGACACATCCGAGTGTGCCTCTGGCTCAGCCGGTCCTTCCTCCGGTTCCTCTTCGGGTTCCTCCTCGGGATCCTCCTCAGGCTCCTCTTCGGGATCTCTTTCGGGTTCGGCCTCAGGCTCTGCCTCAGGTTCGGCTGCGTTCTGAGCAAGTTGCATTCGTAAGACATCGCAACGCTCTAGAGCTATCTCGGTTCGGGTCCTTGCTTCTTGGAGTTGCTCTTGCAAGTCTATCATCTCAGCTTGCATCTTCATCGTAATTTCATCTGTTGATCACTAGCCTCTTGCATTTCCTTCATTGCCGCTACCATGCAGGCAATCTCCTCCTTAGTCTCGGTTCCGTCTTTTAACACTCTGGAAACGTTCTCCCTCGTATAGCGCATGTAACCCACGTCACGCTCCAAGCATGAAACAACAGCTGCGAGAACTCTCTCCACAGGTTCGGTTATGGGTGGTAGGGTGTTGGGATAAGCAGGGTGGTTCGGGTGAGGTAACGGGGGAACTTGTTCGCGATAGACCATACGTCTGATCATGTTAGGGTACTAATCCCAGCTAACGTCGTTTTCGTATATGCCTCCAGATAGGCGGTACCTCTTCGGTGCGGGAGCTTCGAGTTCCGGGACTACTCGGGGTGGCGATGCGGTGGGTAACCGCGGTTCCTTCCCGTGAGCATGCGTCATCGGATCAGATGATGATGATGATGGCGGCGTCGACATTCCTTCAGGTAAGCCGTGTATGCGCGCGCGTATGAGTGAAAGAGGTAAAGAAATAAGATTTCAAGACTACACAAACCTATGCAGTGCGTATCATTATAACTAATGGGTCGTCGCGGTTATAGTCTAGTATGCATGCAGCTTCTAGTTCGCTATAACCAATGGCTCTGATACCAATCTGTCACACCCTCAAAATCCACTAACGGAGTTTTACCGTCAGAGGGTGTGAACTGGCAGGATCGGAATCATCAGTTATAATCAAACCATAAAATAAAGTTTCAAAACCGTGAAAACGTTTACGAGTAATTAAATGCAGAAGCGTAAAAACCTTTAATCAAAAGTTGCGTCACGCAGGACGACTTAAAACCAAAGATAACCGTTAAAAATAAGTTTGCAGGACAAAAGCGTTTTCAATCAATGCATGTTCCTAAACCGCGAGCCCGCCTCGGCTACCTGAGAATAACATACTAAAAGTGTCAACACAAGGTTGGTGAGTTCACAAGTTATATAAAAATAAATCGTTTAGCGTTTGCGTTCAGCGTTACAGCGTTTTGCGTTAAGCGTTTTGCGTAACCACGTTACGGCGTTTTGCGTTAAGCGTTTTGCGTAACCACGTTACGGCGTTTTGCGTTACCAGATAGTGTTATGTCAAATTATATATCGATAGGTAGCTAGTCTATACAACAAGTATTACTAAGTGTTCGACACCGAAGCTGATTCGTTTAATAAGTGCCTTGTCACCAGGTCCTCCAGACCCTGGTACGTGTTAGCCAAAATAACACCCGCTCGACCTCCAGTCGAGTTTAGCGTTGGGTGGGGTTTGTCAAACCCAGTAGTACTAATCAACAGTGACTCGCTATTCTAAATATTAACCGGTTCGATGTGTAAGACTTCAAATATTTCGTTTGCCACTTAGCCTTTACAAGTGATATATAATTTATAACAAAATCTTAAAAATGCGTTGTGGAGTATGTTATCTCCCCCAAAAGAAAAGCGTTTGAAAACAGTTTAAAGAGGGGAAAGTGAAACTCACTGTTTGCGAAGAATTTCCCAAAATAAGTCACCAAGATGCGCGTCACCGAAAAACTCTCTCTAACGTTCTAAAACAACAAAGAGATTTTTCTAAGTGTCGGAATATTATCGAGTCTCTAGACCCGGCACATAATACCTATGCACATAACATGTTTCGTGTTTCGTTTGTGAATCGTGGGTGACTTAAACAAGTGTTTTTGTGACACATTACATGTGTAAGCAATCATATACGTGCCATGTATTCATAACGTACATTACTAGCAATTATTCCCCGTAAGGGTATTTTGGTCAACAAATAACAATTAACTAGCCATTATTCCCCATAAGGGCATTTTGGTCAAATTATGACAATCAATCAGCAGTTATTCCCCGCAAGGGCATTTTAGTCAAAACATGACAATTATCTTGCAATCATTCCCCTCAAGGGCAATTTGGTCATAACGCGTTAATAAAATAGCAAGTATCATATTTCATGCATTTTCACAAAACTCAGCAGCTAGTTTCACCGAGACAGAAATCCTACTAGAAATATTGTACTATTTCACCGATCATAGCATCTCAATTAATTTACCAAAAATCATCACAGAAGCACATATGTCTTAGGTTTCCAGAACATATTTTATTACATTTTTATTTCTCATAGTTTTCTCACAATCATCAAATCAATACAGCAAACTCATAACAATCAGATTCATGCACAACAGAATGTTATTTTCAATTCCCGTTAAACGAAGAATCCAATAAATGCAAAACCACTTGGGTTTGGTTCCTAACTCAATGAGTCAACTTCCAGAAGTGGAACCAACCCAATTGGTCTCGTAGTTCATGAGATATAACATTTACAACATAACCTAACAGCAGGTCTAACAGCTCAGCTTTGCACAACGTTTTTGTAAAATCATAAAAGTTAACTTCTACTTGTCCAAAAATTACAAATTTATACTTTATAGAAACTAGACTCAACCTAGTTTACTGCAGTACCAATGATCTCAACCAATTTTCACGTTTACACTTCGTTACAGTCACTTAAACATCATATACACATTCTGTCCAGAAACTGTTTGCATCCAAACTCAATATATTAACAACCTATGAACTATCATGCATTCATATGACCCTCTAGACTCCATAAACACCATCCATGCACATCAATTACATATTGCATACTTGATTAGGGTTTGAGTTTGAACTCAAATCAAAGACACAACAATCAACATGCAACAACATCAATACTAGTTATCAATCATCATTAATTCAACAACCATCATGTTAACTCATACATACACATGAAAATCGGCTGCCTAGGGTTTTCAATTAACCCATTAAACATCAAAATCAAACAACAAGAAGGTAAAGGATGATCAAATATACCTTCCTAGCACCTAGTTCTTCAATCAAAGGCTTGAGTTGATGGTGTATATGTGTGTGAAAGTGGACGGCAGCCAAGAGGATGAGGCTTAAGGTTTCCGATCGGGATTTGGGTGGAAGAAAGAATAATAAGTTAGGGTTTGTAGTTAAGGTTATATTTATAGACATACAAGTTACAATCAAGTCCCTCCACTTTCAATTGTTGTTTTTCTAGCCTAACTAACTTGTTTACATCTTGAGTTAACGTCTATAACCATGTTATCACATAACACATAAGTCTAACACATAATTATCACATAATTACTGTTTTGACGTTTTTCGTTTATTCATCAATCGTTTGCGTCAACTCGTTTGCGTTTTGGTGCAAATCCCGAAAGACTACACATGTAGTAAGTGTTAAGCGTCATTTAAACCCTAGTTTAAATGTAATGAAGTGTGCGTTATAGATTTAGTGATCTTAAGTTTGAATTGACGGAGTTGAGTTAACGGAGTTAACCTGAAATTGACGATTGTCACACGCTTGAGCAAATGCCATACAACAACTATGAGGGATGCTCTTAACAGTTGTGATAGGAAGAGAGAAGACACGGTCAAGGAGAACCTCATCCACCACTATCCCTCCCAAGGGAGCAACATCCCTCATAACATGTGGTTTATCAAAACCTACAATAAACTCCTCCACAGCTCCCACACCCTCGTTGTACTTGGTGACTCCATCAGCATGATGACACGTCCGTTTAAGAGCATTTGGACGCATACACACCCCACATAGCCACTGGTCCGAGGCCTTAAATATAAAGATTTTTACATAGAAATATATAGGGAAAATTTTTAAAATAGGCAAATGGGTTAAAAAAAGTACAAAAATTATGCAACGAAAAACATCTTTTTAAAGCTAGGCAAAACCAATGAAACAAAGACATAATCTCATTCAGCAACACCCTAACGCTGAGTCCATGAAAAATTATTTGGCAGCACCACACTCTAACAAGTATCGCAATTAATTAGGTTACATGGAGCCTAAAAAGAAAGATCAGGCTAAGAAGTTGTCCTCTGTAGTAGGTAAGGTTGAAGCAGTGCCTTGTTAGGATGCTTAAGCTAAAATGGTGTCTGAATCGTTTGGCTAGGAGCTTGCTAGTGTCTGATTGGTTTGGCTCCAAAGGAGCCTAAATTTTGGTGTGTAGGATACAAAAGAGCCTTATCTTATGCAGACGTCACATTTTTAGATTGTTCGCTCTCTCTAGGCTTCTTTGTATCTTAAGTGCGACACATGTCATATTATGACGTTGGCAAATTATTTTTCATGGGCTTTAGCGTTACACTAATTGCCGCCTAGTGGTGCCTAACAAGATTAGGCGTCTTTGTTACATTGGCTTTTCCTAGTTTTAAAAAGTTGTTTTTCATTGTACTTTTATAAAAAAATTTATCCATGTTTTTCTATTTCAAAAATTTTCTGTTATATAAATATATGGCTTTATGAAAAGGCATGTTAATCATATCTATAAAGAATAAAATTCGGAGTTTCGGTGGAAAATTATCTTTGTGTTTCAAAGAACACATGGTATTAGTTATCTTTGCATGTATTAATTATCTATTATTATTAGTTAATCATCGCTTCTCCAGTTGTTCGGGGACGTCTGTGGTGTGGGAGTTTATTAACTCTCTTGGTGCAAGGTGCCGCTTATTTATGCCTTCTCGGCTAGATGTTTGTTGGAGTTAAGCATGTTGGGAGATCAAGAGAAGAATGTGTGTTCGTTCTATGGGCGTGTGATAATTGCATGTTGGAGATTATAGAAAGCCCATAACAAAAAGCTTTTGGAGCAAAGAGGCTAAGACAGAAGAGATATTTGGTCATGATATCAAGTCCTTAATTGGTATCCTTTTGTTCAAAAAAAGTTCAAAATGTAAATACATAGAGTAGTCGAATCGGTATAACTTAATTTTATATGTAAGTTTTGTGCGGTCGGCTCCTCTCTAGGTTGTGGAGGGGTTGGTGTGGTTTTATTGTGAAAAGAAGATACAAAGAATAACCATTATTTTTATATTAACTTTTGTATAAGGCTAAGGATATACTTTAAGAACACCACTAGACGGTCTCACTAAAACACCATGTCCCCACCCCAGACACTAGTTATGGAGTCCCAATTACCCCAGCCCACGCACAACATTGCCCAATTAAAATTTTCTTCTTTTTAAATTTATTTCTTTTTTTATTTAAATACCATAAACAAAGGAACGGTGAAGAATGAAGTAATCTTAGCTGGAATGGGGGGTTGAAGGGTTGAGAAAAAACCAGGGCGACGCTAATGTAATTATTGGTCCAAAGTGGTGAAAAATAAAGGGTAGGACATAGTCTAATCTTGCAAACTGAATTTTTAATCATAAGATAATAATAATAAAATATATCAACCACATGAAAACAGTTTTGAAAAGCGGTTGACACTCAGAACAATTATGTTATTAATCAGTATAAAACTCAACCGCCTAAAGACCAATCTTTGTGTAAAAAATGGCAGTTTGGTTTATCATCCTCGGATAAAAAGTTTGTTTTTTAAGGTAAATTCATAATCTTGATGTTTGGAGGTAAGTGTATAACTATTGACCCATTTGAATAGCATGCATGGAGATAAAACGATTGATTGAAGATTATGAACCTCCTAAATTGTAGATGTTTGTTAATATTATTATTTCTTATTTGTGTGGAATTAGAACTTGGGTCAAACTGGTTTACTTCCTTTCCAAGGATCTCTTTATAGTTTAAAAAGGGATCATTGTGTTTTGTTCTTCTTGTAACATTTTAAGATTATCAAAGTAAAGGAAAAGAGTCGTGATCACAAAGCTATCATGTTCTTGATTGAGGCTGTTTGAACCAATTGAAACCTTCAAATTCAGGCGAGGATGTACCTGGGAGAGGGTTTCAGGCAGAGCTATTAGGGGGTTAAGGAAAGGTGAAATTTTTCAAACTGTGTCATGATCATTTTTCAAATTTTGTTTAGAGGTACAAATTTACAATGATCTTCTTTCCATCAAAGTGGAACAAAATCACAAACACAATCGCTGTCTATATCAGTTTCAGTTCTGGCTTAAACTTAACATGTACTTATTGTGCCACGTGTACTTAGGTTGTTGAATGTTCATTCTTGACATAGAAACTTTCTTTTTTGGAATTGCAGTGATCATAGCTTCTCTTGGTTGTGAAGATAGATTAAAGTTTATTCAATAAAAAACTGCGGTTTAAAGCAAAATCAATACCAACTGAGTTCCCGTTGTGTCCCTAACGCAACACACCGGTTTAAAGCAACTACAGAGCATTTTGGGTTTCCAGTGAGGTAACGACGTTAGCATTAGGTCCCTTTGCAAAGCAAGTTCAAGTCACCGCAACACGCAAAGTCTTCAACTTATTATTTTAATTGTATGTTCTATAAATACACTTATATTGTAAACGTAAACTAAGTGTATGATGTTAGATATTTGGAGGCCCCTCAAGCTTGTATAAATAATAATTGGTTCATATTTTAGCAAGGCGGTTTCTCCTTAGACTCTTTTATTATTTATTTCAAGCTATATAGTTAAGTAGTTTTATCTACACGTATTACGCGGGTCGCTTCTAGTTTTTTTTAATATTTCTGGCTGGCACGACACGAACCTAATAAGAAATTTGCAGGTTCGGGTTATGTTCGTTTATTAAATAAACTAATTTCTTGCCAAACGCTTCACAAACTGTTCACTGAACGTTTAGTTCGTTTACATGACTACATGTCCTTAGTCCTTACCTATTGGACTCGTGTCCTTAATTATTTTAGGCATCACCCATTTGACCCGTTAGAGATAAATAATTATATATAACCCAAATCAACATATGACTTTACAATAACATAAAACCAGACCACTGGTTCGTGTTTCGGTTCGTTTTTTCGGTTTATATTACATGCAAAACCAAAACCGAATTGTAAATTCGGTTTTCACAAAAATATATAACCAAACCACCGGTTATTCTTTCGGTTCAATTTTTCGGTTTCAAGCACACCCATAATAATAAATATAAAACAAATAATATACGTACGTATTAGAATTATACACATAGCTAATGAGAGCCGAGAAAAAAAATATATTGTTTTCCAACCGCTCTACAAAACGTCTAAATCTCTAAAATTCCATTCAACCCTTTTAATAAGTTAAGAGAAGCTAATTGAAAGAGAATTAAGGAAACCAATTTCTGAATACCCAGAAATTAGCGATCATACTGAATTAAATAAGCCAATACTTCCAAAGTTACAAAATACACCCCAAAATACTAGAAAAAATACATGAAAACACGTAAATGAACAAAACATAAAACATAAACGTAACCAGGTCGTTCGTATCAAGACTTCCCCCTCAGCACTTTTTGACCACGCAGCCTTAACTCGTCCAAGAACTCCCAAGTAGCATCTTGCGTTCCTTGACCCTTCCATTGAACTAAAACCTTCACCGCTGCCCGATTCTTCCTCTTGACCAGCTTCTGATCCAACACAGCCTGGGTTGAATAGTGAATCTAGCTTCAATAGGGAACGGAATGATCTTAGTTGGTGGTCCTCCAGCCTCCTTCAACAACGATACATGAAAAACCGGATGGATTTGTGCCTCTTCCGGTAAGTCCAAACGATACGCCACGTTACCCACCTTCTCCACAATCATAAACGGCCCGAAATACTTAGGAGTGAGCTTCGAATGCTTGTTGACTCTCAACGAATTCTGCATGTATGGCTGTAATTTTAAATACACCCATGCCCCCGGTTCAAAAACCCTCTCCGATCTATGTTTATCCGCTTGTTGCCTCATACGGTTTTCAGCCTTGAGCAATGACTGCTTCACTAACCTTATCGCTGTCTCTCGGTCTTGCATCATTTCATCCACATCTCGATCACTCGTATCACGAGGAATATACGGTATATGCAAGGGTGGGCGGTACCCGTATAAAGCCTCAAAAGGAGTTTTTTCCAACGACAAGTGGAACGTGGTGTTATACCACCATTCAGCCAGGGACATCCATTTGACCCATGTATGAGGTCTCTCCATTACCAGGCATCTCAAATAACCCTCTAAACAACGATTAACTACCTCTGTTTGGCCGTCTGACTGTGGATGGTATGCGGTGGACAAGTTCACTTCTATTCCTTGGAGGTTTAGAAATTCTGTCCAAAAAGCACTCAAAAATATCGGGTCACGGTCCGAGACGATTGACTTTGGACTCCCATGGAGTTTGAACACGTTATCAAGAAAGACTTGAGCCACCTCCTTAGCCGAGAACGGATGTCCCAACGTCATAAAATGGCTATACTTCGTGAGTCGGTCAACCACCACGAATATAGTATCCTTACCCTTGACCTTCGGTAGTCCACCTGTGAAATCCATGGATATATCCATAAAAATAGTGTCGGGAATCGGTAGTGGTTGTAACAAACCCGGGGTTGCAATGTTTTCGTGTTTGGCTCTCATGCATACGTCACATGCACGTAGTATCCGGCGAACCACCTTCGATATCCCCTTCCAAAAAAACATACCCTTGACCCGTTAGACCGTTGCTCATATTCCCGAATGACCACCCATGGCCGTCTTGTGGCACAACTTTACAATCTCCTCCATTAACTTCGTATCCGCCCCTATCACCATACGTTCCTCTTTAGTTAGCCACTTTCCATTCCACTTGAACCTTGGCACATGTTCCCCTCTCTTTAACCTCTGCACTATATGTTGCATTTCAACATCCCCATTTTGACTATCCAAGATTCTTTGCAGTAAGAGTGGCTCAAGTTGAGAGATTGACATCGTAAAAAGAGTACCCCCTTGTACCCGAGACAAGGCATCAGCCGTGACGTTCTCTCGACCCTGTTTATATTCGATTCAATAGTCGTAACCCATTAACCTTGCTAACCATTTATGTTGCAGTGGAGTAGTAACCTTTTGAGTTAAGAGGTGCTTTAAGCTTCGTTGATCTGCACGAATAACGAATGGGCCGGTAATGAGGTAATAGTGCCACTGTTTTACAGCCACCATGATCGCTAACAATTCTTTTTCATAAACCGACAATGCATCTTGTTTGGGTGATAGCGCTCGAGTTAGAAACGAGACCGGGTGGTTCTCTTGCATGAGCACCGCCCCGACACCCCCCGCCGATGCGTCCGTCTCTACTACAAACTGTTTCTTAGGATCCGAGAGAGCCAAGACCGGGGCCGACGATAAGGCCGTTTTGAGACGCTCGAACGCGTCTTGAGCATCCTCACTCCATTTGAACGCATCCTTCTTGAGTAGATTAGTGAGAGGTTTTGCAATCATACCAAAGGATCGTATAAAGCGTCGGTAGTACCCTGCTAACCCCAAAAAACCTCGGAGTTGCTTAAGAGTTTTCGGTACGGTCCATTGTTGGATTGCCTCTATCTTCAGCGGTTCCGTCTTTACCCCTTCTCCGGAGATTATGTGGCCCAAATATTCTACCGCTCTGCCCCAAACACACATTTCGACTCTTTTGCAAACAACTTGTTTTCTTTCATAATGGACATAACTCGTTTCAAATGTTGCACATGTTGCTCTTCATCCCTACTATAAACCAATATGTCATCGAAAAATACCAAGACTCCCTTCCGTAACATGGGACGAAACACGTGATTCATAAGTGCTTGGAACGTTGCCGGTGCATTTGTGAGACCAAACGACATAACGAGGAATTCGTAATGCCCTTCATGGGTTCGAAACGCGGTTTTGTGGACTTCTTCGGGTGCCATGCGCACCTGATGATACCCAGAACGTAAGTCTAGCTTCGAAAAAAATGTAGCGCCCCCCAACTCATCTAACAGCTCTTCGATCAATGGGATGGGGAATTTGTCTTTGACCGTTACCTCATTGAGAAGACGATAGTTCATACACATGCGCCATTGACCGTCCTTTTTCTTAACCAAGACCACCGGGGCGGCAAAAGAGCTTTGGCTATTCTGGATGACCCCCACATCTAACAGTTCCCGGGTTGTTTTCTCTATGACATATTTCTGTACAGACGGGTATCTATAAGGCCGCTGACTTATCGGGCTCGTTCCTTTTTGGAGTACGATTCGATGGTCAAACGGACGAGGAGGGGGCAACCCTTTCGGCAGCTGAACACCTCAGCGAATGCACAGACTAACAATTTCCACGGTAGGTTTTCAAAAGGCACATCAGAATCACATAGAACCTTCGACTGATACGTGGACTCGGCTCCCCGATTAGCCAACTGTAAACTAAAAAGTTGCAGATTACCCTCCTTCGCATGCTTGTTCAATAGGCCGTCCATTTTCTCCACCGAACACACCAACACTTTGTTGTTTTGTAAGCCCTTCAACTCGTATTATTTGCCCTCCAACTCCATGGTCATTTTTTGGAAGTTCCACAGAATATCTTGTAATGGAAGGAGCCATTGGACCCCTAAGATCATGTCATAATTTTCCAACGTTAGAAGTAACACCTCCGTTTTAAACCAGTGGCCTTGCATGGCCCATTAAAACTCGGGGCAAAACTGGGTACATTCGAGTTCCTTCCCGTTCGCCACCCCCACGTTGATAGGAGTGATGTCCTGCACCTCGCACTGCAGTTTCTTTGCTACCCTGCTATCAATGAAGTTGTGAGTCGATCCAGAATGGATGACGATATGCAACTGACGGTTCCCCATTGATCCCATGAACCCGCATAGTCGAGTATGATATGGTGTTCTTTTTCATCTTCCTTAGTTCCCTCGACGTCTACATCCTCTTCGTCTTCCACTTCAATGACATAAACTTGGCCACGCGTTCGCGTACCTTTGTTACCCGGCACGAACTTTTCCGTGCACCAAAAACATTCTCCTTTTGCCCTTTTTTGTTCCAATTCCTTACTACTCAAACGACGTTGATTGTTTGGGGGTCGAGACGTAGCAGGTGCGAGTCGGTTGGGTGTAGGTAGGATCAGTAGTTTAGCGGCATTGGTGGGTGGTGTGATTTTTGCATTGGTGTTCTTTGCAGTTCCGGCGTTCCATTTATCACCCGCAAAATTCCCCTCAAGGGTTTCGTTATTAAGGGCTTGTGTTCTCGCCAACCCGTACGCCTCATGCAACGTACGTGGTTTGAACATTTTTACCGGCCCCCGGATATCGAGCTTGAGGGCCTTGATATATAAACTCACGGCTTGGGTTTCGCTTAGTGCAACCTTGTTCAACAATGAGTCAAAAGCTGTGTTCAGTTCCTGTAACGTACCCGTTTGTTGTAGAGATGCCATTTCTTCCAGTGGGTCTTCGAACAACGCGTCTGAAAAACGCGCAGAAATGGAACGAACATAGTCTGGCCAAGGAACCTCAGCGACCATCGCGTTTCTGGTTTTCATATAAGCCCGGTGCCATTGTAGGGTGTCGCCTTCTAGATGAACCGCAACACACCTCAGTTTGGACTCATCGGGTGTGTCGTCCATTGCGAAGAAGTGCTCGCAACGGTAGACCCAACCCTCCACATCATCTCCCGAGAACTTGTGAAATTCAATCTTACCGATACGAAAGGGTTTGGAACCCCGAGAATCGGCGTCGGAACCAGACAAAGAACCAAAAGAACTGCCGGACGATTGTACCGATTTGTCATGCACAGCCTTCAGAATCTCCTCTTGTTGTTTCGAGGATTGTTCCTGTTGCTTCATCAGCGCTGATAATGCAGCCTGGATATCATGAGACTTAAGGGTGTTGTCGATTTCGTTGTTACGGGTGTTGGTCATGGCGGCAGCGGAGCTCCGATGAGGGATCGTAAAGCTCTGATACCCTTGATAATTTAAGAGAAGCTAATTGAGAGAGCATTAAGGAAACCAATTTCTGAATACCCAGAAATTAGCGATCATATTGAATTAAATAAGCCAATACTTCCAAAGTTACAAAAGACACCCCAAAATACTAGAAAAGGCCATACTGGTCCTTCAATACATGAAAACACGTAAATGAACAAAACATAAAACATAAACGTAACCAGGTCGTTCGTATCACCTTTCATAGAGCTGACTCATCTTCAATGACCGATCATAAAACAGTTACAAAATTTCTGTAAATTCAAACAAATCCTAGTGAGGCATTTCGTCAAACAATTGGTGTGCATACCAATATCAGGTGGATACTTGCCGCATATTAAATGTAAAAAAAACCATTAAAATACCATGATCGGGATGAAGAATGGATCCGCCTTGAAAGTGAGAGATTTAATACTCGGCCCGATCTCATCGTAAGTTGTATAACAAAAAATGACACAAAACCGACAAATGACTATTTTGTACATTAACGACAAACAAACCAATGGCCTTGTCGATTAAGAAATGGGCGTATTAGTAAATATACCTGTTCACCGGCGTCGGGCAGAAAGTGATTACATAGTCACCGGAGGTACACGTAAACGTTCTACCTGTGGCGGAGGAGCAGCCGTAACTACCGCCAGAGGAGCAACTACCATAACGAAACCATTGGCGTAGCTAGTCGGCCTACCCCTGTGAAAATATTTATTCTAGTGGTATATATGTGTTAAAATCTCGGCCGACCGTTGTAAAATTTTGACATCGACCCCTGTGGAATTTCGTGAATGACAAAAAGACTCTGTGAAAATTCGAGAATGACCCCATGAAATTTAAGACCGGTCATAATAAAAAATAAATTTACAAATTTACATTTATAATTATATAAATGTATATAAATAACTAAATTTGAGTTTAATTGAAACAAATTTTAGCTCAAATGCTCAATCAATATATTTCTAAGTTTTAAGTCCAAGCTCAAATCCAATATACATTTAACTTATTAAAAAATGTTACAATGACGCAAATAATTATTTAAGTGAGTTCAACATATTATAAGTGCTTTAATATTCAAAGAATATTTTTCGACTTCCTACATACGTTGGTTTGCTCACCAACTTCATTTGTATTGGTTTATCGTTTATTGAGGCTAGCTCTCATATTACCCGCCGCAACCGCAAACGTTAAAAATACTTTTACGTGAAGTCTGATTTGCGTAATAAAATGAGTGATAAGAATTTAAGCAATAGTTGGATTTGTTTTATTGAAAAGACATGCATACTATATGATGTTTTTGTTAAAGCTTCAAAAAATGAAAACCCGAAAAGAACAATTTTAGACGTATGGCATTTTATTTATGCATTTCTAATGAAGTTTCACGTATTTTTTTTTCTTGTAATCTTTTTTCTATATTACTCAAGCCGACCCAATTCTAGCCGATCGGAGGGGCCAGCCGGACTAAAAAAATTATATAGTGATTACTTGACATGAGCGGCCGAACCGGATCAGAAAAAAATTATGTAGTGATGATCAATTGAATACCAACTAAAAAATTTTCCGACCCTGTAAGAAAATTTTCTGGATCCGCCACTGACCGGAACAGGAGATGAAGGTGGCGGATCAATACGTCGTGGAGTCTAGTGACGATTAGTAATCTTTTGAAGGGGGTATGATTATTGGAGAAAGGGTTATAGAGCAGTCATAACCCGTGTAAGGATCCGGGTTTGGTGACCCACGATACCCGCGAAAATTAAAGCATAAACGGGTCGTGATGTGCTCGTTTCCTCTTTTTCTGGAGTCACTAGATTTGCTTGATTTTTAAATGGAGGTTTCTCATGTATTTGACCCGAATTCACGGGTATGGGTCTCATCAAACCCAGATATTTCTTAAACGGGTTATAACATCTCATTAAATTTAAAACTAATCTCACCATATATTTGATATAAAAATCCAATAAAGTAGGAATATACTAAAAATTAATATTTGATTTATTTAATATATATATATATATATATATATTATTTATAATTAAAAAAACTAACTTTATATAAAAAAAAATAAACGGGTCTTGGGTCTCATCAAACCCATATAGCTTTTAAACCGGGTTATAACATCTCATTTATTTGTGAAACAATTTTTCATTAAACTCTAAGTATATTATTAACTTTCATACAATAAAAAAATAAAAATAAATAAATATTAGAAACAAATAATATAAAACAACCCCGTAATACAGGGGATAAAAACTAGTATGTGTGTATATATATATAGGAAAAGTATAGAATAAAAACCCACTCAAAATAAGAAAACCTTAGAAACTCAATTTATGTGGTTAAAAATGCATCCACATATGCATGTGGATTATTTAATCTCATTATATTAAAGAAGGTTATTATGGTAATTTCACATTCTTTCTTTTATCTATCTTCTAGATTTCTTTCCAGAGTTATGGTCCACCACCACCACCACCACCACCACCAGATTCTTTATTTCTCTCTCTTCAAAGTTCAAAACCCCTAACAACAAATCTCAACATCTCTCTGCCAAGATCAAGTTCCGGCCCCTCTATGACATCATCCACTGCCACCGCACACCACCAGAGCTGCAATTTATCTCTAACAAGATCAAGATCGGCCCCTCTACAACACTATCCACCGTCGCCAGACACCACCTCAGGACCACCACCGCTTGCAGTCGCCACACCACCGGATCTGCAATTTCTCTCTACCAAGATCAAGATCTGGCACCTCTACAACACCATCCACCACCACCACACACCACTGTCTCCGGTTGACGGATTTTGTCTCCGGTGAGTTTGTTCTCTACCACATATCTGAACAACCCATAATTCGCCTTTCTCTCCTAAGATCTATAAATACTTTCTAGTTTTTTATTTTATAATAACTAGTTTTAAGACCCCGCCGCATTGCGGCGGGAATGTTAATTTTAGGAGGCACGTTCGTCAGGTCACTTTCACCACCAAATCAATATGACACAACCACCTTATAGTCACCACCATAGCACCACCATGTAACTATCGTTGCTTCATTCTCTTATTCTCTAAAAACCATTACTGCGACCAAACAATACTTAGTCTTAGCGTTCAGACACACACACACTCATCGCCGCTCAATGATCCTCCAACCAAAAATTACAATTTAATATGTATATATATAGTAAAGTAATGATATGTGAAATTATCAAAAAATTTTAAAACACAAGTGAAACTATGCATATGTAAGTAGTGTTTTATGTAATGGAAAACAATTGACTTCTTAACCTATGATACAACTTTTATTACATGGTGTACAACCTATGATGCAACAAAAAGTTGCAAATTAATATATATAGTAATAAGAAGTTAGTTTTAAAGTTTAATAAAAAGTTCTTTCCTTCCGATCTCAATTACCACCACAAATTCCTCGTAGTTCTTGTTTTCCACCAACCAGGCCATAATATTCACATTTTACATTTTCTTTTCAAGAAAGCAACAAAGTTAAAGGTCGTAAATCCAATTGTTTCTCCAACAAATTTATGTGTCAAAAAAACTCAAGATTTTAAATGAAAAATATATTAAATACATAGATACAATAAAATATATTTACTTTTAAATTTTTTTTATAAAAAACAAGAGTTTATAAAGTAAATAAAATTTTTTATTTTTAATTAGTTTAACGCTTACTTTTAAAATATTAAACTTACAGCTAACATTTTAAAAATATTTAAAAGTCTCAGTATTATTAAAAGTTAAAACTTAAAAACAGTAATTTTGAAAACACAAAATTATATAATCAAAAGTTGCTTCCTTGTGCTATGTGTCTATGTAAGCAGGCTTGCTGATTATGTACCCTTGACCATGTGAAAACAATATATATATATATATATATATATATATGTATATGGGAGGGTTATTTTGAGAACCATGTTAAATTTTAAGAACTCAATTTGAACCACATTTAATTAAATGATATGAAATATATGGCTGAGATTAAATTTAATTAAAAAAATAAAGCAGGAGAGAGAATAAATATTTTTTATAATTACACAAGTTTAAACGTTAGTTACACATGTGTAAAATGTTGATTTGGTGTGTAAAAAAATACCGTAATTTTTTGTACATCACTTACACTTACGTATTACACACGTGTAAAAAAATTCGAAAAAAATTTTTGTTACGTTGAGTTCTTTCGAGTTCTTAAAACTCAAAGTGGTTCTCAAAATAAATCAATCCTATATATATAGATATATATATATATATATATATATATATATATATATATATATATATATATATATATAGGGTAATTGATATACGATGAACAAGATCTCATATGCAAGTTTTGGTTTTTAAATCTCCGGGCTTGAGGTGACGGTTGTTGGATCTATGGGCTTATAGAATTTATAGGTTCAGCATGAACATATGTTTTAAAAAAGTTGTTACAAGTAACATATGTTTTTAGTAACATATGTTTTTAGTAACATATGCTTTAAAAAAATAACATATGTTTTCTTTAGTTAATTAACATATGTTTTAAAAAAAACAACATATGTTTTCTTTATAGCATATGTTTTAAAAAAAATAACATATGTTTTCTTTATACATTTTTCTTATTCCTGTGACTTAATGTTGTTACAAGTAACATATGTTCTTTGAACATATGTTTTAAACAAATAACATATGTTTTCTATATACAATTAACATATGTTTTATATTACTTCCAGACCAAAACCAGCTAAGAGATCGGCTTTTGGTGGGACGAATTTCCAAAGAGTGCCGGAAAAACGCATATTTTTGTTAAAAGCTAAACGGAAACTTGTGAGGAAAGAAGTTGAAATGATGGGAGAAAAAAAGAAAGTTAAAAAACGGTTAGAGGAAAGAGAAAGTTAAAAAACGGTTAGAGGAAAGAGAAAGTTGAAAAATCGTTAGATAAAAGAGATGATGTAAGAGAAAAAGTAGGAAAGAGAAAATTGAAATGATGGGAGGAAAGAGAAAGTTGAAAAGTGGTTAGAGTGAATTTACTAGATTGCTCTTTATGTATTAATTTAAATGTTTATTGAAATTGGTTTTAATTTTTTATTCACTTTTAATATGGACCACACAAATCAATAGAATTATTTGAATATGTGGTCTAGGTAGAGTTTACATGGTTTTCACAACTCAACCATGTTTTCATTATAACCTAACCCTCTCTCTCTATATATATAGAAAGATCCTAAGAGAAACGTTACAAATTGAGAACTTTGAGAACCATTTTGGACCAAAAAAAACATCTTTAAAAAAATATTTAAAAAAAATCATAAAACAAAAAATAACAAAAATTTTAAAAAAGTAAAAAAACCAAAATTCTTATATTTCATTCCGGTTTCAGTAAAAAAATAAAAAAACGTTGCATTATACACATATGTATAATTTTATATAATCTTTAGTTACGTAATATACACATATGTATAGTATCATTTATCTTAAATTATACTCATGTGTACAAAAAAACATGTAAATGTACATATATGTATATATTATACATATGTGTATATAATTTAGCTAAACCGAGTTTTTTTATGAAACCGGGATGATAAAATAAGAATTTTGGTTTTTTTACTTTTTTGACTTTTTTGTTTTTTTTTATTTTTAGGTTTTTTGTGGTCCAAAATGGTTCTTAAATTTCTTAATTTCAAAAATATTCTCTCATGATCCTGATCCTATATATATATATATATATATATATATATATATATATATATATAGTTTGATTATTATGTTGATGTTGATATTCACTGAAAGCCATCCGTTTGCTGAACTTTAATTTAGTATAATGTGATCATAAAAATCATTATTTAATCATTAATTACCGACCAATAGAAAATAATTATAAAATATCAGTATTATAAGGATTAAGTTTTTAGAATAATAATAAAAAAGTCAACACATACTTCTGTGAGAAAAAAAATCATTATAAAAACCATATTTTGCTAGTGATTCCATGTCTCCCATTCTTTCTTTAGCAGGAAAGTAGTTTCTTCCCAACTCGGAGCACAAGTATCTTGAAGAGATCATCAGTTCATCATCTGAGGTGACTTCTTTTGCCTCTAATCAAACATACTGGTTGTTATTCTTCTTCTTGTAAATATGAGTGTTTGATTTATCACACCATTGGATACAGGTTTGATTTTCAGTTATGTTTGTGTCAACCAAGTGTGTTTGCGATCTGACACGTTTATTTTATAATTATTTTATTTTATTTTATTTATTTTATTTTTTTTAACGGCTAACTAAGTGATGCCGGGTATTCCGTACTCGGCCCCTGTTGGCTAAAGGTGGCCCGAGCCGGCCACTAGTTCGGACGGACGGAGCCCCTAGCGGTCCACCTATTGAGGGATTCACCGGATAAAACCCGACCCCCACGCCCGCCAAATGGCACGACAGCAAGGAGCCGGTAAAACCGGGTGAGATCCGGACTCGAACTCTGGCAAGCCAGGGTCATCCCTCAAATTTTATAATTATTTTATAAAATGTGTTTTATATTACATGTTAAAATGATTGGTTCTTTTTATGCCAATTTTTAGAAGAAGATAAATGAGCATAAGGTTTAATAGTTTAAACATAATCGTTATACAAAATAATTCGGGTTAACGGGTTGCTGTAGGTCTTCACACCAGATCTAACAACAAGTTCTTGAATCAATCAAAGGAAATCACTAATAAGTGACTGAGACTCGGATCTTGTGGTGTTTGTTTATTACCCGAAATGAAAATAAGGAGAGGGAGTAGAGAGAGAGAGAGGGATAGAGAGAGTTGGTGAGATGTAAATAAGATAATTTGCAAAATGTTAGTGCTAGCATGTTCATGCTTCTCCTTTTATAGGTGACGGCATGCCATTCTAGACTTTCTATTAACTAGCCCAATGGGCTTTCTTTACAGGTCTAGGGCCCAAACATACATAAACTAAACCGTAAGTAGTAAATTATTTCGTGAATAGTTCTAAATAATGCAAAATACTAATGAACAAAATAGGGCCTAAAAATCTCCCTCTTGTCTGTTATTTCCCTAGCTTCCGTCTTCAATCGGTCTCGTAGTCGAAGGGAGAATCATAGTCAAATAGTTGATTGTCAACAAGATACCAACTATCTTATCGGTGGTGTCCCCTCGTACGTCTTCAACTGTGGACAAGGTGGAGCTGTACAACTTCAACAGATCATCCTTGCTTAGACCCGCCAATTCGTGCTCGCCAAAGAACTTGAGTGTGTGCATGGTCTCACAGTGTATTACCACCTCTCCCGTGCTGTTATCAAACTCCCAAGAAACAAAGTCGAAAAGCATATTGGGAGTGAACGACTCACCATGGTATATTGGCTCCCCATGATCCTTCGGCATCTTATATCTCATAGATTTTTTTTCTTTTGCCGGTATCACGATCAACCTTAGTAGGGTGAAGATACGACCTACCCTTGTTGAGTTTAAAGTTTGGATAGTCGTCCTTCCATTCCTTTTCCAATAACCTCTTGAAATAACCTTCAAGCCTTTTTTCACCCGCATCATCACCTACAATCCTTCGGAAATAGTTCATGTCTAGCTGTGACCGTGAGTGCATGTCATTGTAGTGTAGGTAGGTGAGATTCCCATTGGCATGTCGGATAGCCCATGTTTTGCTATCATTATTCCATTTGCAGTAGAAGTATCGGGAATCATCATGGTATATATAGTTTCTCCATCTAAGGCTTGCGGTTCGGCCAATGTTGTACAGCTTCCTCTTTCTTCGCCTTGTTCCTGAGTTGGGAGAGCCACTACGGAAGAAATATCTTGAACAGTTTCTTCAACAACACGAACCGGAGTGTCCGGGTTTGGAGAGTAATATATTCCATCATCTGCAACTTCTTGAACCGGAGACTGGGTACCTGCACAAGTATCAACATTAAAAAGAGAGGATATCTCATCCTCTATGACAGCATCCCGGTCCCTTATTTCCTTTGTTGGATCAGTAGATTGGGGATCCAATCTTGGCATCTCCTATTGTGAAGCAGACTGATCTCCTGCCCCATTGCCACCACCAACATTCCCATCATAATTTCCATCATCATTGCCGCCATCACCATCATGCTACTAATCGAAACTGTCATGAGGATCATCATTATTTTTGTCCTCGTCATCTTCCTCATTAGCTTCATCATCATCCTCCTCTTCCTCCTCAATCCTAGTAGCAGTTTCTCCAACAGCCGGAGAAATCATCGAAACGGCCTCAATACTAACAACAATAACATGGCCGGGTACTAATGACTGTACCAACAAGAACAGTCGTTTCATCACCACCAACACCGGCACCTCTTCCACTAGCCCCATCACCACCCCCTCTAACACCACTACCACTTGCTCCATTTTTAGAACCAGCAGTACAAGCATCAGCAACAAGCTCGGCTAAAGCGGATTGTCTCCTTTTACCTTTCTCCTCATCATCATTCATAGTCTATCCAGCTTTTGAAAACTGCATTCAATCAGTTCTTCAGTTCTTTAATATCTTCATCAGTCAAATTCATGACCTCAACGACAACAAAGTAGCGGTTCATAAGAGCTTCATTGACAACAACTTGGGCATGAGTGAAACGTTCATGTTTCTCAAATATGGGCTTTCAGCCTATCAATTTCTACCCTCAACCCAGCATTCTCACCAATCAGCATTCCAACATTCTGTGAGGAAACGGATTCACCCTCTAACAAATGAACTCTTGATTTAAGACTCTAAGATTTTATGCAAGGTTGGAGGAGGATGGTAAATCATATTCAAGGTAAGAAATCCATGACTTAAGTCTAATCACCTCGTCGTGACACTCGATATTCAACAGAGATTGATTAGTCATATGAGTTTGTTGATTGTTTACCCGATTCTGAAGAGTCTTAATCTAAAGTCGTTGACTTTCAATTAGGGCTCTATCAACCTCCCTATCATGTTCCAACTGGGCAACCCTAGCAACCAACGCATCCTTTTCTTTTTCAACATTCTCTTTCGTCTTCTTCTGTTCTCTCACAAAGTCAATCATAAGTAGTTCTCGTTTGGCCTTCTTTTCGTTTAATTCCTTAAGTGTCTTAATCCTATCAAGGATAGGATCCGTGTATACATGAGACTTCCTAAACTTACCATTCGACAATGGAAATGATTGGGTATTTGGTATTTGTGGGAGGTGTAATTTAAAACATGGATTGAGGTGTGGTTTGGGTAGGCATGGTTATGGTTTGGGTGGCTAAGGATGTTGTTAAGGCTAGGGTAGGCTTGAGGATTCAGTTGAGGTTTGGGTAGTGCTAGGGTAGGTTATGGGTAAAGAAGTTGGTGAGGAAGTGAAGGTGGATGACCAGAAGGTTATGCCCCTAAGAGGTGAGGTGAAGGTTGAGCTAAACGGTGAGGATATGGGTGAGGTGATCCTAGGTGGTTAGAGGGTTGTTCGTTGGATGGGTGAGGTATGGGTTGGTACGGTTTCGGGTTTGGTTATTTGAGCTAAGGATAAGCCTTGAATAGGTTGGTCTCTTTGAGAGGGAGAGATGTCGAGTGAGGTTACTGGTGAGTCATGTAGTCTCCTAGGTGAATGTGTAGGTTTAGTTTTGGATTTGGTTGATGTTGAGACAAGGACATGTTTAGGCTTTGACTTAGGAGTTTGGTTTTGTGTCTAGGGACATGTACTTATTTCTCCTTTAAGGCTTTTATGGTGCAGGATTGGGTAGTTGGTGAGGCTTGGTGTGGGTCAGTTTGGGTGGATTGTTGTGGAGGTGTGGTCATTTGGGTTAATTGTGAGGTGGTTTGTGTCATAGCGGAAGCAGAGGGAAATATTACCTTCATAGAAGTAGGCATCTTGAAGAAGCGAACTTATTGGAGTCTCCAATTTTCCTTAAATGCTTTAGGGGCCACTCGGTTTCGTCTTCCTCTTTTGTTTGTTGAGAAGGACCACCAGTAGAAGGCTTACTGATAGACTTCCTCTTTTTCTCATGTTTCTTATTTGTTCTCCATTCACCTCAACTTTTGTGTCTGTCTGAGTAGCCTCATCATCAGGCTCCTGATCCTCCCCTCTATCATCATCATCATCACCATCACCATCACCATCATCATCATCATATCTTTCTTCACTTGTTTCTTCATTATCAGATTCGGTTTCAACAAATAAACCGAACTTGGTACCAGGATCATCTCCTTCATATATGTATCCACTACGGCTTGGAGTCTCTAACACTGCTTTGAACACAGTCGACTTCACCATCTTAGCATGTTGAGGCTCGATAGGAGGCCGCTCATTCCTATTTTTATCAACCTTGACTAGATACATAGGCCTTGGAACCTCGGGCATCATATCATCTAGAAACAGCTACACAAAGCGACGATGCATCATCCACTTGTGCTTTGGAAGCACATTTGCATGCATGTGCTTAAAGAACCTCTTGGAATAGTTGACCTCGACTTTGTTTGTTAAATAGGCCATAACTCCAACCCATTCGGTCTTTAGTTTGTCAAAACCACCCGTTTTCTCAGTGAAATAGTTTGTCGTGATGTGAAATAAAAATATGGTGGTAAGTGCCTTTTCTCACAAGTGGTTCAAGCAACATCATATCCGATATTTGTGACATACTATTCTGGATCCTTCTTCTTTATTCGTTCACAGTAATGATGAGGGGCACCTTTGATGTTTAGAGCTTGTCTAACATTTTCTTCGGTGATTCTTAACTTCTTCTTTACTTCGGTTCAATATAATCACCATCCTTTACAGTCTTGGCATTCGTCCAAAATTCCTCTATCCAACATGTGTGTATTTCAGGGTTTGCAGATATGGCGTGCAAAAGAGAACATTCTCTTAATCCCTTAATTACTGAGATGAAAACCTTGTTTCCTCTTCCTTGGAAGATCAAGAGGAAAATACATGTTATGTTGCTGCAAAGACATCATTAAACATGCTATTAGGACTGATAATTAAGCAAGATAACAAATATATAAACAAGAATTTCAACAAAAATAACAAAATTGTAAACAAAGTAAAATAATAAAAATTTTGAAAAACGGTCAAGTATAAACAAGTCGAATCGAGTTTTGGTAAAAATGAATCAAATTTTTGATAAAACTTTGTTCAAACAGAAAACTTTCAAGTATATTTGAATTTAATCGAGTCGAGTTTCATTCAAATCGAGTCAAGTTTTAATTAAATCAAGTCAAGTTTTAAATGAATCGAATCGAGTTTGGATATTCGATTCGATTCAAATGAAATTCGATTCGAGTTTATTTAACTTTGGATATTTAGACATTTTCCATAATTCGATTTGTTTTGAATTTGAAATTCGTTTCGATTAAAATCATACTCGATTCGATTTGAATAAAATTCGACTCGATAAAATTTTCAGATTCGACTCAAATCCAAAATTTGTCAAAAACTCAATTCCACTTAAATCTAGGGTCGCCCAGACCCGATTTAGCCTTCCATACAACTTTTTCAACCTAACTCGAACTTAAAGAGGATCAATCGAACCCATTAAAGGTCTTTCTCTTTATATAGAGTCAGCCTATCTCGCAATAAGTTCAAACCTCTCGAGTTTTAAACGATTTTACACTCTCAACCCCGAACTCTGAAAATATTTGCAGATATATTTTGTCAGTCCACTCATTCAACAACGTTTGTATGACGGAACTTAATATAAAGCCACGAAAACCTTAAAACATATGATCTAAGGATAAAACAAAATAAAAGATTAAAAAATAAAAAATAAAGACTAAAAATAAAAAATAAAATTAAAAATTAAAATAAACCAAATAAACTTAAAAATAGATTTTAAGCTAAAAACATAAAACAAAACACAAGAAAAGTAAAAAGAAAAATAAGATAGAAGTAAAGATGAAATTAATATTATAAATTTTATAATATTTATAAAGTTTCCTAATGACTTTAACATTTTAATAATTTGCGAGACAGATCATGACATGGAATCACATTATCCGTTAACGTTCTAGGTCGTACTTCTAATTCAGTGTTATTATGCCAAGAAACCAAAGTCAATTGTAGATAAATTTTGTCCACTTGAAGCTTAACAAATATTTCGATGTCAAAATAATACGTTAAGGTATGTATTAGGCACAATACCTGTGTAGACCCCATTTAATCGAACAAATTACAGACTTCATCATACCTCGGGCATAGTTCGTGTTCACATATCACCTCAACTTGACTTAAACCTTTATTATTTGATCACATTATGCTTATTGACACATTGACACTTTATTTTGGACACTTGACTCTTTCTAGAAATATATTAAAATAAAGTAGAAGTTCAAGGCCTTAACAATCAGGTTGGATAATACTATATTATCGCGCAGATAAAGTCCAAGGCTTGAACAAAAGAAAGAAATTAAAGCAAAGTAGAAGATTCAGGGCCTTAACAAATAGATCTTGTATGAACACAAACGGAGAAAGTTTAAGGCTTGAATCAAAATAAAGGAAGAAATAAATCAAAAGTTAAAAATCCTAGGACAGACTTCTTTTGATTATTTTTTTCTTAAAAATTTTTTATAAATTTTTTTTTACTCTTTTTATTTTTCTTTTCTTTTATTTTCTTGACTCTTTTCTTGACATAACGAAATACAATTGACGCTTGATAACATAAGACAATTGTGATCAGGTAAAGAGAGGCTTGGGTATGACATGTTATTTACGTTTCTGCCTTCATTGATATGACTTATATTGGAGTTGGAAACCGCTTCATGAATGTGTAACCACTTAGCATATGCAGGAATTTAAGTTTGTATCACTCTAACACTTACTCATTTATCAAGCCTATCTACACATCAAGCAATGATCATGTTGACTTTTGAACAACTATTTTCATGTGCTAGAATCATTAGAGATAATTTTTTATCATTTTTGAAGGGTCGGATCAATTTCTCAAAATTTTAGAAGTTTAATTATCCAACTTCCTCTAAGTAGAAGCTCCCTCTAAACGGGATAACATTTTTGAAACATTTTCTAATTTTCATAAATAAAGTATAAAATATAAGATAAAATATTAAATATTTTTGACAAACCAAGTGACTTAAATTTGTTTTTCTTAAGCAAAGAGAAAAATATTTTTGGTGAGTTAAACCTAACTCGTTTCCTCCCTCTAAAACTGTGACAAATTTGAAAAATTTTTACATTCAAAAAAAAGATAAAATAAGTTTAGTCAAAACAAATCATGCCAAGTGACTCAACAAGATATAGAAATTGAGCACGATCAAAGGCTTTTATGAAAAGGTCTGCAAAATTGTAATCTAAATCAGCCCTTTAAATACCGACAAGTTTCCAATCATAACAATCATGAATGAAGTGCATTTGGGTGTCAATATGTTTTGTCTTAAAGTGTTGGACTGGGTTTTTACTATAGAAACCGTTGCTTCATTATCACGCTTGATAGGGGTGTTAAAGAAATTCAAACCGTAATCCAGCAGCAACCAATGTTGGGTCGATATCACTTGTGAGCAACAGCTAGAGGCGGCAATATATTCAGCTTTGGCTGTAGAGGTGGACACGGCGACTTAGGAATTGACATCCACCTGAAGTTGATTTTCTGTCCAGATTGCATCCCGCATAATTGTAAGAATGTAACCTCAAAGGTGAGTCATTAGGGTCCCAAAGACACAGAAGAGGTTTTCCCTTGAGATACCGGAAGATATGCTTGACAACAACTAAGTGAGACTCTTTCGGATTAGATTGATAGTTGGCATACTGACAAATAGGGAACATGATGTCCCACCTGCTTGTTGTGAGATACATCAAGGAGCCAATCATTGTCCTGTAAAGGTGTTGATCGACTGGCTCTCCCAATGGATCTGGAGCTAACACAGGTCTTGTAGCAATCAGAGTGACATAGGAATTGGCATCCTTAAACCCAAAATTTTGAACAATTTCATGGACATATTTCTCTTGATGAATTAAAATCCCGTTCGTCTTATGTTCAACTTGAAGGCCAAAAAGAATGTCATTTCTCCTAATGAAATCATCTCAAACCGACTTTGCATTACCTCTGCAAACTCTACACAATCTATCACATGTTGACCAAATATAATATCATCAACATACACTTAGACAAGGATCTGAGCATCTTTTACCTTCTTGTTGAAGAGTTTTTGATCAATAACGCCTATTCTATAGCATTCTTTAAAATATGTTCTACTAAATTAGCATACCAAGCACGAGGTGCTTGATGAAGGCCATAGAGAGCTTTATCAAGACAATAAACGTAGTTGAAATGATCATGATCTTCAAAACCTAGGGGTTGCTTGACGTAAATTTCTTCTTTTGCGTCTTCACATCCATCTGATATACTTTGAATTTCATGTACGATGCATAGGCTAAGAAGAGACGAATTGCTTCAAATCTAGCAACGGGAGCATAAACCTCATCATAATCAAGACCTTCACGCTGAGAGAAACCTTGTACCACCAATCTAGCTTTATTTATGATAATCACCCCTTTATCAATTTTCTTATTTCTAAAGGCCCACTTGGTACCAATCAGTTTCTTGTACTCTGACTTCTTCACTAGCTTCCGCTTGTTGAGCTTCTTGAACTGTAATAGCTCCTCTTGCATAGCTTCAACCTAGGAATCCTCCTTGAGAGCAACCTTGTAGTCCTTTGGTTCAACTTATGAAATAAAACATGCAAAAAGACATTTGTTAATAGTACCAAACTTGCTCCTTGTTTGGATGTCGGCAGATGGAGAACCAATGATGTTCTCTGTTGGGTGTGACCGATGAATGGGTAGTTTAGTAATCTCATCCACTTGAACAATGTTTCTGCTTGAAGATAAATTGACAGACTCTCAATGGGATGGAATATGCGTGACGCATTAACTAGAACATATGTGGCTTGTTGAGCGTGGCCAGGTTCATCAACCACGTGTTCTTGAGCAATGGGACCATCCCAGAGATCTTCCGTGAAAGGAACAAAAATTGTAGGAACCGGAGTAGAGTTCGTGTTGTCAGAAGATTCATTGATGGCTCAGTGTGATCCGGATTAATTTTGTTGGCCAATATGAATGAAGTATCTTAATCATAATTGGACGCATCTTCTGCTAGTTGAAAAATGGGATTGACCGCAGCTGGTCGAGGAGCCTCAAGCAATAAATTTTTGTTAGAGGGCCCATCAGATAGGTTGACATCATTCAAGCTGTTGGAAATAGCTTGAATCAACACTGGGTAGGGTATAGAAGCTGGAACATGAGTGGTTGAAGTCGGGGAGCAGACATGCCATGAAACTGATTGAACAAGTAGTCATAATCAAACAACCAGTTGGGTTCCTTGCATTCGTCAGTAGGGTTAAGCTCTTGCCAGTTAACATTGTAGGATTCCACAATCACTTTGCTTTCTTGTTGTAAACACGACAAGCGGTCTTATTGTCAGCATATCCAACAAAGTAACACTCATCGGCCTTCTCAGCAAATTTGGGATCTAAGTTGGAATTTGTTTGAAGCAAGGTGCATGGACAACCAAATGTTTTGAAGTAGTTGACTTGCGGCTTAGTCTTGTAATAAACTTCATGAGGAGTCTTATTTAAGTGCTTGTTGATGAACACACAGTTCTGTATGAAGCATTCCGTATTGATTGCTTCACCCTATAAGAATAATGGAAGCTTTGAATCTGATAGCATGGTTCTAGCAGCCTCGATTAGTGTTCTATTGCGTCATTCAGCAACCGCATTTTGTTGTAGAGTGTATGGGGCACTGAATTGTCGATCTATCCCCTTTGAGTGACAAAATTCATCAACAACTTTGTTGCAAAACTCGATTCCATTATCGCTTCTGATCCACTTGACTCTTTTGTCAGTTTTGGTTTTCTACAAGAGTTATAAACTTGATCAAAATTTGAACGATTTCATTCTTGTGCCCTAAAAGAAAAGTCCAACTAAAACGGGAAAAATCATCAGTAACAACAAGACAATGGGCTTTTCGGCCTATAGCCAAAGGATGAATTGGACCAAATAAATCCATGTGTAACAGCTAAAGAATGAAATCAATAGAATTAATTGTTTTGGGCTTGTGAGGGAGTCTGTATTGCTTGCATTTACAGCAAGAATGACATTTTTCAATGCAAGAGAAAGTTTTAACTGGCAAACCCCTCTCATGCTCTCCTTTTACCAATTTGTTCAAATTCTTGAAATTAACATTGCCGAGACGTCTATGCCACATTAATGAATCGTTCTCCAAGGCTTTGGATATTAAACATGAAGTAGTTTGTTTTGAGTATGAACTGTTCATATCCAATTCATATGCATCATTATGCCTCGGAGTACGCATTAGAATCCATTGTTTAGGAACTTTGAAACCTGGTCTCAAGATCAAGCACTCATTTTCAGTGAATAAGGTGGAGAACTTCTTGTCACAAATTTAGGAAATGCTGAGCAGATTATGATTGAGTTGTTCCACAAGGTTGACATAATCAAAGGTTAAGATGCCACTAGAGACCTTTCCTCTCTTTGTTATGTTCCCTCTCATGTCTCTAGCAAAGGAAACATGTCCACCATCGAACGATTGAACGTCAAATAGCAAGGACTCGTCTAATAGCAAGGACTCGTCTCATGTCACTGTCTAAGTACCAGACACTGTTGACAAGCCGTCTCGCAAAGGTTAACATGAAATCACCAAATTTTATCTTTTTTCGTTGAAAAATGAAATGGTTTGGTGAACCGAAATTCGAAGAACAGTCCTTAGGAGCCCATGCATATCATGTTCCATGGTTTTAGAAGCTCTTTGTACTGTTTTCCTTTTGTTTTTTAAACAAAATCCTCAGATCATTCAACCTTTGGATTCCTTTGTTGATTTGTTTTTAGTGAGTTCTTCGACTTTTCAGCATTTGAGCTCCTTTTTGATCTATCCTTTTTGTTAGCCAAAAAGGTTTCTTCGTTTTCTAACGATTGTTGGATCTCACATCCATTTCACTGGTACTGTCACACCCCAACCTACTGCGGAAATGCCAAGGCGTAACTGATTGCTCACAGCTTTTCAAAGGTTACTATCAAGCAATATTATAAGTTTCAATATCTATTATTTAAATTTCATATAAAACAAAATCCATACAATATTCAAACAAAACAATAATGTATCAAACAAATATAAATCATAAGTAATATTGTCTCGTTAATATTTTCTTCTAGCATACATCCTTAAGTGATCTTCTAATTACTTCACATCACACGAATACCTGCATATGCGTTGAAAATAAAGTAGTTTTGTCAACACAAGGTTGAGTGAGCAACACATCAGTTAAATGTACATATAGTATATATAAAAATAAGTAATTGCAACAAATCATATGAGAATAATGTAACACTCTTGGCACACACAATATCGTCCCACTCTCAGTCTATCCCACATCGGCCGTGGACAAGAGAGATCCTTGGTTCATAAGTACTGTCCTGTCTCTTAACATCACCAACGCGTTTTGGGCTTAGTTGGCTATGGAGCACATGAAAACTCCACGGTTAAGCGTGCTTAGGTGGAAGTAGTACTAGGATGGGTGACAGGGCAACCCTTCGGGGGCAAAGCGGACAATATTGGTGTAGGTTCCCAGCCGGATCTACACGAGATATCGCGTTCTACGTAGGTGCGGAATCCCTACGTAAGACGTTACGAGTATAGAAGACACGATACGATAATCAAACACACGTTGTATTTCAACCGTTAACACGTGATACTATGATCACTAATACGGACTATCTCTGACTCGAATACTCGAAAACTCGAATACTGAATGAATGATTGATATAAACTTAAGCCGTAACCTAAGTTTATATAATCACGACAACTTCGCCTGGCATGTTCAGGCGAAGTTGCCACTAACTTCGCTTGTCTAACAAGTTCGCCCATATCAGCGAACTTGTTAGCAACTTCGCTACATACAAAAACAAATCTAACTAACATGATTACAGACACTCGACACTGAACTACTGACATCATGCACCAACAGACTCCCCCTTGGCAGTAGCTTCATCTCTTTAGCTTCAAACACGTGTCTTGTAATCTTCAATCTTGTATCTTCACGCATGTACTCCTTCTCGAACACAAACCGAGACAACTCTTTGATACTTCCTCGCTTAGTGTTTCCAAGCAGGAATATAAAATATCTTCTTGTCATTCAACACCTGCAAATCAGCTTGGGATAAGTTTACCAAGTGCATCGGATCGTAAACTCTTAGCACCTCTTGTTCATCCTCGTCTTCCATCACTGCCTCAGCCGTCTCACAATCTACATACCACCACTTTAGGTCTTTAAGCACATCCTTGGGCATTAATTTCATCGGTACTTCTTTCAAACACCGGATTGGTTTATAATTCATAATCATCCAAGGTTTTCCATCAGCTCTTAAACCTCTATCCTTGACTTCAACATTTTTCCCTTTTGTGGTTTCAACAGCTCAAATTTCTTCTCTTTTACACTCTCTTTCCACACAATTTTCCCAATAACTCTAGCCATATTATCGTCACTTCGGTTTATCAACCCCAATTTGGCTAAGTCTTTCACCTCACATTCTGGCAGTGTATTCAACGATCTTAACATCCTTTTAAAGTACTGAACGCCGTCATACCTTTTAATCACGAAGAGCCTCAACTGCTCATCATATATCCAGCAAATAATCCCTTTCTTCGCTTCAGCATAGCCTTTAATGTTGTAACTCTTCTTAAACATTGTAAGGACCGCCGGTTTCTTCGTTTTGACGAACCACTGAGCATAGCCTTCCTTCCATCTAGGTTGCTCTTCCCATTCAGACTCATCATTCCCAATCTGTTGACTCATATCTACGTTCTCGACTTGCGGTATCTCATGCTTCACATTCTCCTCTACTATCTCTCCCTCTTCTATCTCTGTATCCATCACAATCTCTTCACCAATCTTCTCTATCACATCACTCGGTAGTACATCATCATCATCACCAACCAAAACATCATCCATCTCCTCTACGTCAACCACCACCACATCATCACCACCAGCTGCAGATGTCGACTCCCCCTGAGTTGTGGAAGTTCCAAGAGCTTGATCAGTTCTTGGCAACTCACCACCTGCATCTTTCGATGCATTGGGATCATCGTCTCTATCATTTCTTCTCTTGGTCTTCAACTCGTCGCCTTTACAGCTCGTCTCCCCCTGAGATGCCAAGAACTCCTTGAAAGCATCTATGATTTGTCCATGTTGTACCAGCAGGGACGACTGCATCTGATTCTCTGCAACTAGGCGTTGAATAGCCTGGGTCTGGATAAGATTAATCCTTGACTGCTTTGCCACGACCTGTTCCAGTGCTGCTATTCGTTCTGAGTCTGATAGGGTTGCATCAAAATCGAACCTCATATGTGATATATCTTGAGTGTACTAAGGAGGGATTTCCGATGTCACCGGGACCTCAGAAGTAGAAATAGACGTAACCGCAGGTGGTATCGTCACCGATAGCCCTGCAGTGGCCACAACAGTCGACTCTATAAATTGTGCCACGACCTCCGATGGAGTAACGGTCGGAGGCGGCAATGAAACGATCTCAGGAGTCGAAAGTTGGAAAGTAGAGGGTGGGAGGCCAAAAGAAGACGAGGTAGCCACCACGGGAACACACGTAGCGCTTGGCCTTGTAACCTGTAGCGTTGAGGGAACCATTGTCATACCGGATAGTGCTGGTGGAGTGAAACGTACCACCCTAGAGCTCTCACCCGCTCCCGATCCTGCACCTACCCGTTCCCTTCTTGACCTCCGTATCAACTGTTGTACCTCTTCCTCATAATCTGACTCGCTAGCATCATCTGTTCTCTTTCTTTTCCCATGTATTCTTTCTCGAGTTACCATAATCCTTCTCGCCTCTGCCACTTCATCATCAGAATCAGAACCAGCCGCCATAGCAGCTGTCCTAGTAACACTCACAGTCGAAGCACGTTCAACTGGGACCTGTACATTCTCCTCTGGATCCACCCGATCCATATCAAAGAATCCTTGACCGCCAAACGCTGCGTCAAGGTCCACGTTCTCCTCCGGTGACACAACAGGAGCAGCAGGTATAGCTTGAGGTGCTCCTGCCTGTTGTGGTGCCGGGTCCCTAAACTCATCCCCACGAGCAGGCACATACCCCGGGTTGATCAAGTACCCAAAGAGTGGAGTATGGCGAGGACGGAGCTCAGGTTTGCTCCTCGCACTGGAGGATCTACATTGGGCGAAGATCCGTTTGTTCACACTCTCTACATATCGGATCGGACGGCGCTGTGGAAGCGTTGGAGCAACATGATTCAAGATCATTTGTAGGAATCTTGGATACATGATGAATCGCTCACGCGCCATCGCTCTTCGTTGACGATCAATCTCATAAAAGACCATCTGACTAAAGCTGAATCGCTTGTTGTAAGTCAGAGCAGTCATCGCTGACTGCATGGTCGCGCCCATGCCATCAGTGCCCGCCTTTCTCCCTGACATGCAAACGATCATGACATGCATGAGAAAGCGCCACTGGTCAAGCAGAAATCCCTTCCTTCTCTGCGAATCCCCCAAGGGACCAGAATAACCCATCCTCAAAAACGCTCCATCACGGAAAGGAGCTAAAAACTCTGTCGGGTCCTCCCTTGTTTCATTTCCAAACCGCAGAGCCGCCCGGATATGTTCAGAAGAGAACTGAACAATCTGATTGTTTACTGTTGCGCGCATCACCGGGGGTTCGACTCTACAGTCGTATTCCACGGTCTGCCAGAAATCCTCAATGTTGGGTAAGGATATCGGCAGAGTTGTTGTAATGGCGTGGAATATCCTCGAGCGTAACAGAAATGTGATGATTTCGCGGAAATCATCAACTCCGCTCGCCTCCGGGTCTAGTGTGATATACATGTTGTGACCCGGGAAGAACTGCCTTTGGTTATCACCTCCGTCATCACCGCCTGCACCACCTGCTCCAGCAACAGCAGCCATATCTGCAACAAACAGGTTAAGTTAGATAAACGTCAAAGCGAATCACAAGTTCGCCTGTTACCATGAGCGAAGTTGTGATCTATTCTGTACAGGCGAAGTTAAAGGTTGGGCGAAGTTGGGAAACAACTTCGCTTCAACTTGAACTTCGTCTGATAACTGGTAAGTAAAATGGTCCAAGCGAAGTTAATGAGAACTTCGCCTAACCATAACATCGCCTCTTAAACTGTTTCAAAATTAATTATCAGGCGAAGTTAGACCTCAGGCGAAGTTACGGATAACTTCGCCTAAACTGTAACTTCGCCGAATTCGAAACGGCGACAATGAAGGCTGTTGAATCGAATCGATTTGGACAATTTTGAAGATTTCGGCCAGTTAACACTTGATTTTGAGTCGATTTGGACGATTAATATGTTTACTATCACGTGAAAGTAAGTATGAAAATCGGGTGATAATGGTCGAAAGACGAGGTCAATAATCGAGTCGAAACGACCGATGATTAACCTCAAGAACAATGATATTAAAACCCTACACACCTATAATCGGATTAGAATCGGAAAAGAATGAACACAGAAGATCGATGGATTATGATCGATAAGTTCGCCTAGGTTTAGAAAGATAAGTTCGCTGTGAATTTGAAATAATAATACTGTTTGACTTTAAAACTTCTTTATATAGGGCCACAGATGTACCGGCGAAGTTGTGGATAACTTCGCCTATCAGGCGAAGTTATGCAGAACTTCGCTGATATTAAAATTTTTCAAAACAAACCCCATAATTTGAACAGTTTGCAATTAAGTTTTAAAACATTCTTTAAAGCGTTAAATGAAACGATCAAGACCAAGTAACCAGGTATAAAATCATACAACTACAAAAATAGAAAAACTTTTAACTATAAAGTACACGGGATCAAATTTCAGTCTCGACAGGGACTACCATGTTTTAGAAAAGATCCGAACAGGAATCATACTAGTTACGTGACTGTCACACAGATCCGTGTTCAGCTGTATTATGACATAAAGAAACAGGTTGTAAGCAGGTAATATACTTAAAATGGCTTTCATTGTTTCTGTGATACGATTTAGGTTCAATTAAGCTCAAAACTTAAGTGGGCAACAACTCAGAGATTATGATGCCTCCTATCTATTCTCAAAGCGTATTTGGCTTTCCCCAAGTCACCCCGAATTGACCTCGACCCGTAGTGTCTGATTAAGTAACAATTACTCTTCGATCTTAGTCTCTGCTTCCCGTTCACCTTCTTGTGTCTTGATTGAGAATCATTAACATTATGAACTCTAGAAATAATTTTTTTTTTAATATGTATATGCACAAACTTCAAGTAGAAAACAACTGCAAGTCCCGAATCTGGATCACTGCAGTGTCTTGACACGCTATCTTCACGGGAATCAGAACACTCACGGGCTCGTGTATGACTGGGTAATCGCTTTTCTGCCTATCATTCGGAAAGATATTTATGAAGACATGCACAACTCTTAAGGAGTTTCCACGTAAAATCGAGTAGATTTAGTTAGTATCACTTCTACTTTTACGCACCATAAAAAGCTACCATGACATACAATGACTGTTCTAAAGTCTTTTAAGCCTAATGACTTCACTAGTTAAGCACACAGAATCAGTATATCTATCACTTTCCAAGGTTGGATCAATTTTCTGTTAAACATAGTAAAGTAACTTCTTACGAAGTAGTAGACTTGAAAAATAATTTCATTTCCCATAAAGAAAAATTTAACTTCAATCGCCCCGACCAAATCACAGTCTTCAGGTAAACGGCTATCCCGAAGATCCAATGGATCAGCTGGACCGACCACACACAAGTATGTGTCCTTCTAACTAAGTATGATCGAATAATTTTCAGCGAAAGAATAAAAACACATCATAAACCGCCCCGGTCACTCTCAGTCATCTGGTTAATGGCTATCCTCAGATTCTACAAGTAGAAATGAGGACCAAACATATCCGAAGAAATGTCCTTCAAACTAAGGCAACCGACATAATTCTAAGCGATAGTGACGTTTTTTTTTTTTTTTTTTTTAATATCAAACATAAAGCATGGTTACTCGGGATTGATCATCCCATTTAGCTCAACAAGGTTTTGAAATCTAGTTTTGTCAAACGCTTTCGTGAACAAGTCAGCGAAATTATCTAACGTGTCAACCTTTTCAAGCTCAATCAGTTTCTTCTCAGCACAATCCCGTATAAAATGATGACGTATGTCAATATGTTTAGTTTTACTGTGCTTCACGGGATTGTTAGTTACTGAGATAGCAGCAGTGTTATCAATGCAAATAGGAGTAAGTGAGAAATTCAGACCATAACCGCGCAACTGTTGTTGAATCCAAAGAACCTGGGAGCAGCAGTTGGATGCTGCCATGTATTCTGCTTCACAGGTTGAAATTGCGACTGAGGTCTGCTTCTTGCATTGCCACGACACTAGTCTGCCACCAAGAAACTGACATCCACCAGTTGTAGACTTCCGACTCTGATTGCACCCTCCATAATCAGAATCTGTGTAAGCGACTAGCTCCAAGTCTCCTCTTCTCGGGTACCACAACCCCAGCTTCGGCTTGCCCTTGAGATACCGCAGTATCCTCTTCGCACCCTTCAAATGAGATTCTTTTGGGTTTGCCTGAAAGCGTGCACAAAGACAAACAGCAAACATTATATCAGGCCTAGAAGCAGTTAAGTACATTAAAGAACCTATAATAGCCCGATATTGGGTAGGGTCCACGTCTGCATCGTTGTCTGAATCAGCACCCAATTTGTGATTGACGCAGACTGGAGTATCATATGAAGTGTTGTCCTCCATCTTGAAGCGTTTGAGAACATCATGGACATACTTCGTCTGATGAATGAACATCCCGTCTTTCTTCTGATCAACCTGCAATTCTAAAAAGAAAGTTAGTTCACCCATAGCACTCATTTCAAATCTCTTCTTCATGACGGCCTCAAACTCCTGACACATGGCGACCTTTGATGCAGCAAAGATAATGTCGTCCACGTAGACTTGCACCAGTAGAAAGTCGCTACCCTTTCTCTTGAAGAACAATGTGCTATCAATTTTACCTCTTTCAAACTCATTCTCAAGCAAGTAATCGGATAATGTTGAGTACCAGGCACGAGGTGCCTGATGTAGTCCATACAACGCTTTACTTAGCTTGTACACGTGATCAGGAAAGTCAGGGTCCGGAAAACCCGGAGGTTGCTCAACGTACACAACCTCATCGACTTTACCATTTAGGAACGCGCTCTTCACATCCAACTGAAAAACTTTCATCTCCTTATGAGCAGCAAATGCCAAAAACAGTCGAATGGCTTCCAATCTTGCCACAGGAGCAAACACTTCATTGTAATCAATCCCCTCTTGCTGATTAAAACCTTTAACAACCATCCTTGCCTTGTTTCTGATAACAATCCCTTTCTCATCTCTCTTACATTTGAAGACCCATTTCGTGCCAATCGCATGCACATTCCTTGGTTTTGCAACCAAGTTCCAGACTTCCATTTTCTTAAACTGAGCTAACTCTTCTTGCATGGCTTCGACCCACGAGCTGTCCTTAAGAGCCATTTGATAGTTCTTTGGTTCAATCTGGCTGATAAAGCAGGTGTACAAGCACTCGTTGATTATGCCTGATTCTTTAATGCTTGTGTAAACACAGGTGTGCTCATTCAAGCTTTTTCTTGTTTGTACACCAGTGGACAGATCACCTATCACATTCTCCAAAGGATGATCTTTGTGAATTCTCGTAGTCGGAACCGCACTGACATTCAGATTATCTTCCAAGTTCGAAGATAGCTCATCAATGGGTGATTGAGGTTGAGAGTGAAACGGATTGATGAATTCCTCTTCAGTAGAGGCAGCAGGGGTATTGACAGCATTTGACGAGGAAGGCTGACATTCATCATACTGTGGTCGTTGCACCAAAGTGTCTTCCTCATCGCATATCATCTTCGTAGAAATTCTTTCCTCAGCTTCTACAAAATCCAGATAAGGTATGTTAAAAGATTTAAAGAGTCTATCATAGTCGAAAACCCCAGCGGGTCCCGTGCTTGGTTTTGGTGATTTGTAACTTGTGATATCAGTGTTACACACCACCTCAACTTTGCTGGTCGATGTATTAAAGACCCGTCTGTTGGGAGTCCCAACAACGTATCCGACTAAGATTCCTTCGTCGGCTACTTCACCAAATTTAGAATTGGTCTTTAATATCGAACACGGGGACCCGAATGGTTCAAGACCACTCAAGTTGGGCTTTCTTCCATGCATAAGTTCATAACATGTTTTATTTAATCTTTTAACAGTTAACACTCTATTAAGGATATAACAGGCTGTTGCAACAGCTTCAGCCCAGAACACCACGGGAAGTTTCGAATCAGCCAGCATGGTTCTGGCTCCTTCAATTAAAGTTCTGTTCTTCCTCTCAGCCACTCCATTTTGTTGCGGTGTATACGGTGCGCTGTATTGGTGTTCAATCCCCTTCTGTAAGCAGAAGATCTCCATCTCATAGTTCTTGAACTCAGTTCCATTGTCACTCCTGATGAATTTAACCCGTTTCCCCATGATATTCTCCACCTTGGTAACCAAATTCTTTACCATCTGCACTGTTTCATTCTTTGACTTCAGGAAATATACCCAGGAATATCGTGAGTAATCATCAGTGATCACCAAGCAGTAAGATGTTCCTCCTAGACTTCTTACATTCACGGGACCGAAGAGATCCATGTGAAGTAATTCTAGGGTACTGACAATTGAATTGACCTTCTTGGAGTGATGGGATTTCTTGTGTTGCTTTCCCTTTTTGCATGATAAACATTTGTCTTCAAAGTTGAAATTCTTCAAGAGAACACCCAGCACAAGCCCATTTTTGACAAGGTAGTTCATTTTCCGAAGATGAATGTGCCCCATTCTCCTATGCCACAATTCGGACTCTGATTCAGTTGCTTTTGACAGAAGACACGATTCTTCTGTGGCCATCTCAGTCGACCTCATATCCATGATATACGTATTCTTCACTCTTGGAGCCTTCATAACAATCCAATCTTATGGTACCTTAAAACCAGGATACAACACAATCGCTTCATTCTTTGTAAAATGTACGGTGTACTCTTTGTCACAAATCTGCGAAACACTCAGCAGATTGTGCTTCAGTTCTTCAACAAAATTTACTTTCTACAAAGTCATCTTTCCATTCGACACCGTCCCTATTCCTGTAATTCGTCCACCGCTCTCTCCTGCGAAACTCACTCTTCCTCCCTGAACAGGTTTCAAGTCGTGTAACAATTTCTTGTTACCCGTCATGTGCCGGGAACAGCCGCTATCCACAACCCATTGATTGTTGGCAGCCCTGTTCAACTGTTCCTGCACGATTAAAGCAGCTGATTAAAATCTGGGGACCCAAGACCGATTGGTCTTGGGTCGATACATTCCGTACCTTGGCTGTCCAAAGTTTGTATCATAATAATTTCTGTGAGTCCTAACAGGATACCTTCTTGTGGATTGTCTATGAGGCCATCCAAACCTTTGTGAATTAAAAGAATTATTACTTATGGTTTGGTTGTTAGCAGTGAAAAACTGAGATCTATTTCTTTGAAAACCTGAATTGGACTATTTTCTGAATTTTGATGGGTTTTCAGTTTTAACATTTCCGTTAGTTCGATTCTCAGATTTTGAAGGCCTCACACCTCTGAATCTCTGCTTCAGAGGGCAATCAGCAACAAGATGTCCTAATTGATTACATCTAAAACAATTCTTGTGTTCAACTTTCTTATCAAAAGTTGTCTTAGATGTTGAGGCTGTATTACTGCCCGTTTGTCTCACAAATGGTGGGACATACGGGTTTAGTGGAGACTTCTTTTCAGGTTTTTATTTTTCTCTCCACTTTTTGATAACACTTCCTCTTGTTTTGTCTCACTCGACTCAGAAGACTTGTCAGAGTTAGATGAGACAGGACTTGGAGTAGAAATCTTAACACTTGCGACAGGCTTACTAACTTCTGGTTCTTTAATCGTTACTTTAACCGGAACTGTCTGACCATAGTCAACATCGAAAGATTTCTGATTACTAGGGTCATAAGTGTAATTATGATTGAAAGGTGGTGGAACTTCATGATAACCAATTTCTCCCCTTTTTGAGGAACCTTGATCACTAACGAGGTGATTAAGTATAGCGGAGGAATTCCTGAATTGCTCAAGTTTCCTGTTAAGTTCCACCACTTTTACCTGGTGATCAGCTATCTGTTTTTCCCTTTCAGCTATTAGTTTGGTTTTCTCTTCTAGAACTTCAGAGCTTAGATCAATCACTTTAATTTTTTCAGCAAGCTTTGCTTTAAGACTTTTAATATCTATTTCACTAGCTTTAATTTTTACTTTGTAACTATTTTCTCTAGCTTT
Organism: Bidens hawaiensis; assembly: GCF_021521415.1. Lineage (NCBI taxonomy): Eukaryota > Viridiplantae > Streptophyta > Magnoliopsida > Asterales > Asteraceae > Bidens > Bidens hawaiensis. The sequence continues at coordinate 193,110 of NW_027493815.1, forward strand.
AGTGAAATGATGATCTTCTTTAAAGTTTTATATTGCGCATCCAAACTAACAAACTGATCAGTTATAGTTGTCAGTTGTTCAGACAGATGTTCATACTTAGTACAAGGGAGTTCGGTACTTACCTCGGAGAGCTGGTCTGCTACATCTGCCATGTACGCTTCATTTTCGCCAGTTCCCTTCTCACTATCTGCATTTTCGATGTTTGCCAAGTTGGCCTGTTCAAATACTTCTTCTACATGCAGATTCCAGTTGTATTCTTCGTTCTGTCTGGAAATCATGGCTCTATAGTCATTACCACTACCACTCTGCTGTGTAGATCTGTTTTGACTGCGTTCTACACGTTCATTTTTGCACTCTTTTGCAAAGTGGCCATTCTGCTGACAGTTGTAGCAGCGTACCTTTGACTTATTTGGCCTCTCTCCGACAAACTTCCTGCCAGTCTTCTTCATGAACCTCTTAACTCTTCTCACGATCATAGCCATCTGCCATTGCAGATCCATCTCCTCCAGATCATCAGCATCGATCTGATCATAGTCTTCATCTAAAATTGCAGGATCAACAATCTTACCCTGAATATAGTTCTCATACGAAGCAATAAAAGATGCATAGAGAGCAAACTGCTGTTCAGCAGATTTAACACTCATGGGCATCTTCGAGTAGTTGTTGTTTGACACACTCGGGGTAAAGCTACTCTTGGTCGCTTGAGGTTGAGAAACCTTTGATCCTCCAGCTACAAAGCACACATCACCGTTCATGTTGATAGATACATGTCCTTCGTGTGTTGAGTTAGCACCTGACTCTCCCTTAGAGTAATAAGCAGATGATTCAGTTTTTGAACTTGATCCGGAGTTAATCTTTGCACCATACATACCCGGATCTTGAACCTGATCGGTAGGTGTCTCCTTTCGTACCATGTTCAGTTCAAACGTTCTTAGCTTGTTAACTGCTGTCTCCAGGTCATAGTCAGCAAAGTCCTTATCTTCTCTCATCAGCACAGTATACATCTCCCATTTCGGTGGGAGAGCATCAAGAAGCTTTTCAACTATCTCATCTTCCTTGTAAACAATTGAATAGTTGCTGAGTTCAGTCATCAGATGATAATATCTAGTGATGATATCATCCAGTGATTCATTCTTCGGATACTTGAAGACCGAGAATTGGGTTTTTAGAAGTTTAATCTTCGAAGCACGAATTCCCACATTTCCCTCAAAACGGTTTTCAAGAGCTTCCCAAAGTTCTCTAGCAGTTTTATACTTTCGGAAGGTGTGAAGTATCTCTTGTGGAAGAGCTATTGTAATTGCTGCATGAGCTTTGCTTTCGGCCTCATACATTTTCTTCTCTTCATCTTCCATCTCTTTGTACTTCTTGATCTGATCACGACCCTCATACTCAGCAGTAGGTGGAATGTAACCATCTTGTATGCATACCCACATCTTGGCATCTTGGTACTTGACATATTGTTCAAAACGATCTTTCCATGCTACATAATCAGTTTTCTTAAGTATCTTGGGTGCCTTTGTAGCCGAACCCGCTTCTACTTCCATCTTTACCAGTTCAGTAATGTTTATCGAAGACATCTTTCACAATAACTCAAAGAAATCCGAAAATCAAAAATTTTATTTTCAAACAGCACTGTAGGCGAAGTTGTGGATAACTTCGCTTAAAGCGTAACTTCGCGTGAGTTTGTAACTTCGTTCACTTTCTTAAATTCGCCGGATTGGCGAAGTTGAGAATAACTTCGCTTAGGTTGAGCGAACTTGGGAGGTAGGCGAAGTTGTAGGTAACTTCGCTTGAGGTAAGCGAACTTGAAGAGGTAGGCGAAGTTGTGGATAACTTCGCTTAACCTTATATCTTCGCCGAAACCCTACTAACAGCGACGGCAACTTCGCCTGATGAACACGAACTTTCTGCAGATTAGATTTCTGGGTTTTTCGAGGTTTGTGAAGGTGTTATGGGTTGTTTATGATTTTAGGAGGTGAGTATAACACAAAAACTCAGAAAACTCGTCCCGCGAATAGTCGAACGGAACGATTTCTACACCCTCGTGATAATCCCGAACCACACAATCGAGCAAAAGCTCTGATACCAATTGTAGGTTCCCAGCCGGATCTACACGAGATATCGCGTTCTACGTAGGTGCGGAATCCCTACATAAGACGTTACGAGTATAGAAAACACGATACGATAATCAAACACACGTTGTATTTCAACCGTTAACACGTGATACTATGATCACTAATACAGACTATCTCTGACTCGAATACTCGAAAACTCGAATACTGAATGAATGATTGATATAAACTTAAGCCGTAACCTAAGTTTATATAATCACGACAACTTCGTCTGGCATGTTCAGGCAAAGTTTTCACTAACTTCGCTTGTCTAACAAGTTCGCCCATATCAGCGAACTTGTTAGCAACTTCGCTACATACAAAAACAAATCTAACTAACACGATTACAGACACTCGACACTGAACTACTGACATCATGCACCAACAATTGGTGGTACGAGAGGCCGGGGTGTTACAAATAACAAATTAACCAAATGAGCAAGTATAACTGAGATGTCGAGAAGCACAAAGGCTAACGACTGGCGTATGATCATACTAGACTGGGATTATGTTGGACCTCTTCGAATGCGAAAGCATATAAGCACATAAACAAGTAAAGTATAAGTTGTTAACACATAAGACAATAGTTGCAGTTTTGTGTATAAGTATATATGAGAAATACAATTTACGCAAATGTGCCCAAAAGTGATAAATCGAGTAAAATGGAAGAATGTGGTACTCACCTGATCGGATGAACGAAATATAAAAGTGATGATGAGAAAAGTAAACTCTTTGGGATATACCGTTAAGGATTCCTGGTTAAATAATATAAATATGAATTAATTATAAACAATATAACATAATGAATTAAGATTTCGATGTGATTGTGTTATGATTGAGATTAAGATATTTATATATTAATCTTTACAGTCATCGCCTTTAATAGTCTTTTTAATTATAATTCGCCAATAATTACCCATGATATAATATATAACTAAATACTTACAGGATATGCTTGAAATAATAAAATCTGAATTAAATAAAATAATTTAATTAAATATAGAGTGAAATATACTTTTAATTATAAAATATAAATAAATAGATAATCATAATAATAATGTTTATTTATAATATGTAGTAAGATGCAAATAAATATTTTGTTTAAATCTAGTAAGGAAAATCTATTTATTCCGTTCACTAGATAGATAATATGTATATATATATATATATATATATATATATATATATATATATAATAAATATAAGTAAGTTTATAATGATGTTCAATGATGACGAAACGTGAATTAAAGTGTCGGGTTTTAAATAAAGAAAGAAAAAAAAAGGTTTACTATTATTATTAAAATATACTTATAGTACATACGTACATATATATATATATATATATATAAACGAGAGCTTTTACAAGATTTGACAAAACAATAAACTCCAAGATTTCGGTTTTAATAAATTAATATTTACTTAATAACTAAAATTAATTTAACATTTAATTAAGATATGACTAAATAATAAAGGAATAAACTAATAAAAAGAAAATTTCTAAAATATCAGGGTGGCCGAGTTCGAACCCGCAACCACCTAGACTTAAACCCACCCTAAACCATCTGCCCTACACTACACTGACAATTGATTATTGAACGATAAAAATTGATTGTATACAAACACAAGCAAGACCCCGATTGATATGAACCCTAATTATCCAATAGATAAATCTGATAGTTGTTTGTTTATTAGATGTTAGGGTTACTGATATATGATTAGTGGCGATCGTGATTCACATAAAAATTAGCTCATATGTTTACGAATTGAAGGCAAACGAACACATACAGCCGACGGCATAAACTGATTACGAATAAGGTACTGGCAGAGCTAAAATAACGTAATTAAACACAGGGGTTCGCTTCGTCGGGTATCCAGCATCGTGCATACGTGTTTAATTGTGTTTTTATCAACTCTAGGTGGTAATTCGCTATATTGGTAATGACGGTTCGTTAATTATACTAATACGTATCCTACAGATCTTTGTTTCCAAATTCATTACATCGGCAGAGACGATTATATGTCAAGAGTATAAAGCATAGATCAATTCCATAGTTATTACGAGAATTAAGGATCAAGAAAAACCATCGGGTTATAGGTTTGATTATTAACGGTTTCCTGGTTATGGGTTATGGATAATAATTATAATAATAATAATAATAATAATAATAATAATAATAATAATAATAATAATAATAATAATAACATTTGCATTTCAGTCCCTGGTGGTAGAAGGTGGAAATAAAAAGAGGTAATAATTTTAGTTTGACTGAAAATTGCCAAATGTGAAAGTTATCCATGTATATTATAAAAAAATTAAACAATAATATAATAATGATTAATTTACTCGATAAATGTGATATATTTTTATTGTTAAAAATTTCCCGAAGCGAAACGGGTTGGGTAAATATAAAATGGAAAAACCGAGTTGTTACCTACAGTTTGATCAGTCCTTGATTCCGAGCTGATAGTAGCATGGGACCGAGACTGATTAAGCTTTATTTTCATCTCTTTCTACTGTCAGTTCTTGCAAGGTGAGATGGGTTACAGCATGCAAAACAACATTTTCTTATGAACACCATAGAACTCATCTAAACTATAATATGGTTGATGCGATGGGAAAGGTGATCCTTGGAAGGAACATGACTGTAAAAATTGTTTGATATATGACCATAATCATCAAAAGCATTTGTGTAATAAGGATTAATATAATTTTCTTGATAATGTTATCACAGAAGTTGTGTGACTGAGGATTTCTTAATAGATTGGTTGTCTGAGAACATTATAGTTTATTTGGTGGACTATATTTACATAAAGTACTTGCCTTTTAATTTTCAAAAACTCTACTTTTACTAGAATTATCCTCAGGTTTACAACTTGTTGATAAACAACTTGATATGTTCACCTTAACATGCCATTTCTCATTGACACAATTTTCAACAACAGTTTCATCATAAATAGTTTCACAATCATTATCTGAAATAATGTCAACATGCTCATTCAAAATAACGTGATAAGTGCCAAAATTAACACTTTCACAAATTACATCATCATCCAAAGATGAAGACAATGTATTTTGCGTGGAAATAGTATTGTTATTATTAAAGACAGAATTTGTAAATGATGATTTCATACTCACATTAGAAACAAAAAGTGAATTTGGAAGTTTTTTCTTGTCATAACTCATAACCTTATCCACCGACCCACTTTCTTCTACACAACCTGCTGAACAAGATGAGTCACCATTAGAATGAATCAACAGGCACATGCATTGAATCAACCGTTTTTTGAGATAGGAGGAACAAATATCTTTGGTTTTGGTACCATCGACAGAAGAATTGAAACTAAAGTGAGGTAGGGATGTGTAATTGTCATTGAAAGGAGGTGGAATTGCAACATACTCACATCCTAACCCCGTCTTTTGTTTTACCCCATTTGTGCTCCAATGATGCCATTCAACTTATCAGACGCCAACTCAAATTTGTCTACAGTTATTTTTCTTTGTGATAGTTCTAGTTCAAGTTTCTCAATCTTAACATTTAACTTGACTATTCATTTTTCATGTAACTCAACTGTTTTATTAGATTGAAACAAATTAAGATGCAATTTTGCCATGTCGTCATGATGAATTTTGATTCTAGTGGTGTATATCTTATCAGATTTTTTACATTCCTCATTCAGACGTTTAATGCTTAAATTTTCTCTAATCAATGTAGCATTATTAGTTGTAAATAATTCAACCTTAACAATACAAGCTTGAGAGCAAAGATGTTTGTGTACCTCGGGAATTTCAGGAGTGACATGGTTTCCTCCTGGTGTAGAGCTTGAAGCAGCTTTATCTTCAACCACAAATGCCATCCCAGCAAAGTTCAATGGGTTCACCAGCTCAGTGAATTGATGATCCTCCCAATCCAGTTCAGTTGATTCAACGGACTGATTGACAAGGGCCCTAGAGCTTTAACTTGAGTTCCCTTTGTTTGAAATACCTTGACCAATCCTTGGAACTCTTTGACCCGAACTTTGACCCATTTTCCTCTTGTCATTCTTCTTCCCACCGACCTCAGTGATCAGAATGTCATTAGCAGGCTTGGTTGGGTTGGTGCATTCTCTGGAAAAGTGCCCTATTTCGTTGCAATTGTAGCAACAGAGCTTATCCGTATCGAACCCAATGCTCTTGCTGTTGGAGTTTTTTGAAGTTGTTCTTGCCACATTTCTTCATGAAATTTGTGGCCTGTGAAAGGTCATGGCCATGTGGTACCGGATGTCCATGTTCTCAAGATCCTTTTCGTTGATATTCGGAATGTCTCCTTGCTGGAAGGATGAAGGTAGCAGGTTTCCGTGCATCAATTCTTCATGGAAGGCCATAAAGGCGTGGAAGAGTACAATGTGGGAATCATCAAGTGGGCTGGTTTAAGCTGTTATTTCTACTGCTTGCTGACTTGTTTATCCCATGAGCCTTGAGAGCTTGTTCAACGGCATTGTTTACGGCATCTTGGAATGGGCTTGAGTTTGACGAGGTAGGCTGACTAGCAGATGTCTTGAAGGCTTTGTTGTTGTCACTCTGAGCAATATAGAATTTCACACCGTCTACAGGATGAACGGTTGGGTGTGATTTGCTGAGGAAGGTAGAACCAATTCTAGAACCTGTAGCAATCCCAACTTGATTCAGGGAGCTAACATTATTATTCAATTTAAGCTTGTTATCCATTTCAAATGACTTGATGGTGGATATCAAGTCTTGCAGAGTGATGACATTCAGATTTTTTGTTCTTTTGATGGTGATAACATTGTTGTTCCATGTATAGGGAAGTGAATTTAGCAGCTTGTAGTTTATTTTTCGCAATTCAGTGTCGATCCCTTCACTTCTTATCTTGGTAATTAACTTCTCAAATCTCCCAATGAGATTTCCAACAGTCTCTCCTTGAACATGATTGATCAAGTTGAATTCTCCTTTCAACACTACCTTTCTACTATTTCTCATCTCCAGATTCGAACTTCTCAACCAATTCATCCCAGGGTCCTTTGGCAGTTGTGTGGTCTCTCAAAGTTTGAGCTATATCAGCTGATAGACACACTTAAGACTCCGTATGCCTTTTCATCCTCAAGAATCCTTTTCTTATCATCATCCTCATAGCCCTCGATAGGGGTGTCAACAGGTCAGTCATGTGTCGTATACGTAGCTTGTGAGGACCATTTTCAATGGATCTGAGGAGAGCAAGGTCAGTCATTCTTATATAGTTCTTGAACCTCCATTTGAAATCATCAAAGTTACATTAAAAAGTCATAAGCTTGGGAGGTTTTGTTGTGGTTCAAGCTTCATTCTCCAGCATCATACAGCCTTTCAACATCTCAGGATCGTTTGACATCTTTTTAAGAAAATTAGAAAGGTAACAGACTCTGTCAAAAAGTTCCAAGTATGAACAACTAGAGTCGAAGTTTAAACAAATAGAATTTAATTGAATCGAATCAAATTTTAAAGGAATTGAATCAAATTGCAATGAGTGGAATCGAATTACAAATGCATTTAATCTGTCACACCCTCAAAATCCGCTAACGGAGTTTTACCGTCAGAGGGTGTGAACTAACATGATCGGAATCATTAGTTATAATCAAACACCATGTTTAACATTTTCAAACCAACAAGACATTAAGTCTTAAATAAAATGCGGAAGCGTAAATTGTAAACCAAAAGGTTTGCGTCACACAGGACGACTTAAAAACCCAAGTTATTAAGATAAGAATTAAAAGAAGTTTTCAAAGCGATGGTGTTTAGCGAATGCATGTTCCTATACCGCGCGCCCGCCTCGGCTACCTGAGAATAACATACTAAAAGTGTCAACACAGGGTTGGTGAGTTCACAGGTTTATATAAATAAAGTGTTTGCGTTTGCGTTTACGTTTTGCGTTTGCGTTTGCGTTTGCGTTTGCGTTACAGATAGTGTTAAGTCAATTATATATCAATAGGTAGCTAACCTATCAAGCATGTATTACTAATTGTTCGACACCGAAGCTGACTGTTTATCAATTGCCTTGCCACCATGTCAACCACGACCATGGTAATGTGTTAGCCAAGATTACACCCACTCGACCTACAGTCGAGTTTAGAGTTGGGTGGGGTTTGTCAAACCAAGTAGTACTACTCAACAGTGACTCGCTATTATACAAATATTAACCGGTTCGATGTTATGAAGGACTTTGGTTGGTTTGTTTGCCACTTAGCCTTACAAGTGATATATAAGAACTAAACAAAATCTACAGTGTTGGAGTATGTTATCTCCCCCAAATAAAAGCGTTTAAAAAGAGTAAAAAGGGGACGTGAAACTCACTGTTTGCGAAGATAACCAAAAAGATCCGAGAAAAAGGTGTGTGTCACAGAAAATCCTCACTAGTGTTCTAAAAACAAAAACGAGATTTTCTAAGTATTTAAACTATGAGTGAGTCCCTAGACTCGACACATACAACTTATGCATGAGATGCGTTTCGTGTTTCGTTTGTGAAATAAGTGCGACTCGACAAACACGTTGGTGATACGTTACATGTGTGAACAACTACTTACGTGTCAAGTATTAATATTGTACATTACTAGCAATTATCCCCCAAAAGGGCAATTTGGTCAAAACATAGCAAACATCGATCGGTTATGCACTTTTCATGACAATTTAAATAATACAGCAGCTAAATTATCCATGCAGATTTTCACTCGACAAGATTACTCTTATTAATAAATTATAAAAAGTCAAATAAATCACCAAAAATCATCACAGAAGAATAAGTGGGTTAGGTTTCTAAACCTATTTTATTATATTTTTATCATATATGGTTTTACCACAAAGATCAAAACATCACAGCAAACACACAGCAATCATTATCATGCGCAACAGAATTTTATTTGTTATTCCCGTTAAATGAAAAATCCAATTAATGCAAGACCAATTGGGTTAGGTTCCTAACTCAATTTAATTTCTTCCAGAAGTGGAATCAACCCATTTGGTCTTGTAGTTTATGAGATACCTTAGTCGCAAAAGCAGGTCTCCCAAATCAGCCTTGCATAACAGTTTTGTAAAATAATAAAAACAGACTTTTATACGTCCAAAAATTACAAACTCGGACTTTTCAGAAACTAGACTCGACCTAGTATACTGTAGAATCAACAGTCGCATCAAAACATAACATTAACATTGAGTTACAGTCGTCCAAACATGAATTCAATAATCTGTCCAGCATCAGTTTTCATCAAAACTCAATAAACAATTAACCTATGAACAATTAACCATGCAAGCAACCCTCTAGACTCATAATCTATCAACAATCAAAAGTTTTAACATCTAGGGTTTATGTTTATTATGCTTAATCATGCAATTAACTCAATGGAATAAACTAGAGAGGATGTAATTTACCTAGCTACCACTTTAATTCTTCAAACAAGCTTGCAAGGAGATTGTATGTGTGTGTGTGTTCACGGCTGCCAAGAGGAGAGGGGGGGAAGGGGCGATTGTATGCAGGGATTAGGGGGTTAGGGTTTGTGTAATAATATGTTTATATTATTAATTATGTTTCACTTAGCCCCCTGAACTTCTAGTTAATCAATTTCTAGCATAAACTAGGCTTTTTCTTCTTGAATTTAGTGTTATATATGTATATATATAAATATCAAGTAACACATAGATTAACACATAACTATCAATTACTTATCGTTTGCTCACCAACGGTTTGAGTCGACTCGTGTGTGTTTCGGTGAAATTCCGAAAGACTACTTGTGTAGTGATTGCCTTGCGTCATTTAAAACCTAATTTAAATGTAATGAGATATGCGTTACAGTTTCTTGTGATCTTAAGTTTGAATTAACGGAGTTCGGATTAACGGAGTTAACCTGAAATTGACGAGTGTCACATAATCGAATAAAACTCTATTCGATTTGTTTGAAATCTTGATTCGATTAGTTTGAAATCTCGATTCGACTGGTTTAAAAATCTCGATTCGATTTGTTTTGAGTCTCGATTCGATTTTTTTTTTAACCTCGACTCGATTCAAATTTCCAGAAGGTACAATTCTCACTTTTCACGTACAGACCTTGAACAAATATACTTTTTTTTACCACTTATTGAAACTTCAAACACCACACTAAACCCAAAGAACAACACCAACACTTGAACACAGCTTTTTAACCAATTTCAAGCTTGCAAATACGCTTTGTAAGCCTGAAACCCACTCACGACACTTGAACACGCAATAAAGTACAAGTACACACTTCTCAAACACTCAAACAAGACAAAAATTCAAAGTTGTGACCCAAGAACCACACCTAGTAAAGCCAAAAGCTTTGATACCAATTGTAGGTCCCGACACCGAATCTAACAAGTTCTTGAATCAATCTCACTTACTAGCTAGCGAAAATCACTAGTAAGCAACCGAGATCTCAGATCTTATGGTGCTTGTTTATTACCCTAAATGGAAATAAGGAAAGGGAGTAGAGAGAGAGAGAAAAAGAGAGTTGATGAGATGTAGATAAGATAATTTGTTAATGCTAGCATGTGCATGCTTCTCCTTTTATAGGTGAATGCATGCCATGTTAGACTTTCTATTATAACTAGCCCAATGAACTTTCTTTACAGGCATTGGCACAAACATACATAAATGAAATCGTAAGATAGTAAATTACATCGTGAATAGTTCTAAATAATACAAAAGACTAATGAACAAAACGGGGACTAGCTTTCATGTCAACCTGTAAATAAGTGTGGACATGGTTGTAACGAAAATGAAACTCTAGAGACGAAAAATGTAAATTTTAAACTTTTGGATTGAAATAAAACAAACCACAGGGACAAAAACCACATTTTACTCTAAATAACAACAAAAATAGTTTGATTTTAATTTAAATGTTTTTTTACTTATTTAAACTAAAGTCTAGAATATTTTAGTTATACTCTTTACCATTTATGTCTTTAGCTAATTATTTTTTACTTTGATCTAATTTATTGTCCATGCTACTAGAATATCCTACATAGATGACCATTTGTAATAATTAGGACAGCTTTTGATATTATAATACAATTTCTCTCATATGGGTTTTTATCTAATCGCTTGCTAGAATGTATTTAGCACTTATCTTGCTTCCACGTCAAATATTATCATATGTAATAGGGAAAATGTAGTCTCTTGCATTAAATTCCTGATAATATCAAGTTTCCAACACATCTTTCTCCCATATGTCCTTAGGGTATATGTTTTATACCTTTCGGTCGCTGGCTTAAATATGTCCTTAGGTTATGTAGGTTGTTGAATGTTCATCATAACAAAACAACTTTATTGGAACAGTATAGATCAAAGCTACTGTGGTTCCACTTTCATGTCTCTACGTGAGAGGATAATTGGATATATTAAACTTATATATATAAACCTGCAGGTGTTTGATTAATACATCTAGCAGTTGACAACTAGGTTGATCTATCCAAGTCCTCTTTGTTCCATAACGTAGAGAACCATGGCTGACAATCTTGCTCTTCACTTCAAGCAGATACGCAACCTCTATAAGGGAATTTCTAATGTTCCATCGGTAGAGGAGGTAAAATGTATCATAAGAATGATATCAGAATCCTTTGATAGTATATTGAATTACCTCAGAGACATGATGGTAGGGTATGAAAATGAGGAAGTGCGGGCTTTATTGACATATATGGAAATACTGATGGCTCCGAACCCTTGGTATGCCAGAGCAGAATTAATGATGACCACGATACTAGTGAATTGCGAAATACTCTGTAACATCAGATACAACTCAAATATAGAGAAAGACACTGTTGTAGGCTTTGACTCCGAAGTAGAAACACTACTAGATCAACTTACTGGAACTTCTACAAAGAAGTTACAGATCATCTCAATTGCAGGAATGGCTGGCCTTGGCAAGACTACTTTGGCTAGAAAACTATTCAAAGATCCACTAATCGAATATATGTTTGACATTCGAGCGCGGACTTGTGTTTCTCAAGTATACCTCAAGAAAGACTTATTAATGAGCATATTAAGCTCTTTTATGAATCATCTTACAGATGAGATGCACAAAATGAGTGACGAACAATTGGGGGAAAAGTTGTACAGACTTCTTAAAGGTCGCAAATTTTTAGTTGTCTTGGATGATATTTGGGATTATAAAGCCTGGAATGATGTCAGAATGTATTTTCCGGATGACCGAACCGGAAGCCGAGTGCTATTTACTAGCCGTGATATAGATATCTGCTTACAAGTACAGGCTGCAAGACCTGCTCTTGTTTTGCGTCTCCGCACACAAGATGAAAGCTGGGATATATTTATAAAGAAGGTATTTAGAATGGGAATATGCCCTAGTCACTTGGAGGAACATGGAAAGGTGATAATAAGAAAATGTGAAGGTTTACCTCTTGCAATTGTGATAGCTGCAGGTCTTCTGAAAATTAACTGGCCACCTGATTGGTGGAGCCACATTGCAGAGGGTCTAAGTTCATTTATGGTTAGTGATCCAAGACAATACATGGACTCACTGGCTTTAAGCTACAACCATTTGCCTCCTCACTTGAGACCATGTTTTCTTTGTTTAGGAGCATTTGCCGAGGACTATGAAATCCCCGTTACAAAGCTGATTTGGCTATGGATTTCTCATGGATTTATACATCAAACTGGAAGCAGAATCTTGGAGGATGTTGCAGAGGATCTCTTGATGGATTTAATCAAGAGAAGTCTGGTGATGACTCTGACAATGAGGACTGATGGACAAGTCAAAACATGCCGTGTCCATGACATATTACACGACTTTTGTTTGAGAAAAGCAAAGGAAGAGAACTTTCTGCCAAACAGTTACAGGTACATGGAGTACATTTTGTTAAACTTTGAGCGGGTGAATCAAGAACACGAACAAGAGATTTGATCAACACACGATCGACTCTTTTATTAAGAAAACGACTAACGAGAAAAACTTAATAATTACTAATACAATGTACGGCTTATATAGATGACTAATCATATACTAACTCAAATACACAATTTGAATCCAACACAAATAGGTTTAAATAAAATAAGACTAACTTATCTTATAATAATAAACTAATTATTATATTAAATATTCTCCGATATATTAGGAGTCTTCAATATGATTTGGTGTTGGACACGTTTAACACTCCCTCTCAACACCAAACTTCTTCTAACCGTGACACACACGAAGCACCTCGACTCGAAACAACCCTGTGACTCAATGCAACAGGTCACGTCTTCTGGCTTTGGCTCAAGTGTTCAATTCCAACACTCCCTCTAGATTCATACTTGTTCCTTCAAGATCTTTCACGGCCCGCAACACTCGTATTTCTTTGGACTCGTCACACGTCTTCACACGAACTTGGAATTTATGTCTCGATCGGTTACTTTTTTTAATCCACACAAGATTATTCAACTCTCCTCCAAATAACAACCCTGTTGCGCGCCTTGATCATCTTCGACAATCTCCTATGAACACAGTTTGTACACGCCGATTTAGCCTCGATATCACACTTGGTCTTACCGAAAGTGATATCCCATTTATGGTTATAATTGGCAGCCCAAAACCACTACTATTTAGTACCGTTTGACCACCGGTTTCAGCCCAGTAATACCTCCCATGCAGCTTCCAAACACCTCAATTTGCTGCAGCTCCGTACGCCATGATCTAGTCCCGAAACCGGACCCGAACGTATGATGTTGTTGTCCCGTTTGGACAGCCCAATAATGTTATCACTCGGGACTTTTGGGTCATCAATCCAACCCACTTAACGACCCCGACACACGGAGATTTAATCATCCCGACACACGGTGATGTCACATCATCGCGTCCCCGGCACACGGAGATCTAACCATCCCGACACACGGTGATGTCACATCATCACTGCTCAACACACAAAGTTTCAACCACCCCGACACACGGTGACGACACACCATTACTGAAACCTTTAACTCGATGAACACCAAAACTAAGTTGACATACAACCTCATTGCACTCAATAATACCGGCGGACCCGGACCACCTTGTAACCACTATTAACGCCCATAGACAACATTCACCGCTTCACCACCGAACCGCTATGAAACGACTAAACGTCACGCGGAAAACAACTTCAAATTTAACCCAAAACTTAGTCCGAAACACTCGAACCTACCACGACCGCCACGAAAATTTTAGCGCTACTACGGAATGCTTTGATTCTTGACCCGCCTTGGCTTAGTTTCACATTTAGTCACCATTCAAATGTGTGATGGAACAACTGATGCTTCATGATAAAACTTCACCACTTTAAAACCCACATTACGTCATGCAACCCACGTACGTTCACCTAGTTGCCGAAAATGCACCAAATCATTGAATCATCATTATTAGTCTATCACAATATTTGCTCCTTGTTTTTACAACTCAGCATACCCTTCGATCGAAAAGTTACCGCGTATAGAACTGGACACACCTTCATTCAACCGGTAACTCACCGCAATCGATTCAATCGGAAACCTACTGCGATCTAAACCTGGACATGCCTTCGATCGAAAAATCACCACGATCGGAACCTGGACACACCTTTAATCGGAAACTTATAACCACGATCGGTTCCGATTGGGAAAAACAAACTGGAAACGAGAACACAAACTTTTAATTAATATCATTGACTTTATGAATGATATTCTCATGCACAGACCCACTGCATGAAATACATTGTATTCCAAAGTAATTGATTTTTTTTTTGCTACCACCTAGACCTTTTTCTCACGGACGAATGCGAATTCTCCAACTACAGCTTGATGACCCAGACCCTTGCTGATTGATTACACCCGGCTGAAATAAAATAAACATGAACAAAAGACACCAGACACGAACATAAGTTGATCGTCAATCACCACCGAAAACTGGCCGTTAATATCTCTCCCCAGCCCCCGGATGTTACAGCGGCTGATCCGTTGCTCGAAGGTCGACTCTCAAAACCACTTCCTTTAAGCCTGCCCTTCAACGACGGACACACTCGTCGGTGGAGGCTGCCCTGAACTTCAAAACGCTTCCCGATACGAGCCCTAGGCTCTGATACCAATTGTTAAACTTTGAGCGGGTGAATCAAGAACATGAACACGAGATTTGATCAACACACGATCGACTTTTTTATTAAGAAAACGACTAACGAGAAAAACTTAATAATTACTAATACAATGCACGGCTTATATAGAACCCATACATGACTAATCCTATACCAACTCAAATACACAATTTGAATCCAACACAAATAGGTTTAAATAAAATAAGACTAACTTATCTTATAATAATAAACTAATTATTATATTAAATATTCTCCGATATAGTAGGAGTCTTCAATCTGATTTGGTGTTGGACACGTTTAACTAATTCTTGCTTTTTTATTTTACAAGCATGAACTTTCTAGTTGAAGAAATATTGACCATAATTTACAGGTATGGTAAGAACTCGCCATCGTCAATGCTTTTCTCTCCATTGGGGACAGGAAAAGTTATTCTGGAGGGCAGATCATGTCACATCGATACATATAAATCTCTCAAGATTCTAGATGTATCCTCTATCCCTATTTCCTCATTTCCTTGTGAGGCAGCGCAACTTATTAATCTGAGATACCTGGACGTTCAAGCACAAGAAGGAAGTCCCCAACCATCAATATCAAACCTTGTCTACTTTTAAATGCTCATAATATTATCAAGGAAGAATATGCTCATACCAAAATCCATTTGGAATATGGTAAATCTAAGGCATCTATATATCAAATCAGGTGAAAATATTATTGAAGAGCCCTGTGTTATACAAGTGAAAGAGAAGGATGGTTGTCCGGATTTACTAGCTAGCATGCAAACCTTATCCCATGTAAGTCCTCGATCTTGCCAGAATGTATTTTCAAGGACTCCCAATCTTAGGAAGCTTGGACTTTGTGGACCATTAATATCAAGTCTTGGTGATCTTGAATTTCCAAACTTAAGCTCTATGGAGCACCTTCAAAAGTTGAAGTTATTAAACACGATTGTATTTCCTGAAGCAACACGATCGTGTAATCCTCTTATGTTTCCTAAAAATCTTAAGAAACTAACGCTATCAAATACCGGACTGGATTGGGAGGAGATGTGGACCTTTGCGTGGCTTCCTAACCTTGAAATTTTAAAACTAAAATTTCATGCTTGCGTAGGAGAGAGGTGGGAAACCGGGGATGCAGAATATAAGAAACTTAAGTTCTTGAAATTGCAGGATCTTGACATTAGAGAATGGATTAGTTCAAGTGATAATTTTCCAAGACTACAACGATTAGTGGTTCATCGTTGTCTAAAATTAGATGGTATCCCGTCAGCTTTAGGCAAGATTTTGACTTTGGATGTGATTGAAGTTGCAGTAGTTCTGCACATGAGTCTGCAATGAGAATTCAGAAAGAGCAAGAGATGGATGGAAACAGCTTCTTAAAAGTCCACGCAAAACCAGAACTATAAATCAGAAAGGTTGATTCAGTTACTTTTATTTAAAGAATGCTCATGTATGTAAAAGACTAATCACAGGTATTGTAATATAATGTTAACAACCAATGTGTGTTCAAAATTGTAATCAAGAGAACTGGTTCTGTATTGCTTGTATCAAATTGTTATGTTTAAGAGAATTCCATCCATTTCTTCTTATTTTTACGAACCTAATTATATTTTATTAACATTTAACACAAACCAAGCTACATCTGGATAATGGGTAAGCGAGCAACAATCGCAAAGCCTATTCTACTAAATATCAATCCTTGGTTCCTCGAGCTCTGTGAGTCACTGTGGACCACCTTATGCACCCGCTAAAAAAACAAAACGCCTCGGGAGCTAGGGATCCAAATGTGTCGAAGGCAAATGGAATGGACATGTGCTGATTCTCCAAACACGCTGCCTATGCTTGGCAACCTTCCTAGATTCCGCCCTCAAAACCGTCTGTCCCGGAACGAAGCCACTTTCTCTCAGCCCACCAATGGGAGCATCTTAGTTGTCATCTCTTGCTATGGAAATCCACAAATTGGGAAATTATGTCAAAACTTGATATTTTATTATTTTCTAACACTCAACCCCCCCACCCCTTCCCAAAACCCCAAATTGACGACCTTTGTTAATATATCCGCTAACTGATCTTCTGATAGAACGAAAGGTAGCTTATCATTTTGGCTTCATGTTTTTCTTAATTGATCGATGTGTCTATCAACCTCCACTGTTTTGTACGAACATGTTGAAACGGGTTTTCAGATATATGTATTGCATCTTTGTTATCACATGATCTTACTGGATTCGGTTTGATGGTTTGATAATAATGAAAGAACAAGTGGAAGCTATTTGAATCAGATTTCTTTAATTGTAATTTTATCTGAATCATACATACATTCAATGAAATAACAAATCCCTTAAATAGAGATAAAACAAACGGCCACAAACGGCTTGAACAAAATAAATGGGCTAACATAACAACCTAGACCCATTCAACTTATTTGAAATTTAAACAAACAAACTAAGATAACTTTGTAAATTATTCTCACGTGATTTCCATATGACCAATACTTGAATCATATTTCAATACCCTCCCTTGATTCAAGCTCCTTAACACCTAGCCAATGACGATAGTGCACAAATTTTTCTCTGGGAAGTGCCTTAGTTAACATGTCTGCCAACTAGCTGATAATTTGTATTGCAATATTCCAACTTCACATATTCCCCACTCACCATTTCTCAATGAAATGATGTTTTAGCTCAATATGCTTGGATCTGCTATGCATTATTGGATTTTTACGTAGGTTGATCGTTGAATTGTTATCACTGAACAATATAGTAGCCTTCTCTTGTATGATGCCAAGATCTTCCAACACTCTTCTTAACCACAAGGCTTGACACGTTGCAGCAGTGGCAGCCACATATTCTGCCTCAGTACTTGAAAGTGCTACTGTAGGTTGTTTTTTAGAGCTCCATGTCACTGCCCCACTTCCAAGAGAGAAAACATTTACTGATATACTCTTTCTATCATCAGCACAACTAGCCCAGTCACTGTCAGTGAATCCAACCAACTCTGTACTTGCTCCTTTAGCATACCACAATCCAAAGGTTGTAGTTCTTGCAACATACTTTAAGATTCTTCTAGATGCACCTTAATGTAATTTTGAAGGGCACTGCATGAACCTTGAGATCATTCCAACCGTATAGGAGAGATCAGGACGCGTGTATGAGTTAAATAAATTAACCCACCCACAAGACTTCTATAGACAACTTCATTGCATTTATCAGCCTGATAATCCATATGAAGCTTTTCTGACGTGTTCATAAGAGTGACTTCATATGTGCAGTTGATTAAACCAAACTTGTTTAATAAACTTTTGGCATACTTCTCTTGACTTAGGAACAGACTATTAGTAGTCTGTTTTACCTCAAGTCCAAGAAAGTATTTTAGCAAGCCCAAATCCGTCATTTCAAAGGCTTGTTTCATTCCATCTTTGAACTCTGCAATTATTAAAATAGGTGAAGCACAGGTGCAAATAATATCATCAACATATAAGCATACATACATAGCAACAACTGTTTCTCCATCCTTAACATATAGAGTTGGTTCATTTTCACTTCTATTATACCCATTACTAATAAAGCAACTGTTAATCTTGGAATACCAGGCCCTAGGAGCTTGTTTCAAACCATAGAGTGCCTTCTTTAGTTTATAAACATAATCTTCTTTCCCTTGAACAACAAAACCACAAGATTGTTCAACATAGATTTCTTCTGTTAGCTTGTTTCAAACCATAGAGTGCCTTCTTTAGTTTATAGACATAATCTTCTTTCCCTTGAACAACAAAACCACAAGATTGTTCAACATAGATTTCTTATGTTAGATCACCATTGAGAAAAGCTGATTTAACATCCAATTGATGGACGTTCCAGCCTCTTTGTGCAGCAACACACAGAATCACTCTAATAGTTTCAAACCTTGCAACGGGCGCAAAGGTCTCTTGATAATCAACTCCATATTGTTGAGAGTAACCCTTAGCCACAATTCTTGCTTTGTATCTAAGAATCTTTCCATCTGCACCAACTTTAGTTTTTAACAACCATTTCAAGCCAGCCACCTTTCTATCAATTGGTAACTTGACAAGTTCCAAGTTTGGTTTTTCTTTATTGCCTCTATCTCTTCTGTCATTGTCTCCTCCCATTCTTTCTTCCCAATAGCATCCTCATACTTGGAAAGATCAGTTATATTTAAGGCAAATTCACAACCAAAAAATTTTTCATTAACATCTATCTTCTTAGCTTTACTATACACATCAGCTAAGTTATGGATTCTGGGTCTAAGAGGTGGAGTTGATGACTGGGAGTTGCTTTGGGCTTCAATATTAGAGGAAGCGGAAGTAGTGTTAGGTTCATTGATTGTTTGTGTAGGAGTAGAGTTGTTGGGAGTTTGAGGTTCAGGTGAAGGTGGTTGAGGTGTTTGAGTAGGTGTGTGACAGTTAGGCTCATTTGGTTCATGGATTTGGTCTGGAATAACAGGAAAAAGGTTTGTATAGTATGTTTGAGTGTTGTCATTGGAGGTCGATCCCCAATGCCATTTTTATTTTCAAGGAATGTAACATCCCTGCGGGTTATGAACTTTTTGGTGTGAGGGTTATACAACCTGTACCCTTTGCTTTGTGATGAATAGCCAATGAAAATACACTTTTCAGATTTGGCATCTAATTTCTTTCTGAATTGTGAGGGCATGAGACCATATGCAACACATCCAAAAACCTTCAAATGATTCACTGAAGGTTTCGATGACTCCAAGCTTCTAATGGGGGGATTTCTAACTGCTTTGGTTGTGGTCAGATTAATGAGATGAACTAATGTGTCTACATTTGGAAACCCCATTTGTTTTAGCATACTCCTACTCATGCCCATAATGGTTCTATTTATTCTTTCTACTACCCCCATTATATTCTGGTGTGTATGGTACCGTAAGTTCCCTCTTAATTCCAAATGATTCACAATAAGCATTAAATTCATTAGAGGTGAATCACCCCCCCCCACCCACCCACCAAATCTGATCTTAACACTTTAATGCTATGTTCACTTTCTTTTTCAACCATAAGCTTAAACAATTTGAACTTAGCAAATGCTTCAGATTTCAGATTTTTGAGCAATAAAATACACCCAACACATTCTAGTGAAATCATCAATAAAAAATAGATAGAATTTACTTCCACTAAGACTGGTTGCCTGCATAGCCCCACAGATATCCGTATGGACGAGTTCCAATGGTTTAGTAGCCCTCCAAGACTTGATATGAAATGATTCTCTAGTATGCTTGCCAACCACACATCCTTCACACTTGTCAGCCTGCTTTATACTTGGAAGGCCAATTACCATTTTCTTGTCATGTAGTAACTTTAGACTCTGAAAATGATAATGCCCATATCTTCGGTGCCATAATAGTAAGACTTCATCCTTGCAATTATTGGCAGTCTTTGGAGGTGATGTGTTGTCATCACCTGTTTCAGCAGCATTTAATAAAACATGTTATTCTAATGGCACTTGCATTAATACTAATCCGGTAGACTTGATCTTGATGGTGCACATTCGGTCATCAAAGAGTAATGAATACCCTTTTCTCATTAGCTACCCAACACTCAACAGGTTGTAACCCATATAAGGTGCATAGTATACATCATCAAGTAGTCGGATATTACCACATGGTGTCACAATCTTCATTGTGCCTTTGCCTTCTACCGTAAGTGCTTTCTTGTCACCAAGTCTCACATTCAACTTAAAATTTTCATCCATAGAAGTGAAGCTCTCCTTACACCCGGTCATGTGATTGAAAGCTCCTGAATCCATGAACCAAAGATAAAAGATAAGATGTATTACTTGTACCACAATCTGCCATAAGAGATAATTGATCAGCAATACAAGCCATAAACAGGTGCTGATCATCTTCCTCTTGTTGTTCTTCGGATTCAGTAGCAACATTTGCACTTGAAGGTTCGTTAAGGTACCAACAGTCTTTCTTAAAATGGCCAAGTTTGCTACAATGGCTGCATTGAGGGACTTTGTTTCTTTCTTTGCTTCTGCCTCTGCATCTTCCTCTGAAGGTCAGTTTCCCTATTCCTCTAAATGAGTTGTTTAGCTTGAATGGTTTATTACCATTCTGCGTAACTTGTAGGGCTTGCTCATCCCTGTGCTAACTTTTTCTCGTTTTGATCTGCTATTCATTCTTTCCTCTTGTGACTGTAGGCAACCCATAGTTTAACAGGTGTAAGAGTAGCCCCATCTTGTCCAACCTCTATAGAAGGCACTACATAATCAAACTTTGGTGTGAGACTACGTAAAATTTTCTCTACAATAGTTTGGTCATGAACAATTTCACCATAGGCTCTCTTTTGGCTAACAAGAGCCATGACAAGCCCAAAGTATTCACCTATTACTTCACTTTCCTTCATAGCTCGATTCTCAAAATCTCTTCTCAAGCCTTGAAACTTTATGGCCTTGACTTGAGAGTCACCTTGGTATTCCATCTTGAGGATCTCCCACGTTTCCTTGGCCGTGGAAGCAGCAGCAATTTTAGAAAAAAGTTGATCATGTACGACTTGTTGTATGATAGCCATAGCATGAGCATCTATCTTTTGCAAGTTCTTCAATTTCCCTGGATCTTTTTCTTTTTCATCAAAGCCATTAGCAATTAGATCCCATAAATCTCTAGATCGAAGTATAGTCTTCATTCGGATGCTCCAGTACTCGTAACCCTCTCCTTTGAAGACATGGATAGGAGTTGGAGCAGTCGGAAACATATTTGTTAGGTCAGCCATGTATTACTGGTGATAAGTTCGGCTAGGGTTTGTGGAGAAATCAAGGGTGACTAGGTTTTGATCGGGATCAAATCAGATTGGCTCTGATGGTTTGATAATAATGAAAGATCAAACGGAAGCTATTTGAATCAGATTTCTTTGATAGTAATTTTTTTATCTGAATCATACATACATTCAATGAAATAACAAATCCCTTAAATAGAGATAAAACAAACGGCCACAAACGGCTTGAGCAAAAGAAATGGGCTAACATAACAACCTAGACCCATTCAACTTATTTGAAATTTAAACAAACAAAGATAACTTTGTAAATTATTCTCACGTGATTTCCAGATGACCAATACTTGAATCATATTTCAATACGGTTTGGGGAAGCATGATTTCTGTCAACAGTCTCTCTATCCATATGCAATGAAAATTTAGAAAGAGCAAGAGATGGACGGAAACAGCTTCTTAAAAGTCCACCCAAAACCAGAACTATAAATTCAGAAAGGTTGATGTAGTCACTTTTATTGAAAGAAGACTTATGTATGTAACAGATCGACTAATAACAGCTGTTGTAACATAATATTAGCATGAATGTGGGTGCGTTTGTTGCTGTTCAATAAAAAGGTGGCTACGTTTGCAAGGAACCCTTCCAAAGATTAGGCTTAGTTTTCCAGGCGAAGGCGCTCACATTACGCACTACGCTCATGAGGTGCTTGGTAGTCACAGAAATATTTATAAATTACTTGAATTCTGAGAGTGTATATTAGCGTATCAATATATTAATGGTTTTAACAACTATTCAATGATCCATCAGAATAACAAAAAAATATCGAGATTTAAGAGGCCATGGGCAGGCTTACGTGTAGATGTCAATAACAAGTTTGTGTGTAAGGACCAAAATGTGACTTACTACATCAAAAAGGTGGAAACCCAAAATTATATATATGTGGTCAAGCGATTAGCTAAAGTTGGCGAGATGCCCGGATCTCAGTGGTGGATCCAGATAGGGGTCAGAACTTTTTTTAGTCGGTACCCAATTATATAAAAATAAACTCGTTTTCAGTTCGACGGTTCGATTCGGGTCGGGTCAAACCGGTATATAATATTTTTTGGTTCCGATTTAGCGATACCAGTCGGGTCATATAACTCTAGGCTAGACATTTATACCGATCAATATTTGTTTTAAGTATTTTTATATTGAACTAAGTTATAAAAAAATACATATAATCTAATATTAGAAAAGACGATAAGTAAAATTAAATAAAATATAAACAATAGAGAATCAAGAGAATTTATATGGTTTAATACTAAATTGAGTAGAATAATAACTAAATAAACTACAATTAGATATTTCGTTTTTTTTTTTTTTACTTTACGTTTACAAAAGATGGATTTTGAAATCTTAAAATTTAATAAAAAAAAAAGCCTCCATGGCTTTATTAAACACTTTTAAGCCCAATGAATTAAATAGGCCTAAATAAAATAAAGCCCATATAATAAAAAATCGATTTGGGCATCTTCCTACTTTAACATGCAGTCTTTCACTTTCATCCAGAAACCACAGCTTCACAAGCCGGAATTTTTTTTCAGCCATACTATCTTCTCTTTCTTCTACTTTTCTTTCATCACCCATCAGATTCCAAAATTCTATAGGGTTCGGAGTTAAAATTTCACAGAGGTCGATCAAGATTTTAACACTATAATAACACTAGTTATATTTTTTTTTCACAGGTGACGTCGACCCCTGTCCGGTAGGAGTAGCTCCGCCCCTACCGGATTTAAGGCGAAAACTTCAATGAATGTGTATAGCCTATCATAATAAACAAAAACACACACACAATAAAACAAGGTTTATTGGTGGTGACTATCCTAATTGAATATTTAACCGTGAGGTTGGTGGTAAGTGATAGAAACACCTAAATGGGTTCAAGTCTCCGAAAGCGTAAAAAAATCCTCTAAAAAGTTAAATAATTTTAATAGGTTAAATTAATATATATTTCTTTTTTGCTAATTAATTTTCAATCAATTAATTTCATTTAGGGTATGTTTAGTAAAACTAGCTGGTAGCTGTATCTGGAAGTTGTTAGCTGATGCCGAGTAACCGGAAGTTGTGTTTGGATAGATAAATTTAGATGTTTGGCAAAATAGCTGTAACTTTTAATAAAACATATAAAATTATTAAAACTGACATAACTAAAAATAATAATAGTAAATGTATTTATTTATTTGAATTTTCCATATATAAATTTGAATTCCGTATTTATAGTTGTTTTTGTAAGGCCCGGTTTTGTTATTAAGTCTTTCGTATTTGTAAATCGCATTAGTTTACGTTTTATCTATTTACGGTTGTATGTTTTGGGCATGAGGCCTCAAGTAATTAGTGAGATGGGTGTATAACATACACACGTATATAATATGTGTGTGTAGAATACACCAACCAACCCTTAGCATTTCATTTTTATCTAAGTCTTGCAAACTCTCTCAACTCCCTAACCCTTTCTTCTTATTTTCGGCCTCCCCTACCAACATATATGATCCGAGATCTCGGTCCAACTAGTTGTTTCCGCCAACTAGTTGTGAGGTTGATCCAAGAACAACTAGTACTTAGTTTGTTTTGTTGTTTGATTCGGTTTCGGGACCTACAATTGGTATCAGAGCGAGTCGAATCTTATGATTCAACTTTGCTCTTGATATTCGGGTTCTATTTCCGCTTTTACCCGAACCGAGACGTTAAAACCCGTTGAAGTTTTGAAAATAAAGTCTGACGATCTTGAAAATAAATTGGGAAATAAGCGTGTTTGAAGCATTCTCCTTGTAGATCCGGGTTCGGGCTCTACAAGTGCCAGGTCCGGGCGTATCGGAACCGTTTTCTAGCGGTAGTGGTGACGGCTCTGGTTTTCCGGCGTTCGTTTTTCCGAAAAAAAAAGAAAAAAAAAGAAAGAAAAGACGGCGGCGTTTGGAGGTTTGGTTGCTGAATTCGTTTTTCCGGCAAATGCGGCGCCGGAACCCTAGTTGGTCACCGGAATTCGCTCTTCCAGCATAGACCGTTTTTCCGGCGTTGGCTGGATTGGAGGGTGGCTAAAGTGGCTGGAATCGTTTTTCCGGCAGCGTGCGATGGTGGCGACGGCAGCAGTTAACGGGTGACTGTTTTCCGATGATGGGGAGCCGCCGGATTGTTGATGGGTGGCCGTGAAGTTGATGGAGGGTGGCGTTGGTGGCCGAAGTTGTCTTTCCGCTGCCAGTTACTAGAGTCGTTTTTCCGGCGAGCCCCCTTCCAGCTGCAATCAGATGGTGGTGGCTGTGTGTTGGGAGCAGCTAGGGTTGTGTTTTTCCTTGGTGGGCTGTATATTGGCAGAATCTTTCGATTTGGGATGAAGATATCAAGCCCAACTTGATTTTTGGGCTGATTTTGGATCAAGCAATGGACTATGTTACCTAATTTGTTGGGCTGGGCTTGCAACTTTTTTTTTGTGGACCTGTCATTTTATCACAAAATTGGCAGCATGTGACTATATGTTATATATTTTTGCCCGTGAAATAATTAATGTTCGGGGTTGACCAACTGAAGAAAGTCAAATTTGCTCGGGTTTTCGTCATTGTTGGACCGTGTTCAAAGCATGTTATTTTTATGCTATTTTCGAGGTGTTCGAGAAGTTGAGGAACTTTGAACAAATTGGATAAGAATTTGGACTTGAAGAGAAAATAATAATCTTTGTTCATTTGATCGTTATCCCCAGTAGTTCTTTCTGAACCTATAGTGCTTGAAGATCCAAGATGGATAAAGAAGCGATAACTCCTTCATGAATGAATTAGGTGGATCATACCTTTAGGGGGTGATTGAAGAGGCTTCGGCTTTATCAGGTTGATTCGTGAAGATGCGAGACACGGTTCAACAAAGTTTTTGATATCATAAGTCAAGGGGGTGATTGTAAGGCCAATTTTAGTGACTTACGATATCAAATTACGAAACCCGTTATATATTTACGGTCAAGTTAATAATTTATGTCGGCGAGAAAACCGGACACGAAACGAGAGCTTCGGTGCACACGTTTAGCTTCAACGGTTAGGAGATCTTCTAGTTTATTTGTGTTTGGCTATATATATGCCTTTATTTGTCATTTGTATGCGTGTTTTGAAAGATGTAAATCACCACCCAAGGGGAGCTCACCTTGGGTGGGTCGGTTCTTTGTTTTAATGTTATCAATCTTTTAACCGACAACGAGATCGTTCGCTATCCTTATTATCTTTATATTTTTGTTCGATCGTTTGATTTACTGCTCCCGTCTCGACACGTTTATCGAGAGCAAAACCGTTCGGTGGTCGTTTTGGGACCTACAATACACGATATAGACATATGTCTTATAGTTCTTACGGGTTCGGGCCAGTGTCCTTTATGAATGAATATAAAAATATATATCCACACAAGATCGAGTTTTCTGAATATAAAATAGTGTTATCTGCTATAAATATTATGAAGCTCTAATGTTTAACAAAATCATGCAATTATTCATGATTCCTATCTTCATCATCATCTCATAAAAAGAACAATGACCCTTAATATTGCCCACTCGGTTTTGTGATCAACGTCTTCCCAAATCCCAATTCCATGCTAGAGCACTCTTTTTGGTGGGTGAACCCTATTTGTCCACTCGGTTGTGTACTCAAAATAAATTTGTAATCACATATAGAACATCTCGATATAATGATCATAAATTAGATATGTGGAAAGAACATAATTTAGATTGAATCATATGTATTAATACAAAATAAAGGTTTGATTACTGCTAGTTTTCTTGTTATCATTTCATCAGCATTAAGCAATCTAGTCATTTTTCCATCACAGCCAGCTTCATGTTCCTGTTTTCCTCTTCAAATTGCACACATTCAGTCTATGTGAACAAAAATAATCACCAAATGGCCATAAACTGATGCAAAAAATGGCCAACTGCACACTACATGTAACAATTGTGAGCTTGTTCTCTTAATCAGTACAAAAATAAACGACATAAAACTTTGAAACACCGATTTAATGAGAGTGAATGCATACTAACTAATCAACATAAATATAGTTATGACAAGGTCTAAAGCGTCAATTTTAATTTGAGCCTATAAAAAGAAGCTGGGGATGTCTATAACCACGCACAATTCATCCTTTCACAAAACCAAGTTCTTGTCTTCTTAGCATACTTCATCACAAAAAAAGGTGCTATAAGCTGCAAAGAGGTTCTGATCAATTGCCAAGAAGGTGCTAGAGGTTGTACCAAACCTTTATCTGATTGCTAAGTCGCTAGCTATAAGGTGTGGCTAATATGTTAAAGTTGGTTTAAGTTCATTTCAATACGTTTAAGCTAAGATCATCAAACCTTGTTAAAATTGCGGCCATCTGCTAATTAATTTAATTATGCTATTTACAATCTCATGTTCAATCTGCTAATGACATCGTTGATCATTCAGTCTACTCGTTTCAATTTCTTGGGCAGATTTTGTGACTTCGCTCAATCGTCTTATTCTTTATGTCACAGTTCGCTCAATTTCTTTAGTTTCTTATTCTCAAGACTTTAGGTTCGTAAAATGTTATTTTCGTTCAACCTGCTATATATGTTTGTTTTTGAAATGGTCCTTCATTTTGCTTGATTGCTTCATAATTGTTTAACTTGTTTGTAAACTGTATGTACTAATATTTTGTTTCCTATTGTTGGAAAGTGACCCAACTTTTTTAATTATTTTTCAGTCATATGATCCTTAAAACATACACATTGCAGGATTTAAACCATCGTCTTTCTGTATTCACATCCAGTTTAAGCTATTGAATTGTTTTTTATAACAAACTAGTTTGAGGCCCGTGTATTACACGGGTAATTGATGAAAAATTTAAACTTTAATCATTAAGTGATATACATTCAACAAATTGATCATATATTGTTAATACAATTACAATTAACATTAAAATTACAGAAATTAGATAACTAAGATTACACAAATATGTTACAAATAAGTAAAAACTTCCTTTTACACTACATGTGATTGTATTAGTAGGTATACATTGTTTATCAAAAATTAAAATCTATAGTCCATGCCTGCTTATAACTCTTAATAAGGTAACATATAGGTCTGCTTATAACTTTTGATATAGCCACGTATAGTTGTCCGTGTGACAAAAAGGATTCTCCAAATACATAACTCTAGATAAATGATAATATATCCATGAAACTATTAAAAAATATTCATACACATAAAATATCATATCTTTTAATCAATTAATATGATGTCATTTGTGAACATTTGCTCACCTTTATAAAAAAACATGATTATCCCAAAAATCATATTACCTACACTTTGATGTTATAATCATCCATAGAATATTTAGAATTTGAAGTTGATTGATCATGATAAATTTGTTGTCACTGATATTCTATGTATGACAAATGTTTAATTGATTTTATATTTTAGAATTAAAAATTGTATAGTCAAGCAACCTAGAAACCGAAAATTAAACTATAACAAAATGATTTGTTTCATTTCATATAAATGTAATTGCCAGGAAAATGACAAATACATACTAACCTTATAACCATGTTCAAATAATAGTGATTATTCTTTGTGAAAAGAATTTTAGAAGATTTTTACAGAAAACCCGTACCTGAACCCAAACTAACCCGACACGAGAAACTCGAACCCAAGAAAATACTAATCTGAACCTGAACCGAAGTAATTCGGGTTAGTTCTTGGGTCAGAATTCTAAGTTTCGGGTCAACTAAAACAAACTTTTAGTTTTTAAATCATATATATTTTTAGGTATTAAAGGTTAAGCCTTAATCGCTGGCGTTATCAGGATTTAGTCCAAGTCGAGTGTTCTCATTCCACATATAATGAATCGATTGTTTATTTTTATTATTTTGATTATAAACCATAATAAACACTTTAATTATGTACTAACCAGCATGTAACACTAACATAACCTCAATTCGTTGTATTTGTATAAAAATAAAAATAATAAGTTAATATAATATAATATACGAATTATGTAAATAACTAATGAAAACGATATTCTAGGTTTCAATATCTTAAACGATTTTTGGAAAACAAAAATAATGGAATAGGATTGAAACAAATTTTTTTGGTTTAAAATATCAAATGCTTTTAATTAAGTAATTAATCTTATCAGACATACTAAATTATATATATTTGAATGTATAGAAAAAGTATAAGTCATAAAACATATGTTTCAGAAGCATTTTGGTCTGAGTTATAAAAGAAAGTATTGAACACTAAATATGGATCTTTTTATTGCTAAAACCCTTTATACTACACAAAAAAATCATATAAATAAATGACAGATAATTCATAGAGTAGATCGTTATACATATAAATTAAAATTATACTATTCAACTTTAATGATTTAATTCTAAACACCAAGATATATATATATATATATACACGCACATACATACATTATAGGTATTCTTCATTGTTAGGCCATGAATTTTACACTAAGGATCCTTTATCCTTGACTGTCTTATGGATAGTTTATCCTTGAAATATATATCAGGATATAAAGGATCGATGATCCTCGGTATTACTTGTTTACTAATGATTGCATTTAGTATGGTGTTGTGTTAGACAGGTATAGCAACTTTAAGACGTACTTGTACGAGTTACCCTCACAGAACATCCTCTAGCTGGAACGTGGATCCAGGATCCTGCTTCAATATAGCTGTTAATGGACGAACTTATGTGAAGAAGAACGTGTAAATAACAACAACGGTATCTAGACTTGGTCTACCGCTTATCTCGCTACTGGACGACTATTGGCACGTGGTCAAAGGTCGTGGAGCGGCTACGTGGAGGACTTCCGGATTATTAGGAAATATTGTTATTGTTGTTATCTTGTTTAAACGAGCTATGATCGAGTAGGAAAACACATGTACTTACACACACACTAGAGCAGAAACAAGCATTCTCTCTACACACTAGCATACTTTGTAATCTCGATCATATACTCCACCGCAATTGTAATCACCTTTTAATTATCAATATACTTGACGGTGATAGTTTTCACCGTCCGGGGTTTTTTGTGCCGGAGACCACGATAATCATATACTTATCGACCAAAGGTTACCTTGTTGATTATTGACTAAAGTAATTCGACCAAAGATTATCTTATTAATCCTTGACCGAAATTATTTTACCAAAGATTACCTCGATAAGTTTTGACCGAAGTAAGACTATCTTGGTTAAGTGCTTTTTCCCTCGTGATCAAACCTTTGTGTTCATTGATACCGCGCTTATACACTTGTCATTATCTAGTTAGCACCTTACCTCACATAACAGATTTGGATATTTGATCCTTAGCTGATTTTTGTCCAAAACATTCATGTTTGTAATATTTATACAAAAAGTTTGTAGAAAATTAAGAAAATACACATTTCATGAGTTCAAATACATATGAGAAAATTTTAAATCCAAATTTGAAACCAATTTTATATAAAAAATTATGCACCGTTGTTTGAATATCTGCTTAAAAACAATTTGTAGTTTACCATACAAATCCAAATTCTTCGACAATAATGTACCTTTATATTTTTTTTAATTTGCAATTACTTGTGACTTTCAAATTTTATTCTAACAGGTCTACATTTCAATTTTGATATTTCCTTATTTCACTATTAATGTTATTAAATGAATCACTTAGTATTTACATTTAATAAACATAAACTTGTATTCATATATTGAAATGACTTAAATAATAAGGACCATATATGAAAATTTGTTGAAAAAATGTGAGGAGGACTATGAGCTTGACAAGTGGCAAAAGTTGTAGTATTTTATTAGAATAGAAAGATGTTGGTAATTTTAGTGTTATCAACGTGTATTTTAGTATATTGGATTAACTTGTCGATCGAGAAAATAACATTAGACATTAAACGAGTTGGGTGACGCGGGAGTGCGGGCTCGATTTAGTTCTAGATGTTATTTGGGTTTTTTATTGAAATAATAACTTGGGCCATAATAATTTATCTAGTGGGCTGCTAATAAAATGGGTTTTTGGTTTAAAACCCATATCAATTTTGGTTATAAGTATGGAGACCATAGGGTGTTGAACGATCGATCGATAGAACATAAGGCGGTTACCATTTGTTCTTGATGACATTCACAGCAACATACAAATCCAACTTTTCAGTAACAAGAGAAATCTATGTCTTATCCGATAATTCAATCGCGTGTAACCGACGAAATAGGTTTATCTGAAAGTTTTCACACGATTAAGAGATTAATCCAGGCTACTGGTTATTTATGAAGATTGAAATCAAGATCACATGTTTGAATACTTATCGAATTCATCATCCAGGTACGCAAAATAAACAACAAAGATAAACCTGATTCGTTTGATTTGGTCGTTGATTTTCAATTTTTGGTTATGGTTATATGTTTGGTTCGATTGAATTTTGATGAAACCCTAAATCGCACATAGTGAATACAATTCTTATGATTTTGTGGTTTGATTAAAATTGGTGATCTTGTTTTCAAGTTTCAAATTGACAAAGTGAAATTTTATATATTTTTGGAGTTAGGCTGTGAACTATTATTTGAAACCCTGCAACACAAGTTAGTATATTGCGATGAATATATAAAAATGGGTTTTTGAGTTCTGATAATAACTACCAAATGGGATATACCTTAACCATGTAATCCGAATTAAATAAAATGTCACTTTTGGCATAGTTTTAATTGGATGTTTCTAGAAGAAACAAAGGGATAAAGATATGGTTTTCTTTTGGTGTCACGAGGCATTTTGACGAACAAGAAAATTGGGTCATATACTTCAGATTCATTGTTAGGCCATGATTTTTATACTGAGGATCCTTTATCCTTGACTACCTTATGGATAGTTTATCCTTGAAATATGTATCAGGATATGAAGGATCGATGATTCTCAGTATTACTTGTTTACTAATGATTGTATTTAGTATGGTGATGGGTTAGACAGGTATAGCAACTTTAAGACGCACTTGTACAAGTTATCCTCACAGAACATCCTCTAGCTAGAACGTGGATCCAGGATCCTAATTCAACATAGCTTATTATGGACGAATTCACTTGAAGATTGATGTTTAAATAACAAAAACGGTATCTAGATCTAGTCTACCGCTTATCTCGCTACTGGATGGCTATTGGTACGTGGTCAAATGTCGTGGAGCGGCTAGGTGGAAGACTTCCGGATAATTAGGAAATATTGTTATCGATGTTATCTTATTTAAACGAGCTATGATCGAGTAGATAATTCATGTACTGACACACACACTAGAGCAGAAGCAAACATTCTCTCTACGCACTAGCTTTCTTTGTAATCTCGATCATATTCTCCACAACATTTGTAACCACCTTTTATTATTAATATACTTGACGGTGATAGTTTTCACCGTCCGAGGGTTTTTTGTGCGGAGACCACGATAATCATATACTCATCGACCAAAGGTTACCTTGTTGATCATTGACTAAAGTGATTCGACCAAAGATTATCTTATTAATCCTTGACCGAAGTTATTTTACCAAAGATTACCTTGATAAGTTTTGACCGAAGTAAGACTATCTCGGTTAAGGGATTTTTCCCTCATGATCAAACCTTTGTGTTCATCAATATTACGCCTATACACTTTTCGTTATCAAGTTAGCACCTTACCTCACATAACAGATTTGGATACTTGATGCTTAGCTGATTTTTGTCCAAAACATTCATGACTTCGATCAGATCTCTACAAATAAGTGAATGATTCTTGTGTTTTATAAGAATCATGATTGAATTGATATTAATATGATTCTGACAAACATTAAGAAATAATATGTTTTTCTTGTTATTTGTATAGTTAAATTAAAACTAGATCTAAGTATTAATTATTTAGATGTGTGATATATAATATTATTGCAACAATCATGAGGAACACATTAGTGGAATCTTAATGATAGTTTGTTATGACATATTGATGAAACAGAAGGTCTTACTTTAGTGTCATGGCTCCATTGAATGTTAGTATACACATGAAGCTTTAATCCTAGAACATGTGCATTTTACAAATATAGATAATCTAAAGGTAGTTTATAAGTTATTACCTACATATCATCATGTGGATATTAAGTATCCATGTAATTTGCTTGTGTAAGGAATTAATGATCCACGAATTTTTGAAATTCAAAGGCATATGAAAATATGTATGAGCATCTTGTTTTGATATGGTGATCGGAACTAAAAGTGGGAGTCACTTTGGTCATGGTTTTAAAATTGGTCCTCTCTTGAAAATAAAGTAGAAACATGTGGTCTTAAGGGTAATTTTTGGAAATAAATGGTTTGCACATGGATAAGGATTGTTCATTGAATTGGATTTGAAAAATTATGTGATTTTATTATTTGGCTTACTGATATGAATAAATAAATATGTAAATGCAATTGTTATTCAAATAATATTATCAATTAATAGCTGTTGGAATTTGTTTGGCCACTAATTATATATCACATAATTTTGAGGAAATAAGTAAATTTTTATTCAAATAAATATATTTTATCTCGATGTGGCATGTTTGTTATTCTGATTCTGTTTTCATTATTTTAAGTACACCTAAATTCATAATTCTATGTTATGACATGCTAGCTTATTTAGACCATGTAAGTTTTAGAGAATCTATGATATTTCCTACTTTTGGTATAATTATGGGACTTTTACGTAGTGATATGCGTGTTTTCACTCTACACATTCATTGGGAAATGAAAGTATGTGGTTGCTTTTATGCATAATGCATCAAGATTTAGCTACATGTATATATTGCATGCAAAAGATGGAAGTCTTAGATAAATTCAAAATATTTAAGACTAAGGTAGAATAACCCGGATGAAACAAGGTTAATGGGGCGGTTCCAAGTGGATCAATATATTTGTATGCTCTACAAGGTACATTGATTAACTCTACGTTAAATATGAAAAACATTTAAGTTTTGTAATTGTTTCAATTAGTTATTCGGAACATGTTATTTATTTGCAAAACACAAAATTTGGATTTTTGATTCAAAGAAATAAAAATATTATTATAAATATTTGTCCAAATGGTTCATATATTGGGATTGATGGCCATGACCTAAGTAACAATAAGCACATTAGAGGTATACGCGTCGGGAAAACCTGTTGGGTGTGAAATAAAGGAAACCCGGATTTCAGGTTTGTTTTGGACTTAAAAAGTTCAATGGTTTCTAAATATAATTCGGTTTAGAATTATGTATCGTTTATTTCTGAATCCTTTTATGTACATG
The DNA here is from genome assembly GCF_021521415.1 of Bidens hawaiensis. NCBI lineage: Eukaryota > Viridiplantae > Streptophyta > Magnoliopsida > Asterales > Asteraceae > Bidens > Bidens hawaiensis. Next base: position 227,322 of record NW_027493815.1, read on the forward strand.
ATGAAATGCTTGCATGGAAGGTAGACTCGGGCGCTACGAGTCGCGTATGCAAGAATCTGAAATGGTTGAAGAATTAGAACCAATTGAAGATGGATTTGTACTTAGGATGAGAAATGTAAAAGTTAAACTTGTATTTACGTCTAGAAAACATTTGTTTTGGATAATCTGTTGTATGTTCCAAGGATGTGAAAGAGTCTCATGTCTGGGATTGTTTTAAGTATTTATATTGATGATGTTTCTAGATATTGTTTTATTTATTTGTTGCATTTTAAAGATGAAGCTTGTCACACCCCGACCAAAGGCGGCGGAACATGCCGGGGTGCAACGTGATTGGACAAATACACAAGACACTATTTAAAGTGACAATATTTATTTAACTCATTTTATTTCAACAAATCAAATAATCAACACGTCTCGTCCACACAAACAAGTTGAATACAAGTAACAATTATATTGTTCGTTTTTCTAATATCCTAATGGTCTTGGTAAAGTTTTCGTCAAGTCCTCGAGTCAACAAAAGTCAAACCTATAACATTTCATAAAATAAAGTTTGTCAACACAAAGGTTGGTGAGCAATTCATAAGTTTGAGCATATAAATATATAGTAATAAAAAGCCACAAAACTTTTATACAAAACAATAAATAAAAGCAACAACTTGGATAAATTGACAATCGCTAATAGAATTACGCTAGCGCCACCTAGCTACAAGGGGTTGCCAAGTAGTCTAGGATTTAATAGAATATCGTTAATTGCATTACGTTAAAGACACCTTGCTACAAGGGATGCTAAGTAGTCTAGGATTTATAGACTTCCACCAACCAAAAGCGATAAACACATAGACAAATAAGCATAGAACACCAAATCGAGCAATTATTCAAGTAAGGTATACAATCACGTTTGTGGGTTTAAGATTCAAGTAAATAAAGCATTTAGTTTGATAGGTATGAAATGTCACCCCAAAACGAAAGATGGAAAAAGGGGTATGAAAGTACTCACCTCAATTTACGAAACGAGAAATAATAAATGATCGACAAATAGAAAGCTTGTTAACGAAACGAACGAATCCGACTTGAAACGATAAACACCTTAGCTAAAATAAATAATGTAATATATATTAATGAACTTGAAACCATAATGAAACTATATTGGAAACATTGAACAATGAGGTTCGGTTGTAAATCGGATTATCAGTTAATTTGTTAATGGTTAGGGACTCGTACTTAATTGACAATTAAAATAAAATAATATAATTTTATTGGGCTTTTAAGTAACTAAACCAATCTTAAATATAAGCAAGACGGGTTTTAAATCAAGGGTTCGGTTTTATAAAAATGAATTGATAATAAAGTTTATAATAATATTATTAATGATAAGATAGTAATGATAATAATAATGCTAAAAGATATGTTGGACATATATATATACATAAGATAATGATGTTAATAATAATAACAATAATTGTTTTTAATAATACTAATATAGTATAATAATTATAACAATAATTATTATTAATAATACTAATATTAATAGTTGTAGAATAGAAATCTTGGTATTAATTATAATGTTGTTGATAAAAATGATAATAATAATAATAATAAATAATATTGATAGTAATAACGATACCATACTCGATGTTGGCTCGATTTCTAAACGAGTTCACAAATTAAAATAATAATATTATTGCTAATAATTATGAATAAAGATATGATTTTACTAAAATAATAATAATATGATTCTTTATTAATAATCATAACGACTTCAATATTTATAATATTAATGATAAAAATAATAATATTATTAATGGATACATAAATAGTAAGTTAACCATAATAATACTAATAATAATTTTTATGTAGTAATATTAGTACTAATAATAATCCTTATTTGATAAGTATAAAAATAGCATCAAAACCGGTCTAGGACGAGACCCGAACCCGCGACCTCTAGTTTAATGATTAACGTACCAACCAACCGAACCAAGATAACAATTTGTTAAACAAACCCAAAGTTAGTAACATATCCATTTCCCGGGTGTTCATCCTTTCCCCAAATCAAAACAACTCTATACTCAATCCAATCCGTTTCAAAATTATATAACCAAACATATATAACCGGTTATTAACGACTTTAAATCCGACAATTTCTATATGAAAATAAACAATACCAAAACCCAAATTATTTACCTATTATTCTGTCCCCGAGTCGTGGCTCTATACTGGAGAGTAAATGAACCGAAACCGCCGGAGCCGAAACTGCCGGAGGTGAGAGAGAGAGCCGAAGAGAGTGAGAGAACAGAGAGAGAGAGAGAGAGAGGTAGAACAGAGAGAGGGAGATAGAACGGTGAGAGAGAGAGCGCCGAGGGAGATGGAGAGGTGCGGTACAGTCGCGGCTTCTCGCCGGAATCCGGGTTCGCCGGAAAATCGCAAACAACGGGAAAAAAAAGGGCTGCCAGAACGCGAGGGGGAAATGAGGGGTGGTGGAAAGTGGTGGCTGGAGGTGCGGTGGGAGGTAGTGGCCGAAGGTGGAGGTGGCGTTGGCCGGCGTTGGCTTCTCGCCGGAATTGCGAGAGAGAAAGGGGGTGGCTGTGTTGTGGTGGTGGCCGGAGATGGTGGCGGCGGCTGGGATTAGAGAGAAAGAGATGGAGGTTGTATGTAAATGTAGGTAGGTTAGGGTTTTGGGTTAGGTATATATGTATGCATATTTTCATAACAGCCCCCTCAAGTTTCAATAAATGTTTAAAACGAGTTTAAAGGTTTTAAAAGCTTTTAACAACTTAACGAAAATTAGTTTGAACCACTTATGTTTTTTTTTCTTGACGACTCTATAATATGACTAATACCGATTTATTGGTGATCGAGATATATAATAATATTATATGATAAATAAATAAAAAAACAAAAAGATGTTGAGTCGGGTTTGTATAATAAAGGTTTGCAATACGAATACAAATACAAATCGATATCCGAATTTTGACGAATGTCACAAAGCTTTTGTGGCTTGATTAAGAATTTATATACTAATAGAGGTTGAAAGTATTGTGATTAAGATGAATATCAAGAACATGAATTTTGATGTCAATATATGTGAGATAAGAAAATATCGTCATATAACCTAATCCCTGAGTGTTTGCTTTATTTCCAGTTTTTAGACCGATACACCAATCATAGTATCATATGGATATTTTAATTAATTTGTTTTATAGTTGAATGAAAGCCATATAAAAGCTTGATTAAATTATCAGCCATAAGTGCTAACAAAACAAAGCTTGATCCATGCACATCTATTTTAATTAAAGGATCAATCTATCCTTGGTTCTGGAGTTAAAATTGAATTTTGGCTTAAATTGCTCTATAAGTCATGTGCTTTGATATATAAAAATGAATGTTAGTTTTCTGTGTTTGAAAAATGTGCTTTTGTGTCCACAATAATTTTGAATTCTAAAGTATGTATATGTATGTATGATTTTGGAATAGGCTGTTACGATGCTAGTGATTGATTCATACTACACAAAGTGTATTTTTTTTGTTTTGTGTACTCTGATATGTGCATATATAAAAATGATGCAAGTTATGTACATAAATTATTTATGTAATAGGATTATCAACAAAAGGTGCATTAAAATATTATGATTCAGTGTTTTGAGCCTACTTGTATAATACATTAAACCACGGTTACTTATACATCACAAACATGATGGTGTGGTTGACAGAAAAAAAAACCTTGAATAAAATGGTTAATTTCTTGTTATATTGTAACTCGGGTTTGAGTGATTGATAAGACAAATAAAATATTGTCTTCTAAGATTGATATGCAGGATCTGGGGGAGGTTGATGTTATCCTAGGTATGATCATAAAAAGGAGTGACAATGGTATAGCTATGACTCGATCTCATTATATTGAGAAAGTATTGAAGAAAGTCAGTCAATTTGATTGTCCTCCGGTTAATACTCCTATAGATCCTAATATCAAACTTAGGTCTAATCATTGTGATTCTGTTTCTCGGCTAAGGTATTAAAAGAACCATGAATTATGGTTTGTGTTATTCAAGTTTTTCTTTCAGTTCTAGAAGTTTTAGAAGGGTATTCTGATGCAATATGTATATAACTAAGTGGATGTGTATGTTCTCTTGGGGAAGTTTTCATTTCTTAGGTAATTAAGGAATGAATTTGCATCAATTGACAATGGAATGTGAGTTTGTAGCATTTGTAGCAACTGATAAAAAGGGGCTGAATGGCTACGAAACTGGCATTATGAAATTGCATTGTGGTTAAACTGATATCACCAAAATCTATCAAGGTGTGATAGTGCTGACTTTGAGTATAGTTAAGTGTATAATGGAAAGTCTAGACAGTTATATATTTATACATAGCATGATTCATCATGCATGGTGTGATATCTGAGAATAATTTGGTTGATGATCTAACTAAAGAGTTAGGAAGAGATCTCATGAATAAATCAGCCATAGGGATGGGTTTAAAGTCCACATCAAATTTCTCATGTTAAGATACCCAATTCCCATCTAATATGATATTAGATGCTGAATTCAATGTGGAAAGCTTCACATCTAGAAATTGGAACACATTATTAGCAACATCCCAAGGTATGTGTTCGGATCGCGAGATAAAGGAGGTTGAAGTATAACTTCTTAATAGTTTATTGAAAAATTGCAGTGCGGGTGCAAGATTAATGAACTACCTATAAGAATATGAAGTTTAGCCGCTTCAAGAAGCTTTGGACTTGAGCTTTGATATATTCTTTGAAGGATTAGGACTCAGGCTAGTAAAATATTGTGTCAAGTGGAATTTGAATTTATAAACATATGTGTATATTATCTTCGAGTATTCACTATGAATAGAAAGGGTTCAATCCTTAGCGACACCCCGATATTCGAATATTTGGAATGTGTAATATACTAAGATGGAATTCAATCGTCACGACATTTCATTTATGCATACGTTTGAGTTTCTGTGAGGATAGTTAAGTTAGTCATGGATATCACTAAAATGGGGGAGGATTGTTGGTAATTTTAGTGTTATCAACGTGTATTTTAGTATATTGGATTAACTTGTCGATCGAGCAAATAACATTAGACATTAAACGAGTTGGGTGACGCGGGAGTGCAGGCTTGATTTAGTTCCAGATGTTATTTGGGTTTTGTTATTGAAATAATAACTTGGGCCATAATAATTTATCTAGTGGGCTACTAATAAAATGGGATTTTGGTTTAAAACCCATATCAATTTTGATTATAAGTATGGAGACCATACGGTGTTGAACGATCAATCGATCGATAGAACAGAAGGCGGTTACCATCTGTTCTTGATGACATTCACAGCAACATACAAATCCAACTTTTCAGTAACAAGAGAAAATCTTTGTCTTATCTGATAAATCAATCGCGTGTAACCGACGAAATAGGTTTATCTGAAAGTTCTCACACGATTCAGAGATTACTCCAGGCTACTGGTTATTTATGAAGATTGAAATCAAGATCACATGTTTAAATATGTATCGAATTCATCATCCAGGTACGCAAATAAACAACAACAAACTACCCTATTTTTATTGAACTTTAATACCTATACCTTGCAGGATTTAAGCCACCACCTTTAGAATAAACGCAGGACACCTTATTAACACATCATGTCCATTGGGGAAAAACTATCGAATTGCTACTCCTTACTCACGAACAGTTACCCTAAAGTCCCCAACCTCATTTAAAGTGTTTTTCTTAGCACGATCACAAATTGTTTGACCAAATGACAAATTTAATTATGAATGACAAATTCAACTCTAATGTAACAAATTTACATAAAATTTCACACATGGTGAAGACTAGTCAAATTCTTAGAGCTCATATAGCCTCTCTCTTTATCTAGCTACATGTTCAAAATCGAACTTAACCAAAAACTTTAATACAAAACACATGACGTATAGTAGCTTTTCTAAGTTACCAAGTATCAATTACAATCTCGACCGCTGGAAGCTCATTGAATGGGTTCAAAACCCACTTTAAAACCTTTTAAGTTTGAAAAAGAAGAATGGGTGGATATTTCGTTTTGCTTTCATAGTAATCATATCATATTATGAATAAGAATTTATTGACGGTGGCCCACCACAACCTTTTTTATATGCTAACAATCGACTTTCATAATGTTACACAATCAACCCCCAATCACTTTTTTTTCATATGATAATCCTTAAGTTTTATTAAATTGCATGATCAATCTCACTTGTTTATAAGATGGTAACAATTAAATTCCATGAAGTTACAAAACAACCTCATAAATCAACATCACTTGTTTTCATATGTCAACCCTCAAATTCCATTAAATTATATAAATAATCCCCACCACCTTCTTTTACATGCTAACGCTCAAGCTTAGTTAAGTTACACAATCAACCTCATATGTTTTTGCTACGGTAGCTCAAATTCGATAAATTACACAAACAATCTCACAAGTTGTTAATATGCTAACTCGCGTTTGATAACAATTTTGCATTGCTAGATAATGTCTCTTAACTGTCCACTGCAACCCGACCAGACAACAACCAGTTATATTTAAATACAAAATACCACATGTCTTATTAATACATATACAAAATAATTATTAAGTTCAGAACATACTCTCTGAATTATATTTAAAGAAAAATACATATTCATTTGCCTCCTAGTAAGATTCAAATTTAGTTCACATGCATCTTATTTTAAATTGAAAGCAAAATATGTCTTCAACGATGGATCTAACCTAGTAGTAACTTAACCACCTAACCCAACATATGAGTCCATGGCCCACCACTATGCCACAAAAAAAGGCCAACACATTGGGTCAGTCAGGGTCCGGGCCTCGTGCACCTCTTTATCTGCTTCTTACTAAATACAAATCCATATGGTGTGCAAACTGGTCAGACTCGTGAGATTTGATCCGAATTATTAACTTCTTAGGACCTATGATCCGATCCTATAGTAAATAATCGGGTCAGATCAGTTCGGTTTTCACGGGTCTTATCTGATTAATGCAAAGTGAAAATGGTCAGACCCGCGAGACCCTACCCGAACCCGTTAACTGGTTGTGATTGGTTCGGGTGTCACGGGTCTTATCTGATTTATGTAAAGAGAAAATTGTTAGACCCGACGTGGACCCAAACCAATTTAATGGTATTCTTACAATCCATAAACTGACTCTATTGTAAATAAACGAGTCTTATCAGATACTCCGTGCCAAGTCTCATGGGTCTGACGGATCTTACCCGTTATATACTCACCCCTACCCCTATTTAATTACAAATTGAACGGTATTATTAATACTATTATTATATGTATCCAACTCCACCCCTGTAATTCACATCCTGTAATAACAATCCCCAAATCCTCAACAAAGCCGCCTCTAACAAACCCTAACCCTAGATCCAACATTCATTCAAATACTCATCAAATCTTGCAGGCTTCTTCTTCCAACCCCAACCATGGTTGGCGGTGTCACCAATCAACCACCACACGCTTCTCAATTGGCCCCGCCGTCGTCCGCCGCCGCGGCGCCGGCGGTTGTGACAGAGGAAGATGAGTTTTTGAAACGTAATACAGATTGTGTTTATTTTCTTGCGTCGCCGTTAACATGTAAAAAGGTAATCTTTTTATTTAAATTTGTTGGGTTTTATTGTTTATTATTAGAATGCATTGGATCTTTGATTAATTTAGGGTTTTATAATGTCATTGTGTTTTTGATTGAATTGAGTCAATGTTGTTAATTTTGATGTTAAATGTGGAGGTTTTGATTTTGGGGTTAATTTTGATATGCAAAAGGAGAATTTGAATTAGGGTTTGAAACAGTTTGCGGGTTTGTTTTCGGTTTTGCGAGTCGTTATGTGCTATACTTTTTCTTATTATGGTTGCTTTAAGTATGAGTAAATGATTTTGACGTATGCAGATTAAAGCTTTATGCCGGTATGATCGACACGTGTGACGTGACAATTATGACTGATTTGGTATAATAATTTTGTGTTGTGGTCTCGTCGCGTAAACTTGAATATAGGGTTTTATTGAATTTACTATAACCATGCATAGTGTTGGTTGAATTAGGAAGACGTGCATGTTTGATTCTAGATCATAACGTTACTCGCTTATATTTAGATATCTACATATTAGCATATTGTTCGACAATCTGAATTAACTTAACCTTTTTTACCATCTGTTCACAGGGAAGTGAGTGCGAGTATCGTCATAGTGACATTGCACGGGTCAACCCTCGGGATTGCTGGTACTGGGTCAATGGAAATTGCTTAAACCCCAAATGTGCTTTTCGTCATCCGGTAAGCATTTAGACCTTTGAACTCACTTATTATAGAATATAATTATCAATTGGTTATTAACTTTTTATCTTGTGTTTTTTCAGCCTCTGGACGGATTATTTGAAGCCGAAATTCCCACTCCTGTGGGACCCGCTGTATCTCAGGCTCCGGTAAAACAAGGTGTTGAATGCGTATTCTTCCAGAAAGGTTATTGTATGAAAGGACATTTTTGCCCCTTTTGGCACGGATCGCCAAACACAGTCAATAACATAGCTGTGCATCCTGTTACCAAGCCTTCTAAGGTGGTTACTGTGGGCCTGGAGAAACCCGTTCAAGAACAAAAGTTCACTCAACGGGAAAATGTCCAAAAGGCCCCTGAGATTCCACCTCAGGGGAAACAAGTGCAACATAGAAACGGTGGTCCTGGTGGCGTTGTTATTGATAAAAAGGTAGCACCGTCGCCTGAGGAGCCTCCCAGGTACAAACCAGCCAATGTTGTTGCACCACCTGTCACGAATGGTGTCCCGCCCAGCAGGTCTAACCATGTTATTTACGAGGCTAATCATGTTTCAGATAATGAGGGTATAAATGGTAAAGATGTTGATGAATATTCACGTGAGCCTACACCTGGTTTTGATGTTCTTGTGGATAACGAGGTCGGAGATTCTGAATATTATCCGAATGAAGAACAGTTTGATATTGGTCGATCTGTTGACTATAATCTTGACCATGATACGTATCACGATGAACGTGAGGTTGACCGCTATGCATGGGAAGACAATAGGGAAAATCCCAACTTTGGAAGGAATCGGTATCCTAGAGATGAAAGCCCGGATCGGTTTGACCGGTCAGACTTACGCCATCGAATATCACAAAGACGAGGTAATAACGTTGGCAGTCTAAGGTCGGTTATCAGCCGTGAACATCCCCGTGACATCCACAACGACCACCACCATGACCGCAATGGTCCTCTTAGTAGCCGTTTAAGAGGAAGAATAAAGATTCCAGGAAGGTCAACGTCCCCCGGGTATGATCATGGGTCAAGGGTAGAAAGGGAATTTGACATGAGAAGACATCAACGGTCTAGATACTCACCTTCAAGGCCGTCACATGTATCATCAAATCATAACAGGTTTAGAGACAGAATAAGGGGGAGATCAAATGATGATTTCAATAATAATGGAAGAGATTACAGGGGTTATCGTGGTAATGATCGTGGTTTCAGGGGACTAAAAAGTCAACTAACAGATGATGGTCAAACTTTGGGGAAGAGGAAATGCCCACAAACAGAAAGTCAACAGTTTGAAGGTCCAATGCCTCTTAGTGAGATTCTGAAGCGTAAACGAGGATCCGTCGTTTCTTCTGTGAATAATGAAGACGGGAACACGGTCAACGCTGACAATGGAAAGTCAAAGTCAACTGAGGGTCAAGCTTCTTTGAACGATAATGTGGGGTCCGTTGACGAGGATGCATTGTTGGATCAGGAGCTTGAAGCATATGATCAAAGGGATGGAGATTATGATTATGGGGATGACTATAATTTAGAAGGTGAAGAATACATGTTGGAAGAAGATGAGAATGGAAAGAAAGAGAGTGAACTGGGAAGTGTGCTCTTAGATTTATAAGTTTTGGGCTTTGTTTTGAATGTTTGTTGGTGTTTTGATTTAATGCAAAACTTTCTGATTGTAGCTTTTGTAGAAGTAGTCAGATAATTCTAAAAGCTCTTGTTTTTATTTCAGAGATTTTAGTTTGTATCTAGTTTTGCATGTTTTGGGCTAAAGGTTTTTAATATATTGATTTGATTTGACTTTTGAATTTCATCTACTTTGACTTTTTACATGTTTTGGGTAGGTTTTTTGTATTTTATATGGTTAATAGGCTGTTACACGGGTGGAAATATATAAATTGTGTAATAATCACATGTAATTTTAAACAAGATAGTTTATGATATATATTTGTTGTGATAAAAACATGATACATATTAAATGATTATTAAATATTGTTTTCAACCAAAATAGCATTCAATTTACAATGCTTAAAACATAATTAAAACTTCAAAATAAAAATTCATAAAATACTAAACACTTTCTTATAAACCACATTTGTAGTTTTATTTGTAACTTTACATTCTTTGTCTAGTGTAAGCATTTTAACATTGTCTCTATTCATCACTCGTGATAAAGCTACATATTTGACCATGTGTAAACACCGGTTCTCGCAGGTTTATCCCAACTCTTGCTAGTGACTACCCTTGACTTTTGTTAATGGTCATTGCAAAACAAACTGCAACTGGAAATTTTCTTCGTTTCAATTTGAATGGAAGTTTCTTATCGGGAGAGGTTAAACCACTACGAGTTATATAAGTGCGATAACCAATATTAGTACATGAAATAGCCTTTACTTCTATAAAACATTTGTCCTTGTAATCTAGTACCGTTGCACAAACTGTTCTTCTAATCAATATTCTGTAATAACATTATTGGGACACCAAATTTTAGAACCAATCTATTGTTAGGCATTCCTGAAATTTTTAAACCATTTTAGAAATCTGGTGAGTGTAATGTTGGATCTAAACCAGGCCTAACACTATCAGACTGATCTATACTATCAGGACTGAGGTATTCAACTTCTTTTTCGAAAAAAAAAACGATAAAAAGATGTCATTAATGTCTTGGACAACCTCATTTAAATGTGCAAGTATGACCCATTCTTGAAAGTATGTAATATCATTAAAATTGTCCAATAATGATGGGTATACAAAATCAATCAAATAAGAAATCGGATCAGATGAGTCACTACTCAAAAGATCATAAGCACAAGTTTAAATAGGCTCTCACAAAAAAACATTTAAGTTTACAAAATTTGAAAAGCCTTTTACTATCTAAATACTCGTATAAAAACATAAAATTTTAGGGCCTTTCATAAATCGGAATGGGTAAGGTTACAAAATCATACAATAAGAACATGAATTATCAATTTTATCAATTATCTCATATAACTAACAAACAAGTCATGAAATATTTGGATTAAATGAGTCATGAGTTATAAGATATAATAAATGTGTGCATTCAATATGAGGTCTTTTTTAATTTAATATAGAATTATTTTAATAGTAAAATATTCTAAGATTGAAGTTACTTATGGAAAATTCAATAATATATTTAATAGAAATTAATACAAATGAGTTGTCTAATATTTTTTTTCTTTTAGAACTATTTTATTGTCAAGGAAAATAGAGAAGTGGTTGATATAAATGGAAAGATTAGGAATAGACTAATAGGAGGAGGACATATTGACACAAACTCTATTGTTTTAATAATATATGTAGATATATATACCAATAGGAAGATGAAATGTGAACACAAACTCTATTATTTTTATAGCATATGTAGATTTATGTGTTGAATTAGTTGCATGTAATAAACTGAAACATCGGAAAACTTAATCAAACAATTAGACGACTATCTAGATAATCGGTGTAAAAGTTTATTTCCAAGAATTGTGGTGAATATAATACTACGAAAACTATATAAACGTCAAAATATGCATCTAAGTTATAATTATACATGTAATCTTATGATAATTACATGCTTGAGTACTTATACTATACTTGAAAATATTAGACACAATTACAACTAGGATCCTAAGAAGACTTGATAAGAGCCTTGATAACAACTTCAAACAAAATTATACCCGATAACTATTCACCCTTATTCACCGTTGGGGCACGTGACTTTCATTTACTGAACATGTTTATTTTTCTTTTATCAATTTACGTTTTTATCCCCTAAAATTAATTTGCAACCTGTGAACATAATACGGAGTAATTTCTTTTCTTTTAACAATCTACATTTTCACCATAGAATTTTTATATAGTTATTATATGACCGTTAAAGCTTAATATTTTTTTTCTTTAAGCTTTTATACATGCAATTCTTTTTTTTATTTAACTTTTTATAAGTGAAGCTAACTTTTAGTGTTACACATATTTACTTAATCGCCTAATTTGCCTACTTTAACCGTCATTTGAGTTAAAGCCTATACGGTCTATATTAGTTCATAAATACATCCGGTAACAAACACATCATTGTCATGTGGCGCATATATCACACACTAGTTCAACGCAACACTGTGTGAGATACTCTAGACGATGTCATATTGTCATGTAAGAAGTTGTATAATGCGGGCAGATATGGAAGAATAAACAAATATCTCGAGAGGTAACGTAGATAATTAGTTGGACACAAGGTTTTTTTTAACCGGTTCGACCAAAACCACGAAAAGTTGTTTAAACCATGACAGTAAGATCGATGGCTCGGTGCTGAATTCTGTCAAGTACCGGCTTTGAAAACCATTCTACACGTTTCCACAAACATAGATATGTAGTAGACTCAATGTTCTTCCACCATACATCATTTGGTTTATTTGGAATTTTAAATGTATGATGATGAATGTATTAGAAAACATGTATTGATATTTTGAAACATTTAAGTTGTATATTTTAATGTGATGCTTTCATTCAGAATTATTAGTCACGTCGAACATTCCCACGCAATACATTTTATTAAATATATATTTGTTAAATAAATGTTTATCATACTAACACATATTTGAGTTGAAATAAGTCGTTTTAGAAAAAAGTTTTAAAATTTTCTCAGCTGCTATATTCTTGAGGGCTAGTGGTGAACCACTATATCTTTCTTTTTTTTTTTGTTTTTAGTAATGAAGTACAAATGTCAAAATAATAAAAATAATAATAATAATAACTTTTTTAGCCAAAACCATAGCAAATAATAACTATTACATTATATTGAAGAACGGAACCACATGATATAAATCTTTGGGTTAGACTGAAATTGCCTTAGGTCTTCTAATGGGTTGGGTGGGGTGGCAGCAGTGGTGACCACCACGAGAAATCTAGGTGGCGACGATGGTCGGATGACAACAGTGACTTGATGGTTGTAGCATAGAGGGTCATTGGGGTGGGGATGATGGCGGCATTGGCTAGGAGTTTAAGATGGCCGGATGGGGGTTGTGGTGGTGCAACAATGGTCATTCGGCAACAATTGGGGTGGCATGAGGATGCATGGGAGGCGGAGTGTGATTGGTCGTGCTTATTTCATCAAACAAAAATATTCACAACCTTTTTAAGTAAAATTTTGATCAGATACGGTTTTGATAATTTTGACCTAAATTAATATGTTTCGAGTTATTTTCTCCATGACTAAACAGATATATATAATGGGTTTTTGTAAAACATTATCTTAATAATTTACATATTTATATTCTAGACAAAAGCTTAAAGGAGTGTAAATGAGTTGACATCAAACTCGACTTATTTAGCTTAACTCTACTTGTTTAGCTCAAAGAGCTTAAGCTTATATGATAAGTTGTCTAACATCCTATATGATAAACTTGATATATTTACACTATATTTGTCTTATATAATTTCCAAGTTATACTATAACAAAGTCGAAATATTATTTAGGATGAAAGCCTAACTACACCCAAGGCTTGTCCATTTAACAACTTCCATTCCTCATCGTACATGTCATCTGGTTGTTCGCCCAACATAGGCAAATGCAAACTTTTCTGATATAATAAATCTTCAATTTGCATCTTCCAAAATCCATAATCAGTTCCATCAAATTTATCAATCTTGATTTACCGTCTTCTACCATTTTAACAAATTACCAAACAGGTCCGTAGTGTTAAGTGGTAATTTATACGAGCGAAAGCAACAAGTAAAACAAGAAACTTATCTTTTTCGCGAGTTAACGGCGATGTATGAAATTTGATGAAATCTTGGTTAAATGGTTGAGGGGTGGTTTCTATCAAAGTATGAAACTTGTGGACTTGATGAAAAAAGGAATCCTAACTTTTCCTTTTGCTTTTTCAAAAAAAAGAAAGAAACAAGAACTTGTTCTTTTCTTATTGAGCAGACAACATCAAAAATTCCTGGTACTTGTAAAGCAAAGCTGATCAGGAGCTTCCGCTGCTTGTATCTGCGGAAATCAAGCTCGTTTCGTCGAGTATCGTGATATCTCAACTGCTACGTAAGCGTTATATTTCGTTTTTGTGATGGTTTTGGAGTATTATTTGGTTGATATATTGTACGGTTGGTTATATCTGTGTATTATAGCTGCTAGTTATATTATCTGTACGTTTTTCGTGCTATTATGCGCCGTAAGCGTTATATATCGTTTTTGAGTTGATTTAGTAGTGATATATATTTAGTTGATATTTTGTACGGTTGGTTAGATCTGTGTATAATAGCTGCTAGTTGTGGATTTTAGCGTGTTCGTTCGTTACGCTATTCATTGTACACTGCATATGCTCTCCGGTTTTCGTGCTATTATGCGCGGTAAGCGTTATATTTTGTTTTTGAGTTGATTTAGTGTTGATATTTTACTTGATATTTTGTACGTTTGGTTAGATCTGTATAACATAGCTGCTAGTTATGCATTTTAGCGTGTTTGTTACACTTTAATCTGTAGTTTTACTCTTCCTGCTGCTTCACTGCAAATGTTCTTCGGTTTTATTCAATTTTTTGCCCTAGATAGCGTTTTTTGTGCTATTATGCGCGTTGTATTTCGTTTTCTTTTTTTTTTTTTTATGATTTTCTGCCCTAGATAACGTTTTTCGTGCTATTGTGAGCGTTGTTTTCCGGTTTCAAATTGATTTACTATTGCTATTTTGGTTATTTTTTTGTAAGTGTGGTTAGATCCGTGTAAATTAGCTGCTATTTGTAGATCTTAGCGTGTTTGTTACGCTATTGTTGCCCCAACGTGTAGTTTTATTTGTGCTGTTTGGTTCACGATACATAACCGCACATGTTCATCGTTTTTATATGATTTTTTTGCTTTAAATAGCGGTTTTCAGGCTATTATGCGTATGCAATTTTTGTTTTGCGTTTTTAAGTTGATTTAGTAGTGATATACCTCCTAGTGCCTAGTGGTAGTCATTAGCAGACAAACACAAAACAGAAAAAAAAAATTAAATCTCCCAAGAAAACGAGCACACGATGGTGGCGTGCACGATTTCCGGTGAGGGGAGCAGGCGACGGGTTCGTCGGAACCCTAGATAGTCGCGGCGGCTTCGGACTCACGGCGGTGATTCACCGAGCGACGATGGTTCTGATCGGAACTCTACTGGTTATTATTTTCTTCACCTCTAACCTGGTTCGTGTGATTCAATCGATCTTGTGCTCTGATACCAGTTGTTAGGATCAGATGGGTCACACACACGAACACAAATCACACACCACTTAGCTAACAATCAAGAACAACACAAAGATTTATAGCGGTTCGGTCCGGCTGTGACCTACATCCACTCTCGGTAACTAGGAGGTTTGTATTACTTGTTTGATGCAATAAAACAGATACAAGATCAATCTCTTATATGGAGAATTAATAGAATTTTGTCAAACAAAGAAATTAATTTTGCAGAAGACATGGATAACACATCTGTTTTCTTGACACGCTACAAACATAGTGCATTTTCACACATGTTTTCTGTTGCTGTTTTTTTTTGACAAATCACAAGAGTGACTTCACACTCAACAAAACTCCTCTATTATTAATTCTCTTTTTGATCACTACTCCAGAAACAACAATTTGAATTGATTGGCTTTAGAAAAAGAAAAAAGAAAAAAAAAGCAAAAAGAAAAAGAAAGTGAAAGTGAAAAGAAAATTCCTTCATCCTTTTTCTATGAACTTAATAATCGATTTATTCATGAAGTCATCAAGTCATCAGGAAACTCTGTAACGGTAACAAAAGTCAACACACCATGAGCATTGTTGAAATCTCCTGGTCACTGTTATCAAGAAAATCCAAGCTGCAATCTCCCATCCTACCCATTACAAAATGCAGGCTGCAAATGCAACCTGCAAGCTAAGTTGTTACCTTAATTACCATGTGCAATTTGACCCATAACCTTATCATATGCAATCTGACCCGTTACCAATGACATATGAACTGCAATTAGACATGTCACCAACAAAATCCAAGCTGCGATTCAACTCGTTAAAAAATTCAATGCAAGCTCCAATAAAAAATCCATCCCCTTTCAGATTACAATTAATGGAACTCTGCAATAAGTAACTAATTCAATATTTTCCCCAAACCAACGCACTTCAATGTTTATGCAAAATTAAACTCACAAATTTATGTGAAAGCAAGCAACCCTATTGTTTCTATTATTATAAAAATAATGAAACGTTAACTTCCTTCTACTTAGCGACCTAATTAAATCCATCCTTGTTCATCTAAGGTAACCTTTAATGTGTTAGATGAATCCGTAGGTTATGAAGGAAAGCCCTAAATAAAAGTGCAATATTGCTAGGCACATCACATGGTAAATAAACAAAATGTACACAATTATCACCTAAAGAAAAAAAAACCTGCAGAACTACTATTCTAGCTACTACTGAAACATAAGCATTAGCAACATAATCCTCCAGGCCGATTGAACCCTATCCGACTGCAAATTGAACGTGTCGTGGTGGTGTAGCATCGTGGACTGAACCCTATAGATGGTGTTTTGGTGTAAAGAGGGACTGATGGAGAAGATCGATGGTCAAAGAAGATGAACCCTAGATAGCATTCAATTGGGAGAAGATTAGATGGCTGAAGGAGATGGACTAATGATGCAATGTAACTTGGGCATTATTTTGAGTGAAATATTGGAAGTGGGTTAAAATTTGAATTTGAATTTAAAGATGACACTCATATGTGACGCGTACATTTATTTTTTTAATTTGTGACATCAGTTTAATGACACGAAAAAATAATTGTCAAATTTTTAAAAATTATGACGCTTTTTTAATGACATACACATTTGCGTGTCATAAATCATCGCATGTCATTGTGCACATGTCATTGAAGGCCTTTTTTCTAATAGTGTATTTCAATTTATTAATATCAAACATTTATGGTTATTTAATATCATAATATCATAATATAGTTATGTCACGTTCTCAACAAAAAGGTTCAACTATAAATTTATAATCACAGGGCATCCAAAAGAGCCATTTCATTAGCAAGAACTCGAAAGGATGTCATCTATAAAGTTATATGTTGCAGTTTTTCTTCTACTCACATTTGCCGGTAAGCAACACATTCCTTAAGTTTTAAAGAGTGTTAATGTTTTGCTTCTAACCTTATGAGCAACACAGTTATAATGACTCTCTTTTTTTAACTGGTCAATATATGCTTAACTAATACAAGAAGCAAGGTGATTGAAGAAACACTAATCAACCCCGGGCAGATTACGGATAATCTGGGGGTTAAATAGATGTTTCCCACGAGGGTTAGGTCCGGCAAAGATGGTTCTTCTGATGACCAGCAAAACAGACACCGTGAGCTCGTCACTGAGAAGGGGGGTACCTCCTTGTGACCACCCTCCGGCGTGAGAATCAGACTAGATTGCTCTTGAATATAAGTGTATATTAAGAGATTGCTAGAAAAGATAAGATGTGATAAGGTAATGTAATGTGTCCATACCATTCCAAGGTGTTGGAGTATTTATAGCCGAAGGTAGGTTTCCAAGAAGGTACAGCCAGCTGAATAGTATTCTTGTTCTGCCAACTGTGGGCTACGCACATGCCATGCTGGTGGTTGGTGGGTAGGCAGCGGCTGATAGTGACCAGGCCGGCTGTGTACTATTCCTGTTCCACCAACTGTAGGCTATGCACGTCTTCCGACAGGTTGATGAGTAGGCAGCGGCTGATAGTGACATACAGTACAAGAGCGTGCTGCTCGTTGTACTGTTGTCAGTGAGCTGTCATATCTTTGGTCAGATCTTTTGTCCATACCTCGTCAGGTACAGTACAAAAGATCCTCCAGTATCGTACGGACTGGCTCAATTGGGCGGGAGTTTTCCCGGCTTTGTGCGGGAGTGTTCCCGGCTTGCTCACTCCTTCTTCAGGTGACATTATTGAATTATTTAAGAGTTAAGTGCCTTGTGCGTGTAGCCTTGCTGCGCGGGTAGCCTTCCCTGATGGCTAGTATCCGTTACTGCGGGAACAGGCGGAGTACGTCGACCATTGGGAGGTTTTTCCTGCGGGAACAGCTTGCGTACTGCGCGTAAGGACGTCACGTCTCTGAGCATGGTGGGTCCTGCGGATCCAGTTGGTTTCTGCGCAGACGTCTCTTCAAGGTGAGTCTTGCGAGTTTAGCCTTTGCGCAGACGTCCCTGTTGAAGGTGAGTCTTGCGGGTTCAACTGCGCAGACGTCCCTCTTTGAGGTGAGTCTTGCGGGTCCAACTGGGCTCTGCTGGGACCTACCTCTTCAAGTCCCCCCAGTCCAATGTTCTTCTCATGAATTGTTAATAAGTGAGGTGAACTTTTGGACTTAAGCAAAGGGTTTTGAAAAGGGTTTAGTTTTAAGGTTTTCCATGGGGATTCTTCCCGCGGAAGTCCTAATGTCACGTGCATAAATTCCCGACTTTTCTGCTTGATCTTTGGGTCTGATGCGGGTAGGTCTGTAACCTCCTCGCAAGTCAGGAGCATTGAATTCCACTTGTGTAGATTCTCCATGAGGTTTTGGTAGTTTTGAACATAGTGATCAATTATGTTAAAACAACCAATTCCATCTTGGAGCTTCCAACAATCTAGTTCTCAACGTTCCCGCTATGCGGGGATGTTATTCCCGTTTCCGCAAGCATGGCCCAGAAGATCCTTCTTGGTTTCAATTCCTTGCGGAGTGCTAGGTATGTGAAGGGTTTCGCCTTAACACTGTACCCGCACTCGTCTTATAGTTACTTTACTTCCAAGGTATTCCTGGCTTCAATTCCCTGCGGGTGCTAAGTATTTGAAGGGTTTTGCCTTGACACTGTACACGCACCCGTCTTATAGTTCCTTGGTTGCCGAGGTATTCTTGGCTTCAATTCCCTGCAGGTGCTAAGTATGTGAAGGGTTTTGCCTTAACACTGTACTCGCACCTGTCTTATAGTTACTTGGTTGCCAAGGTAAGGGGTATAGTCCCGTTTACTTTTGAATCTTTTTTTGAATCTTTTTGAAATTTGAAGAGTTGGTGAAAGGATAAGAACAGTCCAGACTGTTGAAACGTCGTCCGACGGTTTCTTCTGGCAATGTCAGGACGTGCAGGAAGTTATGGCGACGTGACAGTATATGGTCATTCCAGACGCTTTTTCAGGCGCGTGGGCGCGAGTTTTCGGGCGCGTGGCCGCGAAGTTTACGGCACGCGTCCTGTCAACAGCTGTTGCCTTCTTGCTTTTTCCACGTGTCATAGTTTCATTGCACCAGTGTTTTCCTCTCTCTTCCGCATTAAATTTATCGCATTCATTGCGATGAGTATATAAAGGGAGGAGAGGTTGCATCTTAACTCACAGTTTCACCTCTCTTCTTCTTCTAAACGATTTCCGGCGAATACTCTAACTTTTCTGTCGAGCATTCTCCTGAAATCGTTCTTGTTTATATCCCAAACATGTCTTCTCATGATCCTGAGGTTACTGTCGAGGAGTCCGATGTATACCTCGAGAATCCGTCGTCCACGTCGGACAAGGATGACAAGAGTACTGCTGGCGAGTGCCAGTGTGCTCTTCCGGTCGACCTCTATCAGTACGTCGTCAGGAAGTTCATGCTCGAGCCTTTCGAGCCTGAGTTTCCTGCACCTCATCAGACGGTGTACGATGCCCCCAAGGGCAAGATAGGGGTGTACGCTGCATTCTTCGTCTATGGGAATCTCAGGTTCCCATTGACGAAGTTTGTATACCGTGTTCTGAAGAGACACGGTGTGCATCTGACTGAGGTACATCCAATGGCGATCGCCAAGATCCGCCATTTCGAGTGGGTGTGTCTCATTCTGGGTGTGGAGCCCCATGTTGACCGCCTGATGACCTTCTATTCCTGGAGGTGCGTCCAGGGGTGGTATACCTTGGTCAATCGGATCAAGGGTTTGAAGATCTGCGCTACCGAGCGCAGTCTACAGTCTTGGAAGCGGGAGTTCTTCTATATCTCCGCTCGCGTCGTCCCAATAGCGATGACGTTTAAGAACGGGAGAGCTCTCCCGAACCTTCACGCCTCCAACTATGAGGAGGCGGAATGGTTCGCCAAGATTTCCCGGATCCAGTCTCCGGTTTACCGCTTTGCGGAGTCCGGGATGGTGATGCTCGGGATGAGCCGGGTGTGGAAGAATGCTGGGGCGGAGGTGCCGCAGATTCCCATCGTCCTTGAATACGGTTTGAACTCTATCCCTTACGGTATGCTTCACATCTTTTTGTTGATTTAGGGTTTTTTCGCTAAACTGGTTTTTTCAGAGGGAAACGATTTGCAATCGCTTCTGTACCCGCGGGAAGCTGATGGTCCCGCTCGGATGGGTACTCGTGCTCTCGATGAGAACGAGTTGCCCATCCTGGAGCAAACGAGGGATCGGTTTATGGAGGTCTACCCGCCAGGCCACCCGATTCTGAGCGCCACGCAGCCAGGTAAGGAGTTATTTAACCCTCGACCTCTCAATGCTGAAACCTCTGCTGGAATTCCTCTAATTCTATCATCTTCTGATGAGGAATCCGCAGACGGTCCTTTCTTCACGCGGAAGAAGAAGGCTGCTGGCGGGAAGGGCAAGGCGAAGGTTGCATCTACCGCCGATCAGAGCAACCGGTCAAACTCGGAAACCGAGAGCGAGGAGGCGGCGGGGAACCCAGGTGGTGTTGAGACCACTGCTCCGGAGGTTGAGACAACTGTCACCTCCGAGCAGCCCAGGACGACGACGGTGACCGGTATGAAGAGGCCGGCTCCATCGGGTTCGTCCCCGCCTGTTCGCGCCTTTAGGCTCAAGAAAACCCGTAAGTATAATCTTCCTTTAACTGCATAGCTTTCCGCCATTATACTTATATCTTCTTTGTGCAGGCGTGGATGCTACAGCATTCCAGGGTGGAGCGGGTAGGAGCACCTCCGGACCCGTGACGGTAGGCTTGGTCAACCTACCTGAGGCGATGACCCAGGCGACTGCGCCTGCTTTAGTTGGTTCAGTTGCTCACCCAGTTGAGCCAACTGTTCCAACTGTGACGACATCTCCGCCGGCTGTCAGTGCCATATTCACTGATTCCTTCACTGGGCCGGCGGTGAGTGTTTCTGTGGATTCTTCCGCAGCCGCGGCCACGGTTGTGAGTTCCCCTCCGTTGGTTTCCACCGCGGCGGCTTCGACCGTGCCTCCCGCGCCGGCAACAACCTCGCCCCCGGCCGGTTCAGCAGGTATGTTTGGGGCTTCAAGCCAATCTGTGTCTCCTTCCCATCTGCCTGACCTCTTGGATGGATATCCGTTAGGTTCAGGTGATGGGTTCGGCGGCTACCGGCCTGTTATCGACCCTACAGGTGCGTAGGGTGAATTTGGCATTATTTTTTTTTCTTTTCTTTTCCTAACCGCCTTTTGTTTTTGCAGTGTCGGATTCGAATGAGGTGTTTGTTTCGCGGTGGAACATCCGCCGGGGAACCACCCTTCGGACGCCTGTAGACTGCGTCGAATGGGCGCGCCACGCCGCCCCCGCTGGTGCGTTGGGGGAAGCCATGTCAAGCTACCAGGAGGGTAGGCTGACAAATGAGGTATTTCTGGGTTTCAAAGGTTCAGGAAAAGTTATTACCTTTAGAGGTATTTCTTTTTTGCCGAATTCCGCAGAAAAACGTGTAGCTTCTTGTTGAGCTTGATACAAGGTTTTGTATTTTCTAAACGGGAAGGGATTTCCCGAGGTGTATTTGGAGACTAGAGACCAGTCTTCATAAAAAATTTCGGGTTGTGTGTGTTTTGGGTGTGTGTGTATGGATATCTACGTTTTACAAAATCTTAAATAATGTTGCTCTTGGGTAAAATCTTGATATCTACGTTGCTCTGATACCATTATTTGAAATACCATTATTTGAAATAATGTTTTACAAAATCTTTTGTTTAAGGAAATAAATATTTCTTTTGGTAAGGAGAAACATATATAGAATCTTTTAAAGTATAATAACAGCAGAAATAAATTTATACCTTTCAATTTGTAATCAATCTATCTTGCCCATGTAAGTTCTAATCTTCTGCAAGTGACCAATCCAACAACACCATGATTTCCCTAACGCCCTTTTGGCTAAACGATACTCTTCTTGGAGGCTACATAGGATTTCAGGTTTTACAGGATGAAAACTTATTATGAAGAAGATAAAGGAATAAGATTTAAAAGGATATTTTTATTTCATAACTGTTTTTCCCGAAGGAAAAACTTCTTGATATCTACATTGTTTCTCCTTTAAGGAGATTTACTCACACATGCTTCTAGAAAATCAAAAGTAAAAGAAAAGGGGCGAGTGTTGATGCCCTTAAACCTAAATCATACTTCTTTATATAGGAAAAGCAGATTTTTACAAATGACCAAAATGGCCTTCTTCTATCGTCATTGATGACGTTTTTAGTCTATATACCCATGTGTTGGGTCCAGGTCTCTGGTGTCTTCTTCCGAAAAGTAGATTCCTTCTTCAGTGGAAGAGCTGCTTTTTGTTAAAGTTGCTTTGCACCATGTGCATTGGTGGTCTTCAATAATTTCTTTTAACTTTTGGCAAAGTTTTTCTTTGGTGGTGGGGCTGACCTCCACTTTATTTTCAATAATTTGTTGTGTGAAATTATTGATGGCTGCCTGTTCGACTTGTGGAAGAGGCGTTGTGCTATAGCTTGTAATAATGCAATTATTGCTGCAATAATTTACTTTGTTAAAGCTTCCTCTCTTGATTTTATTAAGATTGTGAAAGATCCTAATAAATCTTTCTGTCCTGATTGAACTCCAGTTTTCAATGTCTTCATCATCGTTCATAATTTTTGAAGGATTGACAGTTCTTATTTTGGCTAGGCCAATTTCTAGGTGATGGTAGGCGGGAAAAGTACTTCCTTGATACCAATCGGGAAGAGTGGATGTGCATTTGACAAAGATATTTGCATCCTTTGCTGCTGCAATCTTCTTTCGAAAGTTTTTAATTGCTTTCTTCATTCCTTCTGTCAATAAACTGATTTCTAACAAATTAGACGCAGGATAAATAAACTTGATTAATCCAGCAGAAAATGCTAGAGAAACAAGTTCTGGGCTAGAGCCTGGACAAAAGACAATTAGGCTTTTAGTGGCCTTATCTTCTGTGTAGATATGTTCGGACTCAAAATCGTTTTGACTAAGGGACCTTGCTTTGGACCATATTGTCCTGAATTCATCCAGAGATATGATATCCTTTTCTTCTTTTTCTTCAAAACGTGTCATTTTTGAGAAATTTGTGGGAGCTTCTCTGAACTCTATAATTTTTTCTGGTTTCCTGGGTTTCAAAGGTTCAGGAAAAGTTATTACCTTTAGAGGTATTTCTTTTTTGCCGAATTCCGCAGAAAAACGTGTAGCTTCTTGTTGAGCTTGATACAAGGTTTTGTATTTTCTAAACGGGAAGGGATTTCCCGAGGTGTATTTGGAGACTAGAGACCAGTCTTCATAAATACCTCTGTGATCACCGTCAAAAATGACATAGAACCTAGAAGTATCTTTTTCTGGTTTGTTAGCCATTTCTGAGTAACTTGGTCTGAGAGAGACCTTTTCAGTTTTTGGCAAACTGTCAGCCATCAACGGATTTGTTGTGTCTTTACCAGAGCCGTTTGCTTCTGGACTAGATGAAGATTGTGGTTCTTCATTTACCTTATTTTTGCTTTTTTCCAAAAGCAACAGGAGTTAACGGACTTGAGTGTTCTTTACCCTTAGCCGTTTGTAAGGGAATAGATTCAGATTGTATCCTTTCGGATTCCTGTTCTGAGTTAACAGTTGTTGCTTTTAGACTCTCGTCATATAAAGCTATTTTTTCTTGAATGGCTTTAAGCTTAATAATCAAGAATTTTTCTTTAAGGCGTAATGCCTTTAATTCATCCATGAGAGGATAAAAAACCTTTTTTATTTTCTAAATCCGAACCCCCTTTTACTTAAAATTTATAAAAAGAGATATTGAATTTTGAGATGATAAATATGAGCTTGTGTGGTCCTTATTTATAACCGGGTAAATAGTGATTTTAATTATTTTGAAAATCACGTGTAAGGCAATCAGCCAAGACATTTTTTGGCCCCTCAAGGTGCTCAATATCAAAAGCATATCTTGAGAACCACAACTGCCATCTGACGAGGCGTCCTTGTTTATTATCTCCAGAAATTTTTGTTTTAAGGAAATATGTAAAATTTTTGTTATCTGTCCTGACTAGGAATTTTACAGGAGTGAGATAAATGGAAAATTTTGAGATAGTATTTTTTACCGCTTGTAATTCTTTTTCATTACTGTGATAATTTCTTTCAGCTGGTTTAAAGCTTCCCGAAGTGTATCTGCATATCTTTTCTTTTTCGGCTGTTTTAGCTTTTAGAACTCCTCCCCAAAAATCGTTTGAGGCATCTGTTTCTATAATAAGAAAATCTTTTTCTTTTGGAAGATAAAGTTTTGGAAAATCTGTTAATTTTTTCTTTATCTTTTTTATGTAATCAGTATCAGATTGTTTCCATTCCCAAACATAATCTTTCTTTAATTTTACCTGTAACGGTTTTTTCTAAGCTCTGCAAGCTTTGGAATATAACTTTCTGCATAAGTTAAAACGCCCAAAAATCTTTGAAGATGTTTCTTGTCTTCTAAGATATTAGGAAATTTATGCAAATTTTCTAAAATGTGTTTTTGAGGACAATGAGTCCCTTGATCAATTTCTAAGCCTAAGAAATTTATTTTTGTTTTAAAAAGATTTGCTTTCTTTTTAGATAAAATTATCCCATATTTTTCAATTGTTTTTAGAACTGAAAAAACATGAAAATAGTGCTTTTCTTCGGAGTTTGAGAAAACTATTATATCGTCAACATAGACGGTACTATATTCTTCTAATCCTCTTAAAGCGTTTTGCATATGTCGTTGAAATATGCTGGGTGCTTGTTTTAAACCAAAAGGAACTACCTTCCATTGATAATGTCCGTCTGGGCATGTAAATGCAGTTAATAACTGCGATTCTTCATCAAATAGTACCTGCCAGAAACCACTTTTGCAATCGAAACTTGAAAAAATGGTTTTGCCTCTTAAGAGGGTTAGTAACTCTTGCATACACGGGAGATTATGACTATCACCTTTAGTAGCTGCATTGATTGCTTTATAATTTACAACCATTCGCTTTTTTCCTCTTCTTTTTTCTGCCTCATTTTCAACTAAGAATGCAGGAGACATGTGAGGAGATTTACTTGGGACTATTAACTTAAGATCTAATAGTTCTTTGATTTGTTTTTTAAACTCTTCCCTATCCTGGGGACTATATTTCATAGGTTTTACCCTGATTATAGTTTTTGGATCAATTAACTCTATTGACGCTTTCATCCATTTTTTGGATTTTTCAGGATCTATAGGGTTTTCTGAGCATACTTTCTCAAGTATTTCTTCAATTTTTTGATACTTTCTTATTTCTAGAAAATATTTTTCTTCAGGTTTTATAACTTCTTGAGTTATATTAGTACCTGGTATTTGTTTTGTTTTTGAATCTTTTTTCATAGATTCAAGAAATCCGGGCTTTCCTAATTGAAAGGCTTTTGTTACCTTTTTAATCAAAATCATTTCCTGATTAAGATGAAAAGATATTCTATCAAGCCATTGGGTAAATGGACCATATAACTGACAGAAATTGTTTCCTAAGAGTATATCAATACCTGATTCTTGTTGATAGATTGTTGGAATAATAAAAGGTTCTCCTGAGAAATAGACAATCAGATTTCTACAGACTTTATCCAACTTAATTGTTTCTTGATTAGCGATTGTTACATCAATGCTTCTGGGAGTATTTTCCCATAATTCATCGGGTATAACATGCTTGCTTGCGAGACATAGACTTGCCCCTGTGTCTATATAACAGTGTAGAGTTATAATTTTATATCCTTTTAGGAAAATTTTTCCCTTGATATAAATTGAGTTAGGATTAGTTATGTTTGAATATACTAACTCATTTTTCTTTTGAGGAAAAAAATGTAAAATATCTTCTTCCCAATTGATAATTATATTTTTATTCATCCTGATTCTTCGAAAGAGAAATCTTCAGAGGATGAATCACTAATTATTTTTAATGAATATACTTGCATATAATCATCAAAACTATCTTCAGAGGGAAAATATCCATCTGTTTTTGCTATAGAGATAAGCTTCGCTTTCTCTGGAAATTTTTGTCTATTAGGACATTCGTTAGCATAATGCCCTTCCTCAGAGCATATCCAACATCTACATTTCTTTTTTCCTTGAGGACAAACCTTAGGTTTTTCTTTTGAGAAGTATTTACCAGGAGTAAAGTTTCTCTTTTTATTTTTCCAGAATCTTTTCTTTGGTTTGTACCTTTTTTTATATTTCTTTTTGAAATATTTTTTATCTTTTGTTTTGGAGGCCACCTTCTCCTTTCCCTTCCCGCCGACAGCCTTCTTCTTCCGCACCAACGGAGGACCAAAGAAAAGATTCTGGAAAAATAAAAAGAGAAAATTTACTCCTGTTAAATACTTCTCAAAAGAAAAACCTAAGGTTTGTCCTCAAGGAAAAAAGAAATGTAGATGTTGGATTATGGGTTTGAAGACAAGATTCTGGAAAAATAAAAAGAGAAAATTTACTCCTGGCAAATACTTCTCCTGGTAAAGGTTTGATTATGGGTTGATTGAAGTTTGAAGACACCATATTTCCTTAAACAAAAGATTTTGTAAAACATTATTTCAAATAATGGTATTTCAAATAATGGTATCAGAGCCTCGTTGCTCTTTTTCAAAAAATAAGAGTACATAGAAACTCCTTTAAAAATGGAAAACAAACTTTTGTTTTCAAAAAATTCTGTAGAGTCAGAACAACAAACAACTGAAATAATAAATTTCAGTGAAAATGAAAAAGGTTTTTCATCAGATTACATGATTAATTCTGATCAATTATCAAAAATTAACAAGCTTAAATTTAAGCTTAACTCCAAGCAAGTCTTTAACCAACCTAATAATTTACAAAGTCTTGTTTCAAGAGCTTTTACTAGAAAAAATAAAATCTTCTATTGTTTCAACACTGAAGAAATCTCAGTGGATATAAAAAATACATCTGGAGAAGTGTATTTACCACTTCTAACAAAGGGAGAAATTGCAAAAAGACTTTTGCAAATAAAACCAGATTTAAGAAAGTCCCTCTCTATGGTACATATAGGAGCTGTAAAAATTCTCCTAAAAGCACAATTTAGAGATGGAATTAATTTTCCTATAAAAATGGCTTTAGTTGATAATAGAATTATCAATAGACAAGACGCTCTCCTAGGAGCTATACAAGGAAATTTAGCATATGGCAAATTTATGTTTACTGTTTATCCTAAATTTGCCTTACATCGAGATTCAAAAGATTTCGATAAAACTTTAAGTTTCATACATCAGTGTGAAAGAACCGACCTGATGGAACCAGGAAATAAAGTATTTACGATTAATTATTTAATTTCATATGCTTTAACAAATAGTACTCATTCAATTGAGTATAAAGAAAAAGAGAATATAACTACAGAAGATGTATTTTCAGAAATCGGAACCGTAGAAGGAAGTAAGTTTTCAGAACCTTCACAGTTACGAGAAAATTGGGCAATCGATATTGCTCGAAACAAACAAATACTTGTGTCTAAACCAAGACATAGTTATGCAGGAACCTCTTCACATTTAAGAGAAGCTGGTAACAGTGAACTTCAATTAATGAGGTCTATGTCTGAAAGGATAGATAAGTACGGAGAAATTTTAAAAGAAGTTATTAGGATATAATGTCCTCAAAACTAATTTTAAATACTATAGCTTCTTTAGAAGAAGAAATTGAAGCATAAATAAACATATATTCTCTAAGAATAATATGAGTTCACTCATAAAAATAGAAGAATTAATTAAAGAATTAATTAATAAAATAGACAACATGGCTACTAAAGAAAATTTAGAAGTCATTGCGGCAAAAATTATCAAAGATGTCTTAGAAAAAATTGATAATCACGAAAAAACATAGCCTTCAACATCCGTAAGGCAAAATAAAAAAATTTCTGAAAAATCTCAGAAATACTCTTTTCCTAACTTCAACGTGGGAAATCCATCATTAGGAAATTCCAAAAGTCCAAACGCGCTAACTTGGCCTTTTAACTCTAATGAAGAAGACCTTCAAAAGTCAAAATAAGGCAATGATAAAAAATTATTTAAAAATAGCCTTTAGAAATATTCAATTTAAAAAGAATGAATATATAATACTCATTCACTCCATACAAATAAGAATTCATTACTTGATAAACGACATCAATATGGATCCTCATGAAAGGCTTAACAATCTTGCTAAAGAATTCTCAGCCTTATATGATATTAAGAATCATTTACAAGTTCTTGAAGAAAAAGAAATTATATTTTCTACAGCTTAATTCAAAATGAATTCTATTACGAAAAAATTAGAACAAGTTTTTAATGAGCAATTAGATACCCTTCCAGTGGATCAAATTAATGAACTCGTTCAACTTTTGTCTTTAAGTGAAGATGAATGCGAGAAAAAATTTTTTGAAAATAAAAATTTGAACGAAAAATATTTCCCAAAAGAAACAGTTTTGGTTATTCCAGAGCCTAAAACAGAAGAGGAAGAAGATTCTTCAGAAGAAGATGAAATTCCAGAACAAAATACTAGAATGCATCAAGCTAGTACTAGTTATGGTAGAACACGCTATAAAAAAGCAAAAGCTGAATTCTCTATGCCATATCATAAGGGAATACCTAGTGCTAACAATGGAAGCTCTACTGCCATTGACACTATAAAAATTGACTGTATCTTTGACCTCGAAAAAAGAAAAGAGGTAATTGATAAATGGAATACCGAAATTAGCCTGATAATTCAGTCTAATGAAGAAGAATTCTCTAATGCTAAAACCTTGTTATTACTAATAGAGCATAAGTCCGCGGGAATAATACAAGATTTTATCAAAGGAACCTCCTGGAATGAGGATTTAGATGGTATTGATCTTTTTGAACAAATTATTAACGCCTTATACACTATGTTTTTAGGCCTTGATTTCTTTTCTAATAATGATCTAGAAAACCAGAAATTGCTTGAAAAAGCAAGACAAAACTTAACAAGAGCACAGTTATGTGACATCTGTCTTTTAGACGAATTCACCTGTTTGTTCGAAACAAATTTATATAAATTAAGTACAGGAGAATACCACTCTTGGGTAGAAGTCTACTTAATGAAAATTCCAATCGTGGGTGAAAAAGCCAAAGAAAGATGGAATAAAGAGAAAAACGGTTTAACAATGCATTCTCTAGGGTTTGCTACTAAAATTGTTAAAGAAAAAATTGCTACATATTGTGATTTCTCTAAGAAACAAAAACAGTTAAAAAGATTCAACAAAAACTGTTGCAGGAAATTAGCAGAAATTCAACAGTTATCTTTCGGCTGCGAGCAAACAAAAGATAAAAAATATTTCAAAAAGAAATATAAAAAAAGGTACAAACCAAAGAAAAGATTCTGGAAAAATAAAAAGAGAAAATTTACTCCTGGTAAATACTTCTCAAAAGAAAAACCTAAGGTTTGTCCTCAAGGAAAAAAGAAATGTAGATGTTGGATATGCTCTGAGGAAGGGCATTATGCTAACGAATGTCCTAATAGACAAAAATTTCCAGAGAAAGCGAAGCTTATCTCTATAGCAAAAACAGATGGATATTTTCCCTCTGAAGATAGTTTTGATGATTATATGCAAGTATATTCATTAAAAATAATTAGTGATTCATCCTCTGAAGATTTCTCTTCCGAAGAATCAGGATGAATAAAAATATAATTATCAATTGGGAAGAAGATATTTTACATTTTTTTCCTCAAAAGAAAAATGAGTTAGTATATTCAAACATAACTAATCCTAACTCAATTTATATCAAGGGAAAAATTTTCCTAAAAGGATATAAAATTATAACTCTACACTGTTATATAGACACAGGGGCAAGTCTATGTCTCGCAAGCAAGCATGTTATACCCGATGAATTATGGGAAAATACTCCCAGAAGCATTGATGTAACAATCGCTAATCAATAAACAATTAAGTTGGATAAAGTCTGTAGAAATCTGATTGTCTATTTCTCAGGAGAACCTTTTATTATTCCAACAATCTATCAACAAGAATCAGGTATTGATATACTCTTAGGAAACAATTTCTGTCAGTTATATGGTCCATTTACCCAATGGCTTGATAGAATATCTTTTCATCTTAATCAGGAAATGATTTTGATTAAAAAGGTAACAAAAGCCTTTCAATTAGGAAAGCCCGGATTTCTTGAATCTATGAAAAAAGATTCAAAAACAAAACAAATACCAGGTACTAATATAACTCAAGAAGTTATAAAACCTGAAGAAAAATATTTTCTAGAAATAAGAAAGTATCAAAAAATTGAAGAAATACTTGAGAAAGTATGCTCAGAAAACCCTATAGATCCTGAAAAATCCAAAAAATGGATGAAAGCGTCAATAGAGTTAATTGATCCAAAAACTATAATCAGGGTAAAACCTATGAAATATAGTCCCCAGGATAGGGAAGAGTTTAAAAAACAAATCAAAGAACTATTAGATCTTAAATTAATAGTCCCAAGTAAATCTCCTCACATGTCTCCTGCATTCTTAGTTGAAAATGAGGCAGAAAAAAGAAGAGGAAAAAAGCGAATGGTTGTAAATTATAAAGCAATCAATGCAGCTACTAAAGGTGATAGTCATAATCTCCCGTGTATGCAAGAGTTACTAACCCTCTTAAGAGGCAAAACCATTTTTTCAAGTTTCGATTGCAAAAGTGGTTTCTGGCAGGTACTATTAGATGAAGAATCGCAGTTATTAACTGCATTTACATGCCCAGACGGACATTATCAATGGAAGGTAGTTCCTTTTGGTTTAAAACAAGCACCCAGCATATTTCAACGACATATGCAAAACGCTTTAAGAGGATTAGAAGAATATAGTACCGTCTATGTTGACGATATAATAGTTTTCTCAAACTCCGAAGAAAAGCACTATTTTCATGTTTTTTCAGTTCTAAAAACAATTGAAAAATATGGGATAATTTTATCTAAAAAGAAAGCAAATCTTTTTAAAACAAAAATAAATTTCTTAGGCTTAGAAATTGATCAAGGGACTCATTGTCCTCAAAAACACATTTTAGAAAATTTGCATAAATTTCCTAATATCTTAGAAGACAAGAAACATCTTCAAAGATTTTTGGGCGTTTTAACTTATGCAGAAAGTTATATTCCAAAGCTTGCAGAGCTTAGAAAAAACCGTTACAGGTAAAATTAAAGAAAGATTATGTTTGGGAATGGAAACAATCTGATACTGATTACATAAAAAAGATAAAGAAAAAATTAACAAATTTTCCAAAACTTTATTTTCCAAAAGAAAAAGATTTTCTTATTATAGAAACAGATGCCTCAAACGATTTTTGGGGAGGAGTTCTAAAAGCTAAAACAGCCGAAAAAGAAGAGATATGCAGATACACTTCGGGAAGCTTTAAACCAGCTGAACGAAATTATCACAGTAATGAAAAAGAATTACTAGCGGTAAAAAATACTATCTCAAAATTTTCCATTTATCTCACTCCTGTAAAATTCCTAGTCAGGACAGATAACAAAAATTTTACTTATTTCCTTAAAACAAAAATTTCTGGAGATAATAAACAAGGACGCCTCGTCAGATGGCAGGTGTGGTTCTCAAGATATGCTTTTGATATTGAGCACCTTGAGGGGCCAAAAAATGTCTTGGCTGATTGCCTTACACGTGATTTTCAAAATAATTAAAATCACTATTTACCCGGTTATAAATAAGGACCACACAAGCTCATATTTATCATCTCAAAATTCAATATCTCTTTTTATAAATTTTAAGTAAAAGGGGGTTCGGATTTAGAAAATAAAAAAGGTTTTTTATCCTCTCATGGATGAATTAAAGGCATTACGCCTTAAAGAAAAATTCTTGATTATTGAGCTTAAAGCCATTCAAGAAAAAATAGCTTTATATGACGAGAGTCTAAAAGCAACAACTGTTAACTCAGAACAGGAATCCGAAAGGATACAATCTGAATCTATTCCCTTACAAACGGCTAAGGGTAAAGAACACTCAAGTCCGTTAACTCCTGTTGCTTTGGAAAAAAGCAAAAATAAGGTAAATGAAGAACCACAATCTTCATCTAGTCCAGAAGCAAACGGCTCTGGTAAAGACACAACAAATCCGTTGATGGCTGACAGTTTGCCAAAAACTGAAAAGGTCTCTCTCAGACCAAGTTACTCAGAAATGGCTAACAAACCAGAAAAAGATACTTCTAGGTTCTATGTCATTTTTGACGGTGATCACAGAGGTATTTATGAAGACTGGTCTCTAGTCTCCAAATACACCTCGGGAAATCCCTTCCCGTTTAGAAAATACAAAACCTTGTATCAAGCTCAACAAGAAGCTACACGTTTTTGTACGGAATTCGGCAAAAAAGAAATACCTCTAAAGGTAATAACTTTTCCTGAACCTTTGAAACCCAGGAAACCAGAAAAAATTATAGAGTTCAGAGAAGCTCCCACAAATTTCTCAAAAATGACACGTTTTGAAGAAAAAGAAGAAAATGATATCATATCTCTGGATGAATTCAGAACAATATGGTCCAAAGCAAGGTCCCTTAGTCAAAACGATTTTGAGTCCGAACATAACTACACAGAAGATAAGGCCACTAAAAGCCTAATTGTCTTTTGTCCAGGCTCTAGCCCAGAACTTGTTTCTCTAGCATTTTCTGCTGAATTAATCAAGTTTATTTATCCTGCGTCTAATTTGTTAGAAATCAGTTTATTGACAGAAGGAATGAAGAAAGCAATTAAAAACTTTCGAAAGAAGATTGCAGCAGCAAAGGATGCAAATATCTTTGTCAAATGCACATCCACTCTTCCCGATTGGTATCAAGGAAGTACTTTTCCCGCCTACCATCACCTAGAAATTGGCCTAGCCAAAATAAGAACTGTCAATCCTTCAAAAATTATGAACGATGATGAAGACATTGAAAACTGGAGTTCAATCAGGACAGAAAGATTTATTAGGATCTTTCACAATCTTAATAAAATCAAGAGAGGAAGCTTTAACAAAGTAAATTATTGCAGCAATAATTGCATTATTACAAGCTATAGCACAACGCCTCTTCCACAAGTCGAACAGGCAGCCATCAATAATTTCACACAACAAATTATTGAAAATAAAGTGGAGGTCAGCCCCACCACCAAAGAAAAACTTTGCCAAAAGTTAAAAGAAATTATTGAAGACCACCAATGCACATGGTGCAAAGCAACTTTAACAAAAAGCAGCTCTTCCACTGAAGAAGGAATCTACTTTTCGGAAGAAGACACCAGAGACCTGGACCCAACACATGGGTATATAGACTAAAAACGTCATCAATGACGATAGAAGAAGGCCATTTTGGTCATTTGTAAAAATCTGCTTCTCCTATATAAAGAAGTATGATTTAGGTTTAAGGGCATCAACACTCGCCCCTTTTCTTTTACTTTTGATTTTCTAGAAGCATATGTGAGTAAATCTCCTTAAAGGAGAAACAATGTAGATATCAAGAAGTTTTTCCTTCGGGAAAAACAGTTATGAAATAAAAATATCCTTTTAAATCTTATTCCTTTATCTTCTTCATAATAAGTTTTCATCCTGTAAAACCTGGAATCCTATGCAGCCTCCAAGAAGAGTACCGTTTAGCCAAAAGGGCGTTAGGGAAATCATGGTGTTGTTGGATTGGTCACTTGCAAAAGATTAGAACTTACATGGGCAAGATAGATTGATTACAAATTGAAAGGTATAAATTTATTTCTGCTGTTATTATACTTCAAAAGATTCTATATATGTTTCTCCTTACCAAAAGAAATATTTATTTCCTTAAACAAAAGATTTTGTAAAACATTATTTCAAATAATGGTATTTCAAATAATGGTATCAGAGCAATTTCATAGTGTCTTCAAACTTCAATCAACCCATAATCAAACCTTTAACAATGCATATATATTTTGTCAACATGAATGTTGGTGAGCAATTTCATAGTTTTGAGTAATTTCATAGTTGGTGAGCAATTTCATAGTTTTGAGCAATTTCAGGTGATGGGTTCGGCGGCTACCGGCCTGTTGTCGACCCTACAGGTGCGTAGGGTGAATTTGGCCTTATTTTTTTTTCTTTTCTTTTCCTAACCGCCTTTTGTTTTTGCAGTGTCGGATTCGAATGAGGTGTTTGTTCCGCGGTGGAACATCCGCCGGAGAACCACCCTTCGGACGCCTGTAGACTACGTCGAATAGGCGCGCCACGCCGCCCCCGCTGGTGCGTTGGAGGAAGCCATGTCAAGCTACCAGGAGGGTAGGCTGACAAATGAGCTCCGGATTCTCCTAGCCCGGATGCAGCCGCGCGTCGAGCTGCTTTGTCGTGAAACGACAAGTTAAAGGCTGCGCGCATCCAAGAAGTAGCTCAGGCGCGGGCTATCCGGGAGGAGAACAGGAGGCTTTCCGCAGTTGTCGCGGATAAGGAGAAGGCCTTCAAGGCCCTCGAGGTTGAAGTTCAGGCCCGTCTCGAGGCCCGTTCCAAGGCTGCCCAAGCTGTTAACGAACAGCTTCGGCTGGCTAAGGAAACTGCTCGGAACGCAACTGAGAGGGCCACCAAGGCTGAAGCCGTTGCTGAGCCTCTACGCATCAAGAATGAGGAGCTTAAGGCCAAATTAGAGAGGCTCCAACAGGCTCATGATGCCTTGGCCATGGAAGATGCCAAGAAGCTCCAAGAGATCTTGGACCAGAGGGGCATGCTTGACCATACTGAGCGTAAGCTAAAGGGCGTTGAAGAGGCTGCAGCTAAAGATGTGTTGCTTGCCAACCTTACGAAGAACGAAGCCGAACGCGCCCGTGATGAAGCTCAAGCTGCCCTCCAGGAGGCTCTGGTAACCAACGAATGGCTTCTTCGAGAAGCGTTGTCTCATGTATGCGCAATTTCATAATATCTTTACGCTTTTCTTTGTAATTAGAAAAGGTTTTGATACTTGTATTTTTTCTTGTTGTAGGTTGTGCATCGAGTCTTCACGGACACATCATATGACGATGCCATGAGCGCAGCCCTCAACGCTTCTCATGAGGATGGGGAAAATGCTGGCTTCCTGCTTGGTCTAGGGTTCGTTGAAAAGGGCATCCCGCCTTCCAACTTCCCTTTATATGATGTGGATACTGAAGCTGTAAATGACCAAGCAGTGAACCAGTATGCCGCATTCCCGCATCCAGTGGTGGAGAAGGTGAACGAAGTTGCTGCTGCTGATGATGGACTAACCATTCTCAAGACCTTCCTTGAACCGCCACAGCCGACTGATGGTGCGGGTACAAGTGGGTTTGGAGGGAGTGGCCCTGAAGCTTGAACCTTTAGATCCCTTCCCACTGTTAGGATAGGTTTACATTGTATAGATTTATATTCTTGTAGGCGGGTAGATACCCGGCCATTCTTGTAATACTTGAATTATTATGAAATATAAATCTTTGTGCGGGTAGGACCGCTACTCTCACTGGATGACTTGCTTTATAAACGTTATATGACTTGCTCATGCATACTTTAGTTTAAATTAGCAACTTTCCAAGTGTTCTGAATAAGTTAACCTTTGAACGTGGTAGATAATAGGTTGAAGTTTTGCTTCCTCCTTCGTGATTGTGCGGGTAAGACCGTCACGTGAACTTAGTAGGATGGCTAAACTTTACCTATATCTGACCTGCGTGGAGGTTTTCCTCATCTTCTCCTTAGCAATTTTCTAAGTGTTTAGAATAAGTTAACCTTTGAATGTGGTTGATAATAGGTTGAAGTTTTGCTTCCTCCTTCGTGATTGTGCGGGTAAGACCGTCACTTGCACTTAGGACGGCTAAATTTTACCTATATCTCACCTGCGTGGAGGTTTTCCTCATCTTTTCGTTAGAAATTTCTAAGTGTTTTATAAGGTAACCGTTCTACGCGCGGTTGTCAATAGGTTAGTTCGGTTTCCTCTATCATGATTTGTGCGGATAAGACCGGCACTTTCATTTAGTGGGATGACCAAACTTTACCTATGACTGACCTGCGTGAAGGTTTGCCGTTTTTTGTGTTTATGCGGGTTTTGCCGCCTTCCACACGCAACGACTTATTTCCCCACTTATGTATGCGGTGAAGACCGGCATATCAGTGTGGAAAGTTTATAAATATAAATGTAGGACCATCAGCATCAATGTGATTAAGGAGAATCATTTCCATTAGAAGTGGCTCTGGGCCTTTTCTTTACAAGTTTGGAATTGATCTACATGCAAACTGTGTAATTGAGCTCCCTTCCATGTTGGGATGGGGGTGCCATCGAGCCGATACGCACCTGGTTCGGGATCTCGTTGTTTACGCAGTATGTAGTCTCCAACATTGTAGCTGTAGTTTCGTGTTTTTCCCAACTGGGGTTCTACACGCGTTGGCCTGCTCAGCATCCTTTACGCCACGAGGTGTGCGAGTTCTCCATCTCTGACGAATGTCTCGATGATGTCTTTCAAGTCTATGCATTCGTCGGTGTTGTGGCCTTTTGTCCTGTGGAAGTCACAGAATTTGCTCTGATCAGCGTTGTGACGCTCTCGGATTATTGGAGCCTTTGGCCATGGGAGCCTCTCGGTGTCGAAAATCTCGGTGACACTTTTGGTGAGCGGCGTCCACCGGGGGTTCCGGTTCGACGACTGCCTGTTGTCATTTCCGCCTAACCGAGGGTGCGACCCGGATGAGCCTGTTGTCATAAGAAAATTCTTGAACTCTATGCCAGATAAATATTTACCCGTTGTTTCTTCGATGGAGCTACTCACAGACATCGAAACAATGGCGTTTGAAGATGTGGTTGGACGTTTAAAGGCATATGAAAAAAGAAACAAGTTCAAGAATATGAATGGAAGTTCATCCCAAAGTCAGTTCATGTTCACCCAAACCGAAAAGAAATTTGAAAATTATCGAAGACATGGTAGAGGCCGTATGTAACATCCTGAATATTATAATGATAAATAAAGAAAGTTACGTTTAGTGATTTCGCGTTATTAATTAAGTAATATCGAGTAAAGAACGGATCATGGACTTAGATTAATTAAGGTGGGATAAATGGGAATGAGCCTTAGGTCCATGGGCTTTAAGGGATATAAATATCCCCTAAACCAACCTAAAACCCTAAACCCTCATTCATTTCCATCTTATTCTCTACACACTCAAAACACACACACACCCTACACCACAATAAACCTTACGGCCGAGAGGGAAGAGGGAAAACGAGATCGAGCGAACATCCATTTGTGGTAGATCTTTGCTATACGAGCCATACACGAAGATCCAGAGTCCATAAGCAAGCTAACCGAGACCGAAAGGTAAGCAGTTTTACTTTAAAGTTTACGTTTTTAGTAACGTTTAACCTTGAAATTTAGAACGGGTATAGATCGGATACAAATGAAACGTAAAGTTGCGAACTTGATGCTAAAACAAGCTCGTTAGACCTGCAAACATGCGCGGCTCGTGTAAAATGAATCCTAGATCTAGTAGTAAACGTTTAAGCCTTAAAGATTCATGCTTTACGCTGTTACGTGTTAAGTTTTGTTGGTGCATTTTGTGACCGTCGCTATGCAATTCAGACCAGCGGAGACGCCTTAGGCGAAGTTAGAACAACTTCGCTAACGGCGAAGTTAGGACAACTTCACCTTAGGCGAAGTTATCACAACTTCGCCATAGGCGAAGTTATGAACAACTTCGCCTACTGACGCCTACTAAAGTTTATATATATATGTGTGTCTTGTTTAGTTTGAGTAATCCAGAAATTAGTGTGTGATTTGAGCAGTTTGTTTGTTTAGAGAGAGTAAGAGACAAGGAGAGTCGTGTGAGACGACCCGAGGTAGAGCTCACCCCGGGTCAGTCGTGTTTTCTGTTTATGTTACGGTATGTAACGTGTTTGTTTAATTATTATAAAGAATCTGCAGATTTGTTTATCCCGTTCTTGTATTTGTTCGTGTACGTGTTCGTGTTCTTCATCTTCTACACCATAAACGAGTCTAGGAGGATTCCGCACTCCTAGACCTCGTGCGGATTTCGTATCGATCGGCGACGCCCCCGGGGGGACTTACATGTGGTATCAGAGCCTTAGGCTCTTATGCTATGGTTCGAGATCTGCGTTTTGGTGTTTCTGGCACGTTTCTGTGCGTTTCTGGCCGAACAGCGCCGCAGGCGAAGTTATTGTTCATCAGGCGAAGTTGCCGTCACTGTTCGTAGGGTTTCAGCGAAGATATAAGGTCTGGCAAAGTTATGGACAGGCTAAGTTATAGCCAGGCGAAGTTATGAACAGGCGAAGTTGACTTTAGGCGAAGTTACAAAAAAAAAAAAAAGTATTTGGAGTTTTCGTTTGTATGGCCAGGTGTACACGATTATTGTGAGACCGGAGATGTTGTTCCGTCAACGAGTGAAACTTGTTATCTCTGGGTCTTACGTGTGAACAAATACGTGTCAACTCTGGATATGGAGTTGAGTTTGTGAATGGGATATTGATTGAAACTGGATATTGACACATATTTGGGTGTTTGTGAGCAATGAAATTGTTGTTGTTCGAGGTTGACCAACTGAAGGAAGTCAAATTGAACTGAAGGTTTTTGTCATTACTGGATTGCGGTCAGAGCATGTTATTTATGTTATTTTCAAGGCGTTCGAGAATTGGATCCTGAAACGCGATGCTTATTTATTAGAGTGAAAATTCTGGAACAAGTTGGATTTAATCGGGAACTAAAGTGTTTATGTTCTTGATCGTTATCCCTGGTGATTGAAGATGCCTCGGATTAATTAATGGTCATGTGTTAGATTCTGTCAATGTGGTTTTGTGATGAAATTGATCACTTGATGTTGAGTAGTTGAAGATTAAACCTTATCGTATGCCGACGAGTTGGTGAAGTTGTGGAGGAAGCCCAACTTCACGTGTTGGTGAAGTCAGATGGACTCACGTGATTGGTTGAGATGATCTATTGGCACGAGGATGCATGCATTTCAAAGACCTCAATCATTATAGTCGGAGAAGCTTACACTGAAGGGGAGATCTGATATGGAAGACGCTGGGTGATTGGTAGATTTGTGAAGCTACAGGACAGTTTCAGACACGGCTGGTTGTAGAGCAAACAGAAGATCATCAGTTAAGAGGGAGTCTGTTGGTGCATGTTTGTAACAGATGATCTTTCGTGTTTGTTAGAATTGAGAGCAACGGTCAAAGGGGAGACTGTTGGTGCATTTTGTGACCGTCGCTATGCAATTCAGACCAGCGGAGACGCCTTAGGCGAAGTTAGAACAACTTCGCTAACGGCGAAGTTAGGACAACTTCACCTTAGGCGAAGTTATCACAACTTCGCCATAGGCGAAGTTATGAACAACTTCGCCTACTGACACCTACTGAAGTTTATATATATATATGTGTGTCTTGTTTAGTTTGAGTAATCCAGAAATTAGTGTGTGATTTGAGCAGTTTGTTTGTTTAGAGAGAGTAAGAGACAAGGAGAGTCGTGTGAGACGACCCGATGTAGAGCTCACCTCGGGTCAGTCGTGTTTTCTGTTTATGTTACGGTATGTAACGTGTTTGTTTAATTATTATAAAGAATCTGCAGATTTGTTTATCCCGTTCTTGTATTTGTTCGTGTATTTGTTCGTGTACGTGTTTGTGTTCTTCATCTTCTACACCATAAACGAGTCTAGGAGGATTCCGCACTCCTAGACTTCGTGCGGATTTCGTATCGATCGGCGACGCCCCCGGGGGGACTTACAAGTTTTATCCGAAAATGAACATAAGAATGTTTACGGGTTTGGTTAAACTCGCATTCAAGGCTTTCGTGATGAAACGATGATGATTATGGGGTTTGGGGACGAACAGTAGGCCGCAGCTGGATAACTTCGCCTAAGGCCAAGTTCACTGTCAAGGGTAACTTCGCCTAAGGCCAAGTTCGCCAAGCCTAACTTCGCCTGGCTTAAAGTTCGCCATCAGCTAAGTTCGCCCTATATGTTCGCTTCCTAGTTAACTTCGCTGGATACATAAGTTCGCTGGTTATATAACTACGTTGCTATATAACTTCGCCCAAAGCTAAGTTCGCTTAAGGTTTAACTTCGCCAAGTTAACTTCGCCTAAAGTTAAGTTCGCTTAGAAAATATATTAAAAACCTAATGGAAAATGTGTTAAGATAGTTAATGTAAATAAAATTTTTCCAAGCTGACCTGGCAGCTCGACCCCAGCCAGGGGCTCTGCCCCTTGGACCCTGCTAGGGACTGCCCCCCCTAGACCCCGCTGCCAGGGGCGCTGCCCCCGGATTCCCGTTCGTTGTGGGTTATATAAAGATAGAAATACAACATGAGTAGTAGTAGTTAATTGATACATGTAAATATTATACAGTTAACCGTGCACAGCTCAAGAAGGGAATAACGATTAACGGAGAGCGTAACAGGATTCAGGTGAGTTTCTAGCCCCACTTCTGTGTTATGTTTTCGGGGCTGTGTGCATACTCGATATGTTTGTTAATACACTTATCCTAAGTGATAAGTGTATACCTTATATGAATGATGTGAAATGTATGAATTATTGCTTGTTAGTACGTGAACGATCTTCGGATATTGCACGTACTGTCAGGTTGTAGTGTTACGTATAAGGTAAGTATAATGTATTTGCTTATATGTATGAATGCGATAAAGTTAACAAACGAAGGAAAGGCATGGTTGTATGGTAACGAAGAGGGACCAAACCCTAATAATATCTGTGATGTTAGAACCAGACCCTAATAATATCTATGATGTTAGGGACCAGACCCTTATAATATCTGTGATTTTAGGGACCAGACCCTTATAATATCTGTGAGGTTGTAGGGCGAA
The DNA here is from genome assembly GCF_021521415.1 of Bidens hawaiensis. NCBI lineage: Eukaryota > Viridiplantae > Streptophyta > Magnoliopsida > Asterales > Asteraceae > Bidens > Bidens hawaiensis. The sequence continues at coordinate 268,527 of NW_027493815.1, forward strand.
AGGCTCTTTAAAACGTATGATTATGTATTTAAAGAAAGTATGAAGGTAAGAATGAAAGTATATGCACTTATGTATGTATGAAAGAAAGTTAAGAGGTTAAGTATGACATGTAAGAAGGTATTGTATGATTATGTGATTAACTAGAACTCACTCAGCGTAGCTGACTTTTAGTATGCACGCAGGTGAGTAGAATGAGGCAGGTAGCTTGAGGAGGACACATGGCAGAGTTGGACGAAGCTGGCATCTGAAGATTTTGCTATGATGTTTTATTTTAAAAGACTATGTTTTTAAATGACTATGAATGTTTGATAAGACAAGAATTATGGTTATGGAATGTAATGGTTTGAATGTTTTTAATGTTCCGCGAATGTTTTAATTAACTCTGATATTTAGAACTGCGTTTATGAGTAAATCCAACACGAAAGTAGGCTACCGGTGACGGGGTCTTACACCGTGGAAGATACAACGGACGGGGAAGAGTGAACCAAAGATGGAATGGCGAGCGTAAGAATGATGAACGGGGTGAATACCGAAAAAAAAACCCAGAGAATAAGAAGATAGAAGGAAGTATGTAACGTGCTACAATTGTGATAAGATTGGGCACTACTCGAATGAATGTAAGGAACCAAGCAAAGGGAATGATGAAGTGAATTTGACAAAGAAAGAAGATAATGTTGATCCTTCTTTGTTCATGGCAGTTTATTCAATAAAGAAAGTAAGTTTGAATGAAGAAAGGTTATCCCTGGTGTGTTTGAAAATGATGACAAGAATGAAGGAACGTGGTACTTAGACAATAGTGCAAGTCATCATATGTCTGGAAAGAAAGAGTTTTTTACTACCTTGGATGAAGGAGTTTCAGGCCAAGTGAAGTTTGGTGATGGATCCGAGATCGAAATCAAAGGTAAAGGTAATGTGAATGTGGTAAGTAAAACTGGTGAAAAGAAAACGTTTTTGATGTTTTCTATATGCCTAAGTTGAAGACCAATCTTCTTATCTTAGGAAAGTTGGATGAAGAAAGATGTAAGATTGAAATAGCCAATGGGATATTGAGGCTATATGATTAAAAAAAGAGATTGTTGATGAAGGTTCAGAGAGAAATCTGAATAAGGCGTACAACATCAAGCTTCAGGTGTGTTGTAATCCTAATAACTTCGAAGTTGAAAAGAAAGAAAGTTATGATGTGAAACCGATTATGAAAGTGAAGGATATTCGGTTTAGAACAATTCCAAATGATTTGTTTGGAGTTCGTGAGAGTTTTGGTCAAGAACGAGTTGATGAGAAGAAACAATTCGTGAAAGAAAATGAAGATGTGGTTTCAAAGTTTCGAATGCTAAGTTTGAAGAAACGATGAAGCAAGCTAGTATGCTATAGTCATTTGAAAAGGAGGAACAAATACAAGAAAGAAATATAATTCAAGATTAAGGGGTGAATGAAGGATTAATCTTGAATATTAATAAAGTTAAGGGTTTATTATTTTATATTTATTTTACTTAATTGAATTGTAGTAGGTTTAGAAAAGGTATGCCTTGGAGAGGAAGTTTAGTGGGTCCATATATATGGTCTAGATTATTAGAGTTAAGAGAGAGTCAAGAGAAGTCTCATCTCCATGTACGTTTGATAAGTTTGTGAAGTTCGTTTGTTAAGTTCGTTTAATTATATGAAAAGAGTCGCGGGTTGTCACCCCAAGTTAAAGATTTGTGTAACTTCAACTAGCCTTCTAAGAATTATTGTTTAGAAGGTATTGCACTAGTTAAAGAGAAAGGTTACAGAGTTACATAACAAAACACAGTTTAATCAAGTGATCGATCCTCCAAGTGAGAGATTGTTGAGTGTGGAGACTCTGACATCAGTGGTTGTCAGCGTAGGGCAATACTATCACTTTGGCAACAGTAACATAGTCGACCCTGTTTATGTTTGTGATAAAACTATTTACGATGGCCTAATCGCTAGTCTATAAATATATATAACCCTTATGTAATTGTAATCTTTCAACGCCTTATTAATATTGTCTCGCAAGTGTAGTTGTGTATGTATGTCATATTGGACCGAACCACATAAAATCTCCTTTTTTTTCTGCTTATATGAACTGTGTTTGTGTGAGTTTACTATTGTTGCACAATCAACCACATGTCCAACATTGCCGAGATAAAAATGAAAAATAAAGAAATAAAATTCAAAAAGTTTGTTTAAAAAAACAAAAAAAATGCTTAAAGAGAAATGTATGGTCCAAAATATTTATATTTTATAAAAGATTCTCACACGATTCTAACCCATATACAGTAGAACCTCTATAATTTAACACAAAATTTGACCCCAATCGATAAAATAATATTTTTTTTGAAATCCCAATGTAAATACTAAATATATTGATTCCAACGAAACTATAAATTAATAATAACAAAAATATTTCTAGGAAGATCCTTGGCTGCTTTGTGACGCTGGAAGATCCATCTTTGTCAAAGTTAGCAGATAGGAACTCTGATGATCTCTTTAGAAGTTTAGAGTGTTTGATATTGTTCCATGACTAACTTTCAAATCGAAAGGTTTGTCAACCCGCTGCACCAAATCTTGTTGAGTTCATTTTTGGTGATATCTCTTATACTCGCATAATAGTTTTGGGTGTTGATCGGTCATCGTTGATTTTTTAACACCTTTTAGTTTAGAAGCCATATTTGATGTGATTTTAAAACTTTCATTAGACATTTTATAGTGATCAATCTAGATCTATGTACATTGAACTTAACAAGTTCATTAATGTGTGAATGTACATGGGAATTTTGAATGCCCTTGTTTCTATTTTATTCAAATTGATAAAGTGAACGGACATGAAAATTTTGAAGGTCGATGCATTAACTTGAAAGTTACTCATGAATATAAGCCAACTCTTTAAATTAATAATTTTTTAATTTATCGATATAATAATATTTTGCTAAATTAATAAAATATTTTGGTCCCAACTTTATTAATTTATAGAGGTTATACTGTATAAATACACACATGTGTGTGTGTGAGAGAGAGAGAGGAGTAAAAAGAGGAGGACCATGTGTGTGAGACCATGGTCCACCCTTCCGTCCACTCATAATATGCAGCCCCAAACCAAGCTCAGTGAGCTCCATAACACAAGCAGGTCCGTCCTCTCTTGTCCGACCCTCCGCCATAACACCCGGACCTTAAAATCCGGTCACTTTGGAAATTAAACGATCTAAGGGAGATCTTGTTGTGTCCAGTTCTGGACTGCCTGGTTAAGTTTGGTAATAACGGTATTGTATACATTTTATATTGTAATATATGTTGTGCAAATAGTGTTGTGCAATAAAGATTTTACCAAACAATAAGGACTAAAATTTGACCACATAATGCCAATGAAAAATAGATATAATTTCAAGAACCAAAGCAACAAAAAAAATGGGTATGAATACAAAAACTAACAATAGAAAAACATTTATTAAAAAAATACCTGGTGTTTATAGAGATCATCATTCAAAATGTCATCAACAGACCATGACAAGATCTTCTTCTCAAACTCATCAGTTGGACGGTGAGAAGCTTCTTTTTCCTTCGCCAAATGATGTCTTTTCATCATTGTAATGGAAGCTTGAATAAAATAAAAATTGGTTTCTCTATTAATTTCTTGTTTATTATTTGTTTGAGGAGAATGAGTTTTCTTACCCTGGAAGGAAGTGATGTGGATACTTACTCTGTAATCTGTACCAAGTCAACTACAAGTCTCCTCAACTTCTCCATTCATTTGCTGCCAATGCATTGCTGATTTATAAAGTGCCACTTGTTTATTAAACAATATACTTTTGGTACGAAAAGTCTAGCCTAGCTTTATTAAACAATATTTCTAAACTTTTTGGTACAAAAGTTGATATAAATCAAAGTCATTGTTTCCTTTAACTATTAAATAGAATAATTCCTCATGATTATTTATCATTGGTTTTTTAGAGATGAATTAAGCATGTCTAGTTTCTTTGATGATTTTAACTTAAATATTACACAAATCATTTATCGTTATTTAGCTAGAAATTAATGACTATATTTACGTTGTTTAAACATTAGATTGGTCTTCATGTAACATTTTTTTTTTGTTTAAATGAAATAAACTGAATTTAATTCGGGTTAAAGGTTTTTTTTGGATACTTTAGTTTGAGTTATGTGAATTGTTCCACAGTCAAAGTTAAATAAAACATAATTTTTAAACAACTAACTTAAACACCGTCAAGATTTACCCATAAACTTATAATGTCCACCATGAGGGCGGACGGGGTGGTGCGTGATGGTGAAACCATCACGCGTGATGGACCATCAAACACCGCCGCCGGCCCTCTCATCACGCGTGATGAGAGGTACGTGTGATGGCCATCACGTGGTGAACCCTGAGAAACTGATCGTTTAGGAATAAAAAGTTGACCACCACCATGCGCCGTTCCTCAATAGCCTCAATCCTCCGCCATTGCTCACCTTCGCTGGAAGCTGCTTGTGTTATTATTATTTGACCTTCGCCGTTGCTCACTTATTATTTGACTTTCGCCGGAAGCTCACCTTCGTCGTTCCTCCGCCGTTGCTCACCTTCGCCGGAGAGGTGGGTTTTGATATGTATTTTATAATTAGTGTGTGTGTGTGGAGAGAGAGGTGAAGGTTGGGTTTTGTGATGAATAAGTGAAAGTTGAGAGGGGTAAAGTGTAAATTTGGATATGATGTGTTGAGAACCTGGCTACGTTTTGCATCTAAGATACATTACGAATTATGATCATCATATGCACTAACTTTTCAAAAGGATTTAAGTTGTAAAAAAACAAAACTAAAAAAAAAACACTCATCATACTACACTACACCACCACCCCCACTAAATTCCATCACTAGTGATGGAAAGTTATGAGGTGAGGTGGCACACCATTATTGGGTGTGGTGGGTGATGGAAATGAAACCACCTCTCCCCCTGATACCAACCTACTTTCTAAATTTTTGTGAGGGGATTTTGCAAACTATAAGATGAGGTTGTAAGTTTGGGGATAGTTTGTTTGCCCATATTTATTTTTTAATATTTGTTGAAATTGATTGCGAGTAAGAGAGAACTTATAAAAAATACTATTATTTAATAAAACATGAGAGAGAAATGTAATTATTAATGTAATTATATAGATCAGATGCATGAGGGACCGGAAATGCTCTTACTACACACCTTGTTATCAATGTGCTATTTTTTTTATTTTTTTTGAACGGTCAACGAATCATTCAAATGGACAACTGGCTAATTAAAATAAGCATGTCTCAACTCTCAACTTATAATTAGAATTCTTAAAAACTTTATAGATTAAAAGTTATCAAAACAAATCAATATATGAGTAAAATTAATCTTCATGTATGGTTTGGTTATGAAACTAATCTACACGCATGGTTAGGTTATCAAACTAGACTTTGCGCATAACTTGGTTGCCAATGGCTATCAAACTAGGCTTCACGTACGCCTAGTTTTAAAGGGAACATTTTGGGAATTTCTAAAATTCGAAAACATAGTTGGAATCGATCATTTGACTTGGCTATTTTGAGAATATTCCGTTTTGATAATTGGTACAATTCACTATTTACACCGTCTCCAACCATAACCTCACACCAACCAACACGTACCTCGCCTATATTGGTAAACCGTCTCATCACTCATGTGTTAATTAGTTATTTGGATAATAGGAAACCAATGTGTAGGCGTATTTATCCTTAACTTAATCAAACTATGCATGGATTGATACTTGATATAATTAAATTAGCATCTTCATTATTATTGTTATATTAGGATGTGCTTGTTGGGAAACAAAAAAGAAAAAAATGGAAAAAAGGGGAACCATTGCTTTACATGTAAAAAGTTCATATAAAAATAAATTAATAGTTCATAAAAAAATAAATTTTACGTATACAAGTGTTTTTTACATATAAAGACATCCATAAAAATTATAATTATGAAAAGGCACTAAGCCATTTTACGATCTTTAGCAGGCACCACATGCCTGGTTTCAATAGCGAAACACCTTTTTATCAATTATAGTTTTTCCATACACTCGAACGGATATGCCATTTTTTATTTACAAACAAGGATCTTGTATTTTGTGTCTATTAGTTTACGCCAATGATATTATTCTCACATGGAACAATGAAGCCACAATTCAGAACTTCATCTTTCATGCATCTCGGTTTTCTAAATTATATTTTGGATCTTGAAGTAACTAACATGAAAAATAGTCTCGTCTTAAGTCATGATTAGTATGCTCATGACATTCTTACTAGGCCTATAAACGAACCGAACAAACACGAACAACAGCATGTTCGTGTTCGTTCATTTAACTTATTTTAAACTACAATTTTTTTTGTTAATTATTTAATATCATAGAAACATCCAAACGATTTACAATGAAGTGGCAGGTAAGCGCCCAACAAGTTGCGTCGCAACCCCCTTTTGGCCATGGGTAGCAAACTCAATCCTACTATAAACAAAGTTTCGATTCTTATGAGCCGATACGTTACTATGAACAACTTTCTGAACCCTATTCAAAAGGTCCACGGCATCCGAATCTAAGAAACCAAAAATGTCAAAGGCAAAGGGGACAAACACGTGTTGATTCTCCAAACAAGCTATCTCGTGTTTAGCAACCTTGCCCGATGTCGCCTGCCTGCTACAAACTCATTGTCCCTAATTCCAACAAGAGGGGACACTCCTGTGAGGTCGACACAAGCGTGTTTTCCCCCTACCAACCCAAAAACAAGAATATCGGCCGATCGTAATGTAGCCCTTCCTTCTTGAGGATCTGTAAGAAAGTTTACGGGGGCTTCCTTTTTAGCCGAAATTCTGGCTCGTTTAAGAACATCACATAGAACATCCCTCACCAAATCATGCCTGTACTTAAACCCAGGCAACTCTTTGCAGTGAATCGCATGCTCGCCAAAAGAATCCAAACAAACCTTACGGCAAACCGGGCACGGCTCATCTACCGGAAACAAAGGGATCATTAACCGAAACTTCAGGATGGCCCGGTACTCCAAAGCCGACATATGTTGGCCCAATCCTTCAATAGGGAGAACACTTAAGAAATCTTGAGCCCGAGGAGCCCGAGGACACTCAAACACCGGTTTCTGACGAGGGGATAAATCAAACTTCATTTCCAAACTCTTGATGATTCCACTATAAAGGGCACTCGCCAAAGCATGTTGGGCTTTAGGGGGGCGGTGTCTTTATTAGAGAAACCGCTAATGTCAAAATCGAGAAGTGAAATGTGCAACCGATCTATCGCACTCCCATAATCGGAGTCAAACCCATCAATACCACAACCTCGAAGAATGTGGTCTTGTAATTCCCAAGATTGCGCCCTCGAGGCCACAAACGCATAGTAGAAACGTCTGAAGCTGAACATAAACCCAAACCTCCAAAACGAGTCGGAAGTGATGCCAACCTCCGTTGAAAATCTCCAAAGAAGGAACCACCACAAACCACGATGTCCTCAATCGCCCCCCGAAGGCCGTTGTCAAACACAAAAACTGCTTCCCCTACATACACAGGTTGGCATGTTCTGAGACCGAACAACAACTTTCCAACTCCCATACATGAGCGGAGCAAAAGGAGCTCGCATTGAGGGTCCCGCAAATGCGGGAGATAGCTCATCAACTCCACATCTCGCGAAGCCCTTTTCATAGCAAGTTCAATGATGAACCCTGCATCCCGGCTAACGGCTCCCCCGAGGAGTTTCACACCTAGCACCGGTCTTCCAATATCGCAGGGAAACACCCTCTCCTGCACCTTAACTCCATTGCACGACGGCCAAAATACTTCGGTTTTTTAATATTAAGTTCAAGGCCCAGGCGGGGACCCTCCGACCTGATAATATCTAAAGCTTTAGCAACCTCTTTAGAGTCTCCAATAATTGTACCATCGTCTAGGTACCAAGCATGAAAGAGAAGCTTACAGGAACTCTGGACTAGATGAATAAGTGGGTGCAGAACTAAGGCGAAAAGAAGAGGTCCCAAAGGGTCCCCCTGCTGAACCCCAATGGTGGACCAAATGTGGCCATTCCCCACATATAGCCTGGCCGGCTGCCCATATAAAAAGTTCACCCATAAGAAAATAGATGGGCATCGGGCCCGAACCTCATTCAGAAGGGCAGTCCTATCCACCAAGTTGAAGGCATTACAAAAATCAATTGTAAACATAGCCAGTGACCCATCAGAATGGAACTTATTTAAAAACTTGTTCGCGCTATGAAGAACGGCCTCTGCACCACTAGGGACTCCCACCCCAAACTGAAAGTCGCACGAACACACAATTGGACAAATATTTGTGTTCATGTTCGTTTGTTTAAAAAATAAATATGTTCGTGTGTTGTTTATATCCGTTCAATTAAAATCTAAATGAATAGTTTACAAACATAATTGAACAAAGATAAACAAACGTAGCTGAACATAATTGAATATATTTAAATGAACATAAACAAGCATAATTGAACATACATGGACAGACTTAAATAAACACGACCAAACATTAATGAACACAAAACGTTCATGAACATAAATGAGCGAACGCAACATGTGTTCATGTCTGTTCGTTTAATTACAAGAATACAATTTTTTTGTACATGTTCTATTAACACTACAATTGATTTCCCACCATATGCATAAAAGGATTTGAATATCAAGTTATTGTTACATATTTGACTATATATTTTCAATTATAGTCTTTCCTTATTTGATGCAATCAATCCCTTATTCACAGCCTCATTCGCAGCCTAGATTCTTGTTGTACTTTGTATATATTAACACACAGTTAATGAGAAAGAATCAATTTGGTTGAATACATTTTATATGGTATCAGCCACGAAACCAATTTTCTTAAAAATATAGCCGCCACCTACCCTACCATCTGCCGCTCTACTCTCCAACAGCTATGGCAACCACCAGTTCTGTTACATCTTCCGCCATAGGAACCATAACTCTCAACACCTCATCTTCTCTCACAATTGTTACCCTGCCTCACTCTCTAAAACTCACTGAAACCAACTATTTTTTTAAGTTGGAAAACACAAATAGAAGCTCTCCTCTATAGCCTTGACCTCTTCAAATACATTGATGGCACACTTCTGACACCAAAACCATCTGTTGAAAAAGACGAAAATTCAATTCCTCATGCTGACTATAACACTTGGTTCTGTCAAGATCTCATACTCTTTGGAGCATTAGACGGTAGCCTTTCTCCCCCTCTTGTCCCGTTAATCACAAATGCCAAATCTTCACTTAAGGCTTGGAAAATACTTCCCGACACTTATGCCTCCACCTCCCGTGACCATATCAAACAACTTCAATACCGTTTAAAGGAATCCACCAAGAGTCCAAACCAAACAATAACCGACTTCATGCAATCGGTCAAAGCTATAGTCGATGAACTCGCTATCCTTTGCAAAAAACCAGACCCGGAAGATGTTACTGATGTTGTCTTAAACAAGTTGGATCCCACTTCTTACAAATCCGTCATCGACGCGGTTCATGGCCGTGATACCCCTATCTTGTTCCATGAACTTCATGAAAAACAAATCAACGAGTTATTATTAGCCCAACAACACACCACTGTTCCTACTCTCCACCAACCTATCATTGCTTTTGTTGCTAATACTCGCCACACACATAAACCTTGGCACACTCGTAACTCTTCACATAACCCGGGTATACTACCTAAACCTTCAAAACCTTCGGCCACTCCCTAAACAACCCCTCAAAACCAACCTTCGGCCAATTCTGTTTTACAAACGATCACTCTCTTACCTCATGTTTTGCCTTCAAGAAACAGTATCCTCACATTGGCTTACCTTCTTTGCCCAAAGGAACACAAAGCAATGCACCACAAACCAATATGATGCAGGTTCCAAATGCAAAGACACACGTCCATGGCTCTTCGATAGTGGTGCTTCTCACCACATTACAAATGATCTAAATGCGCTATCTCTTCATGCTCCATATGATGTTACTCAAGAGCTCGTCATTAGCGATGGTTCGTCCCTTACTATTACTCATGTTGGTTCTTTAACACTTCATTTCTACACTGTTTCACTAACCTTACACAATGTTTTATGTGTTCCGTCAATATCACATAACATTATACCTATCTCACGTTTATGCCTCGATAACAATATACTAATACAATTTTTCTCTCTTAATTTTGTTATCAGGGACTGCCACTCCCACCTCCCCCTCCTTCGGGAACAACTGAACGCGGGATCTATATATAAGCTTTGCCCAAAATCACTGCCTCATGTTCTTTATGTTCAGCAAAATAAACCGTCCTTGTGGCATCACCGTCTTGGACACCCACATGCACAAGTGTTACAACATTTATCTACTATTGTTCCGTCCATTTATACTATTAATAAGTTATGCAATTATTTTTTGAATAAACAAGAGCCACAAACTTCCTTTTTATGAATCTTCTATTACTTCTAATGCACCGCTTCAACTTTTATTTTCGAACGTATGGTCCTCACCGCTTATCTCTTATGATGGTTATAAATATTATATAATCTTCGTTGATCACTACACCAAATATACATGGATTTACCCTCTTAAAAAGAAATCTGACGTTCTTAATACATTCATTATTTTCAAAATATTATAGAAAATTATTTTCAATGTAAATTAAAACAATTATTTTCGAACAATGACGGTGAATATATCAAACTTGCTTCTCATCTTGCCTCGTGTGGTATCTCTCATCTTACATCCCCACCCCACACACCGGAACATAATAGTTAAGCCGAATGTCGACATCGTCATATTGTCAAAACCGTCCTAACACTTCTATATCATGCCAAAATACCTCTTAAAAATTGGCCTTTTACTTTCACACCGCGACTTATCTCATTAATCATTTACCCACCTCCACCCTAAAAAATGATTCTCCATATCTACGTTTATTTAACAAACTACCAAACTACAATAAACTAAAAAGTTTTGGTTGTTTGTCCTATCCTTGGTTACGGCCATACTCTTCCCACAAACTTCAAGCTAAGTCTAAACCATGTGTCTTTGTTGGGTATTCTCCTACTCAAAGCGCATATTATCTTTTAGATCGCCAAAAAAACAAAGTTTATATATCCCATCATGTAAAATTTATTGAAGATAAATTCCCCTATGAAAATCTATCTCAATCTTCTACCCTCTCACCTCCTAATCCAGACACCTGGTTACCGTTAATCGTTCATTTACATCCTAATTCCACAACTGCCACACCATCTCACACAACACCCACCATTAATTCTGCTTCACAACATAGTATAAATTCCCAATCCATTCCTCTTTTTGACTCCAGCCCAACGACACAAAGCTCACATCCATCCACCTCTGAATCCACGTCTCCAAAGCCAAATATTTCCGCAACCCATAAGCCCACTTCACAAATTAATTCTCCTCATCCGTCTACTCCCTCATCCGCCTCACACCTCCCAGACAACCCTTCACCATCACCTAATTCATTCGCATCCCCACTCACAAACAATGAACACATTACATATCCGTCGCGTAGCTGCAAACCAAATCCCAGATATCACAATGATACATTTGTTCTCTACAATGCTACCTCTCCTCATCCCAATGAACCAACAATTGTTACCCAATCACTCAAAAGTCAGCTATGGCGCAAAGCCATGCAAGACGAATTCGACGCTCTCCAGTGAAATAAAACTTGCACTTACCTCACTATCACCTTCACTAACATTGGAATTTTCAACATAAATTCTTCCATCACCAAGACTCGCACTTGCCTCACTATCACCTTCACAGTTGCTTAAAGAATGAAATCTAATTAATTCTTGTGAAGCCGGCCAACTCCTAGGAACCTCAAAATTACTGGAAAAAAAAGATGAAAATAAGCATATGTATAATCACTATATTAAGAATTAAATATTATACTTGTAAAAAACCAATAAACATACCCTTCCAAACATTTTGATGTGCAGCGATTAATATAATCATCTGTATAAGCGGAAAATATGTTCTCAAGTCGTTTTGTAAGTTTGGGAATTTCCTCCAAAGGTAATATATCCCAAACCTTTAAAACTTGTAAGTATTCGACTTCCTTAATGATGTCAACAGAGCAAATTACATACATGCCTTCTACCTTAAACTTTTTCAGAACTTGTGAAGACTTTTCACAAGGCATGTCTACACTTGTCTTCTTAGGCCGCCAACCACCAGAAAGTTTCAGTAAAAGGTTTAAAACCACCTTCTTCATGCGAGAAAATCTCAGTTTTCCAAAAGATTTTCTGAAATCATCACTGAAAAGAACCTGATGGAATAAAGTGCAAGAAATAAGATGAACAAAAAAGCACAACAAAAATCACACAACGAGAAAATAGGACCTAAGAGCATCCACAACAAGCATCAGTTCCCGACGTCTCGACATCTGAATCTACGTGGCGGGTTACAAACTCAAGTAAAACAAAGTTCACCAGTGTAACGTAAAGTCCTTGGATTGAAAGTTCTTCACTACAAACATGAAATGAACTTTGAGGTGGCATATTTCTCTTTCCCTATCTCACATCCACATATATATACATTATGTATATATAGTTTTAATAATTTTTAATGGGGTTTGTAGAGGTTTGTTGTTGTGGAAAAAAGTGAGGTTTTTGAGAAAAGTTTGGAATATGATATGGCGACGATGTGGCGGTTTGTTGTTGTGGATGCTCTAATGACCAAAAACACAGCATATGTCATTATGTCACACAATGAGATACTTTGGTGTAAAACCACAAATTTATGTACAATACCTTCCATTTTGTATGTTTGAAGAGAACGCTATTGCCATGAACCAGATCGTCAACTTGGTCTAGGTCCTTCTTTGCAGCTATAATTCTTGACCTCAAACAATCATCAGCGTCAGCATCAAACAAACATAGGCGATTCCTTGCATCACACACTAATTCTTTCCACACAGATTCACTATTAGCGAGGGTTCTTTCATTGCCCAATATCCAAAGACAGTGTCTACAAAGAATGAAAAGACAATACATAAACAGAGTCAGACATACATATGAAAACAAAAGGCTAAATGTTCAAAACAAGTCCACATTGAAATATTAAAAAATATGATATAGCTTTTTAATATGATATAGTAAAATGTCATTATGACTACAAACACATCAATATGATTGCATATAGCGAAACTTTTTAACTGGCCAGTTTGGACAAAACTTAACACAGATCATCACATGTATATGTAATTTAATCAAAACTAAAGTTCCACAAAAAACGTCACTATAAAAACAATTGTAAAGATTGTGACAAGATAATATACCGTGCTCTAGTCAAGGCTACATTAGTCCTTTGAGGACTAGATAAGAAACCAACAGACCCATGACTGTTTGATCTTACTGTTGATAAGATAATAATATCTTCTTCTCCGCCTTGAAACCCATCAATGGTTTTCACCTTCACTGAAAATCCATCAAGTTTCTCATACTTCTTAGCAAGTTTTTCTTGAATGCAGACAACTTGAGCAGCATAAGGAGATACGACACCAATAGTAACCTTCTTTTTAGAGTCTTGCCATGCTGTAATTGTGAGGGGAAAAACGGCGGTTAAACATAAGTAACAATTAACCACCATTTGAGCATTTAAGTTCAAAAACATATATATACACTTAACAAGCCATAATCACTTTATGTTCCAAGTGTTGGAAGATTATTCTACTTTCTTTGCAACAAAACATACAAAAACCAGAGTCACCTAATACTTTCATTTGTTCTTTATAACAAAAATTTTGTGGAGCTGCAGACAGATCCTAACAAACCAACAAAAACAACAAATACCTTTGTACAGATTGTGTACAATCTTAATCACTAAAGCCACCTCAACCATATTTCTCAGACTTCGTTCTTGATCATCTTTTTCTTCTCTTCCACCAACAACATTTATAAACGAATATGAGCCAAACATTGGTCCAGAAAGATATTGTTTTTCATAATTACATGTCACATTTTCTGCATCCAGAATATGATTTTGATAAAATTTTAAATTTGGAAAAGAACTTATGGAAGGATGCATCCGGTACTGAACATCAAGTAGATGCTTAGAATGCCCCAATAAACTCAGTCTGCCAAAAAGGCTTCTTCCAAAGCCAGCTTCACTACATATCTGTTCACAAATAATGACATTATATAAACAAGGCTTAAAAGTAAATATTAAACAACAAAAGTATAAGCTTACATTGCTTGAAACCATAGCAGGTAACTGGCACTCATCTCCGATGAGAATAGCATGTTTCATCCCGGGAAGCTGAAGAGGAATGGTAGATTCAGCCTCTTTCAACTGAGCAGCTTCATCTATCACCAAGATCTCGGAAGGCTTATGTTCAACGGTATGCAACTTGTAAGAAGTAGAATTTGTGCAGAATATAAGTGAAGCATTTTGAATACGGAAGTTCATTATTGCAACTCTGTTCAACACATCTGGAAGACCAAGTCCTTCAAGAGATATTTGCAAAGCTTTCAGAACAGATAATAACTTGGCTCTTAAAAAGTTGATCGATGACGTAACACCCGACTTATCAAAATCATTTTGCAGTGGTTTAGATGCGAAGAGTTGCTTGAGCTCTTCAGAAACCAAACCCTTTTCAAACAATAGTAACTTAAAAAAACTTAAATCATCCAAAAGAGATACCATCATTTGGAAATTGTGTTCTCTCATAAAACATTTTGGAATATCATCATATCATCATCATCATCGTACTCAGTATATCCCACCAATAGCAAAGCTATAGTAGGGTCTGAGGAGGGTAAGATGTAGACAGCCTTACCTCTACCCCATAAGGATAGAGAGGCTGCTTCCGGTGAGACCCCCGGCTCGATAGTAGTTTTGCATCAAGCCTTGGACATAAAGCACATAGCACTCAATCATCGGGACACCGGCTGATCGGTGCATGTACCCTTGTCTTTCGGCTATCAACGCCACTACATGATGCCTGATTAACCGTCCGTCACTTTTAACGTTATTTTCACGAGATTAGTAAAATAACGTCAAAATTAGTGCAATTTCACTTTTGCCCACCCGAGGGTTCACACATATATACATCATAAAACATTTTGGAATATGGGTCAAAAATGTTATGATACATTTCTTGAGAGGCGATACACACGAATTGAATCGATCACGTACATAATGAATTGTTTTACTTCCAACTTACGAACTTTAGTTTCATTTTCACCAGCAAGTTGTTTTTCTTTAAACAACTCATTTTCCCCATAAACATCATATTGAGAAACACAAGCTTCGAGTAAATCAACCATAGATCTTAAGCAATACTTCCAACCGGTCACAGACCCAAAGCACTCGGTAAGCCTCTCAACCCAATTTTCCAAATAAATTTCTTCAATCTCTGTACTAACTTTCAACCTTTGCTTGTTCCCAAACAAAAGTACATCTCCAATACAATAAAAGAAACCTCCATTTTCAGTTGTAGTACTGGATGATTTCTTAACCAGATTTAGCACACGTGAAGCTACTTGTACAATAGCAACATTTGTTGGAGCACACGTAAGTATCCTGCGGTTCATTTGCAAAAGAAAAAACAACAACACACTAACGGTTGTTGTTTTCCCCGTTCCAGGTGGTCCCCATATCTGCTCCACAAAAGAACCATGGCAGCACTCGGTTTTACAAAGGGCTGCCCTAATTGCTCCAGCTTGGGATTCATTCAGCTTATCCAAAAGATGTGAATCAAACTTTGAAAATAAACTGCTATTATAAGAACAGTAATTGCAGCCTTCTTTAACCTGCAACGAACACATTCACCGTCAACAATGATAATATTCAACCAAATAATAAAGTTAGTTGAACAAAATCTTACCATAGAATCGGTGTAAAGAACCTCTTTAATGATATTCATATTCTGGTGCATATGCAATGAATTCCATATTCTTTTGTTGGTTGTAATATTCATCAAGAAAAGAACAAACATCCCCTCTTGGAATTTAATCCGTTCCGACGCTTTAACTTTAAAACACATTGATGTACTATCATCATCCTGACTGATTTGGTTAACTAACGAGAAAGCCCGCGTTCTTCCCACACGCCGCAAATCAGAAACAGATTCCAGTTTTTCATCTGATAAAACAAGCAGATCACCGGGTAATGTCCGGTAAGGCTCTTTGCCCCGTTCACTAGCTTTGTTTCTCCAATTACCAACAGTAACATTATACAGAAATTCTCCGTGACCTTTAGCGTCATTTAAGAAAGACAATTTAGCATGTGGAGCTCTGTACATGATCTCCATAGATGAAGCCAACTCAGCACGTGTTTCCTCTAGCAAAGGATAAGCGAAAGAACCAACATAGTGTTCTTTGGACTTAAAAGTAAGTGGTATGTTCTCCACCTACAAACAATACATCAAGTTATAAAAATGATTCAGTTATCATGATATAATCTAAACAACAGACAACACATTTTGAAGAAAATTATCCGTGACAAAATTAAACATCATTACACATGACGATAATAATATATATCCTCTACCTACAAACGATACGTCAAGTTATTAAAATGATTCATGTTATTAAGAAATGATCTAAACAAGAGAACCCATTTTCAAAATTCTGGGACAAAATGAAACATCATAACACATTATTATAATAAATGGGGTTCAATACATGAAGTAAAGAAAAAACATTAATAAAATAAGACCTGGTGTTTATAAAGGTTCTCATTAAGAATATCCTCAAGAGACCATGATAATACTATCTGCTCAAATCCATGATTATGAAGCTGATCAGCTTCCATGATTATCTGTTTCAAATCAAATGCAGAAACTTGAAGAATACCTTTCAAAACCTTCGTACCAAAGAAAGCAAAATCAACTATTTTAAAGGAAAAATCAGAAGATGCGTTTTGAAAGAAGAAAGGATCACGAATCGGTTTTGAAGAGAAATCAACTGCAAGTCTCCTCAACTTCTCATCTTCTTTTTTCAGTTTTTTTTTTAATATTTGTTGGCGGTTTTCATCATCCACTCATGCACTGCCATTTGTGTTGTTGTCAAGAACGCTTTGCTGGTTATTTGAAGCGGGGGAAGTGAGGTTTTAACTTTTAACTAAACTTATCATTAACTCACGCATTAATTTAATTAGTTGTTAACCCGCGCGATGCTGCGGAGACGATAGTTTGAACACAATTTATATCGAAATGTCAATAAAAATAAACATGTCGTAATGATAAGTTTGTTTTTTTAATATAATATATATTTAAACATATAGAATGAAAAAAATAAATAAACTTGCCAATTATATGGGTGGATAAATGTGTAATGTCCGAAAAAAAAAGTGATAAAAAAAATAAATAAAAGTCTACATCTTTTATTATGATGTGTGAATATAACTTTGAGGTTTAGTAATACTTGCCCGTAACTGTACGGTTAAATAAAAGGTATATTTTGATGTATATAATCTAAATTTACTTTAATAAAAGTTCAGATTTATAATAATTTGAGGGCTCAAAATAATAATGTTAATTATATCCTATAAAGATCTCAGCCAAATATTACTCTCTCACAAAAGTAGTCAACATTGCATGGAAAGTTAAAATGGTAAACCAATATTTGTTGTCAAATATTGTACAATTCACGGTAATTGTCTTAATAAACATAAAAACTATCAAGGGCCTGCACATGCATATAATTCATACCATGTTCATTTCCTCTCATTACACCACCACCTGGCACTTCAAGAAGTCTGCCACGTCTAACTTATTTCAGTGAAGAATCACCAATTATTTTGTGAAGATACATGAATCAGTATTATTGTTAGCCACGTAGGGAATAAAACCTTCCTAAGCTATTGCCTTTCATTTTACATAACCTTCCCTAGATATTGCCTGCACTATTTTGTTTTTATAAAGCTCTCACTTACTGCTATATATACATATACGTACATATCATCATATCTTCATAGGAGTTTTAAGGCTTTCATATTCATCACCCAATGAAACAAATAAATATATTAGAAAACGATAAGAGTAATTAACGTCTAGTAAGAGAGATGGAGAAAGAAAGGTGGTTGTAGCTGGTAATCGTAGTGGAGCCACGGCGGTTGCCGGAAAGCGGTGGCAAATGGCGACCATCGGCGGTTATAGCCAGGTTACTCTAATAAGGAGTAGGTTATCCACTTTGGAGATATTTTTATCAAAATAAGACAATACTAAGTAGAAGCATCGGATTATACACGGTATATCAACCAGGTGAGTTTTCATGACAAATTCCCTTTTTAAATTATTTCTTTTTAGGATGGATACATGCTATAATAATGTTTTATCAAGTTTGAATATTTTTGAAGTGTATCTTGTTTAAAGTAAACACATGCTAATCATTAAGTCTCTTAACTCGGGGCATATATACGTATAGTCATGGTACCATTACTATATTTAAAAAGAAATGCATTCTTGCGTAGAATGTGGTGTAGAAGGGTGGTGTGATGTGTCCATGGATGTGGTGAACTAAAAGTATATATGTTAGCAAATATTCTTACGGGAATAAGAATTGATTTATCGGCATGTTTTGTTTATACTTTACAAGATGAAACACTTAAACTAATTACTGTTTTTCTAATCTCATGAACTCACCAACTTTATGTTGACACAAATATTTTTGAGCATGTATTTCAGGGTAAGAGTAGTGAATGTCGTAGAAGGCATCAGGTGGCCATTTGGCAAAACCAATATTTGGCACAAGGAACTCTGATAAACATAGCCTCATTCAAGTTTGGTGTACATTTGTTTGTGAAGACTTATGACTTCCGCTGTGATTACAAATAAAGAGGCTTTGTTTTTGTGTAAATCCAACAATCTGCCGAGCCCCGGTTTTGGGGTGTCACAAAATGACCAAAGTTGAAACCAATTCATATATTTACTAAAGTTGAGTAAAGTTAAGATGACAAAACTGTAATTATATTAAAATTAGAACTCCCAAAATTAGATAAATTTAAGTTAAAACTTTTGTGTTTTTAATACTTGTATATTGATGCAACTATGACTTG
This sequence comes from Bidens hawaiensis, assembly GCF_021521415.1. Classification (NCBI taxonomy): domain Eukaryota; kingdom Viridiplantae; phylum Streptophyta; class Magnoliopsida; order Asterales; family Asteraceae; genus Bidens; species Bidens hawaiensis. The sequence goes on from NW_027493815.1 coordinate 287,574, forward strand.
TACTTTATAATTCGCACCTCAGTTTTGAATAAAATTTATATCAAATTATAGATAAAAAAACTTTGCAACCGTATATTTGAATTTTTTTTATAAATACAATATACTCAAGGATATACAAGAAATAGTAAAAGAAATATATTTGAGGAATATGTGGAGAAAGATGATGGGGTTGAAATGTAAATACTGGTTAAATTTACAAAAAATTGCAAAGATAAAGGGGAAATATTGTAATTATATAATACCTTAGATAGGATGAGTTGATAAAAAGACACTTTTAGCTCTTAAAATTCAAAAATGGATGCTTCAACACTTGTACTTGTTGCAATGAGTTAAGTACATCTTAAAATTTAAGAGGTCCCTAACTCATGTATTATATATAGTAGAGATTAGACATTATATAAAAAGAAAAACAAAAAAGTGTGATTGGTTGTTTGAGGTGGCCCCACCATTTATTGGTTAAAAAGTCTCGATACCATGTTAACCTAACCTCCATAATGCTTTTCCCTTAACAGGTCGGCATGCTATAGTCGACGTTAAGGGTTGTCCACATAGGTGATAACGCTCCTTTTGCAACCCCGCAACAACAAGCTTAATAGCCCCGGTTTATAATAAGAAGTGGAGTATGTCTAACAAATGTAAGAAGTAATCTGGTGCGTTAGATATGTTGATCTAACGATGAATATGAAAAGTGTTTTTATTGTGCGGTGTGTCTTATTTTAGTTGCGGTGTATTTATTGTGCGGTGTGTTTTATTAGATCTAATGATGAAAATACACTTTCTACACTTCTTATGAAAAATCTACTTTGTGACATTCGTCAAATTCGAGTCTCGAGTTGTTTTTCGTTTTGTAAACTTTTATTACGTGAACTCGACTCAACATTTTTAGAACTTTATTTATTTATTATACAATATTATATTATATATTTCGATCACCAATAAATCGATGTTTTGTCATATTATAGTGTCGTTGAGAAAGGGTTTAAACTGATTTTCGTAAACTCGTTATAACTTTGGAAACATTTAAACTCGTTTTAAACCATTATTAGAACTTGAGGGGCCAAAGGGGTAACATTTATAACCCACCTATCTAATCAAAAAAACCCTAACCCTACCCTATATCATTCACAGCCGCAACCCCTTTCTCTCTCGAAATTCCGGCGACCAGAATTGGCTCCGGCGAGCCCGATTTTCCGGCAAGATCACCATCTCCGGCAACGCCACCACCATCTACCACACCACCACCTTCATCGTAGCCATCACACCAGCCGCCACCCTCTTCATCTCTTTCGATTCCGGTAGCGGTCCGGTGACCTCGGAACCTCCGGCGACGCCAAACACCTCCGATACACCACCAACGTACCCCCACTGCCTCTCCTTCCCTTCCTTCGTAAATCCGTCGAGCCCTCTCCCTCTACACGTTTTTCCGGTGACCGGAAAACCGGCCACCGGTGTACCGCAGCCTCTCCATCTCCCTCGGCGCTCTCTCTCTCTCTCTCTCTCGGTTTCCGTCTCTAGCAGGTGCGACTTGTTCATTCCTCGGTATAGAGCCGTGACTCGTGAACAACTAATAGGTAAATTAACAATTGTGGGTTTAACTTTGAGTTGTTTAACAAATTGTTATATTGGTTCAGTTTGGTTGGTACGTTAGTTATTAAACTAGAGGTCTCGAGTTCGGGTCATCCTAGATCGGTTTTTGGTATTGTTTTCTTGTTATACTTAATAAATTTATTATTACTATTAATATTAACATAATTACGTAAAGATTATTATTATTATTAACTAGATTATTATTATTATTATTATCATTATTATTATTAACTAGATTATTATTAGTATTATCATTATTATTATTAACAAGATTATTATTATTATTATTATTATTATTATTATTATCTTTTAACAAAACTATTATTATTATCATTATTATTATAAATATTAAAGTTGTTATTAATATTATTAAAGATAATATTATCATTAACTATTAGCAATAATATCATTATAGTTATTTTGTGAACTCGTTTAGAAATCGAACCAACATCGTGTATGGTAACATTATTTACTATCAACATTACTTATTATTATTATTATTTTATCAACAACACTTTAAATTTATACCAAGATTTTATTATTTAACTATTATTAATAGTATTATTAATAATAATTATTGATATAATTATTATACGATATTAGTATTATTAGTAATAGTTATGGTTATTATCATTAACTTATATATCTATATTCATATATAACATATTTTAAAATCATTATTATCATTTTTATCTTTAACATTAATAATATTATTATAAACTTTATTATCAGTTCATTTTTATACAACTGAGCTCTTGATTTAAAACTCGTCTTGTTTTCTTTTAATATTGGTTTAACTATTTAAAAGCCCAATAAAATAATATTATTTTATTTTAATTGTCATTTAAGTACGAGTCCCTAACCACATTAACAAATTAACCGATAATCCGATTTACACCCGAACCGTCCCATTCAATGTTTCCAATATAGTTTCATTATGGTTTCAAGTTCATTAATATATTTTATTTATTCGTTTTTAATTAGCTTTCAAGTCGGATTCGTTCGTTTCGTTTACAAGCTTTCTATATGTCGATCACTTATTTAGTTTCTCAATTCATCAATCGAGGTGAGTACTTTCATACCCCTTTTTCCATCTTCCATTTTGGGTGACATTTCATACTTATCAAACTAAATGCTTTATTTACTTGAATCTTAAACCCACAAACGTGATTGTATACATTACTTAAATACTTGCTTGATTTGGTGTTCTATGCTATATGTCTATATGTTTATCGTTTTCGGTTGGTTGAATCTATAAATCCTAGACTACTTGGCATCCCCTTGTAGCAAGGTGTCGTTAACGTAATGCAATTAATGGTATTCTATTAAATCCTAGACTACTTGGCAACCCCTTGTAGCTAGGTGGCGCTAACGTAATTCTATTAGCGATTGTCAATTTATCCAAGTTGTTGCTTTTATTTATTGTTTTGTATACAAGTTTTGTGGCTTTTTATTACTATATACTTATATGCTCAAACTTATGAATTGCTCACCAACCTTTGTGTTGACAAACTTTATGTTATGAAATGTTACAGGTTTGACTTTTGTTGACTCGAGGACTTGATGAAAACGTTACCAAGACTATTAGGATATTAGTAAAACGAACAACATAATTGCTACTTGTATTCACCTTGTTTGTGCGGACGAGATGTGTTGTATATTGATTTGTTGAAATAAAATGAGTTGATTAAATATTGTCACTTTAAATAGTGTCTTGTGTATTTGTCCAATCACGTTGCACCCCGGCATGTTCCGCCTTTGGTCAGGATGTGACATACTTCTTGTTATAACCTCTCTCTCTCTCTCCCTCTATCTATCTATATATATATAGAGAGAGAGAGAAATGATCAAGAGGAAACTCCTCCTTAAAGAAAAAAAACTAATAAAAAAGGTATTTTTAATTTAATTAAAAAATATATTTAATTTTGTTTCTTTCATCTATCTTATATGATGTCATTCTTCACTATGAAAAAATATGAAAATAAAAAAAAGTAAAAAAAAAACTCGTTGTAATGCATATGTGCAACACGTCAACTTTTTTATAATGCATATGTGCAATAGTGTGTATTTTGATATATGTAATAGTAATGAATAACATATATGCACTTGTTTGTATTATATATTTGCAATAGTGTTATATTATATATAAATATTAAAAAAAATTGATATAATGCATTAGTGTTGTATTACATATATGAATTAAAAAAATCAACAATTTTTCAAATTATATATATATATATATATATGTTTAAGTTCAAGAGAAAAATGAAATTACTGCAAGAAATGAATATGAGTCACTAGTTTTATTTTAGGCTTTAAAAGCTTAAAGATAAATTAAAAAAAATGTAAATGCAACAATAATTGCACACTCTCTCTCCAATTAATACAACTAATATAACCATAATAAATCTCTCTCTAATTAATATATCTACCTAATTTAACTATAATAATTAAAAAGATAAAAACACTAATTTAGTTTTATAATTTATTTACATCATCTTCATTTTATCTTATAAAAATACAATTTATTCATATAATATTAGTTCTTTATTAAAAAACAATTTATTTCCACTTAATTTATTAGCATGTATCAACGCGTACTTTTTAACAATAAATATTGAAACATATTATATATATTTTTCAATTGATATATCTACTATTGTCATAAATAATAAAAAAAAATGTCATACAAATGTGTCTATTAAACATAAACAATAAATATACAACCTACACAAAATTATATAACCTACACTTGCTTTGAGCAATAAAAGCGTACAACAATCAAAAAGACATACAACTTACATATTTAATTCGACATCAACAATTATATAAACTACACAAATATACACATATCATACACGTGTGTAGGTTATATGTTTTTCGTGTGTAGGTTATATGCTTTCTTATTCTTAGAACAAGAACAAGTGTGGGTTATATGTTTTTGTGTAGGTTGTATATTTCACATTTAATGCAAACATGTGTTAGATAGTTTTTTATATTATTCATCACAATGTAACTACGTGTTGATGAATATTGATAAGTTGAGTTGGAAGAAATTAGTCTTAAATATAAAGAAATTTTAATGTATGAATAAATTGTATTTGTGTAGGCCAATGGTGACGGCCTGGTCTGGGTACTTGCCATTGAAGGCCCATTTTTCTGGTTCGGTGATGGTCGGTTTAGCCATCTTTGGTTTGGGTTTAGATGAGACAGATGCGATGCATACCTGGGGAATGCCGGTGATCATCGCTACACCCTCAGCTGTTGGCCATCCCATCATGCCGTGGACTGAGGATACCACGGCGTTGAATCTTGCCATCCCGTCTCTCCCGAAGAGAATGTCGTATGTGTGGTGTGGCTTCCTCATCACGACAAAGTCCACATCTTCTGTGCGGGAGTGTTTCCCATCCGTAAGAGTGACGGGGAAAGATAGGATACCCAGGGGGGTGTTTGTGCTGCCATCAAACCCTTCCATTGAGGCGCAGATCGTTTCCAGGCGTTCCTTGTCTTCGTCATCTAGCTTGTCGAAGAACTGCCTGTACATCACCGTTGACGAGGCGCCGTTGTCAGCAAGAGTGCGGGAGGTGATGTAGTGCCCCAGCTGGCTTTTGATGACGATAGGGCCTTCTTTGCTGGGTCCTCCTGGCACTCGTGGGAAGCGCACCTCAGCTTCCTTCCACGCACATGGTTCTGGCGTTCGCCTTTTTCTTCCTCTGATGTTACCATGAACCATGTTGATGCTGATGTCAACGGGCTTTCGTCCGTTGCCTCGGTACCGGTTGTCGTTCCGTCCTCCCTTCTTGATTGATGCCACCAGGTGTGCCAGTCTTCCATCCTTGACGAATGCTTCAACAATATCCTTCAAGGATGTACACTCTTCCGTAGCATGACCTTTTGTCCCGTGGAAGTCACAGGATTTGCTCTGATCCGCATTAGGTCGGTGCCGGATCACTGGAGCTTTTGGCCACGGTAGCTTTTCAGTGGCAAATATCTCTGTGACGCTTTTGGTGAGTGGCGTCCACCGGTGCTTTTGGCTTGAAGGGTGTGTATGGTTTCTTCCGCCAACAAGAGGGTGAGAGCTGGATGAGGTGTCAAAGTTTACCCTTGACTGCCAGATACCTAGCTTCCTCTTTTTGTTCTGCCGGGCGATCCGAACATTGTTCTCTCTTGTCCTCTGCGTGTAGAGGTGTGTACTCTGGGGAAGATCCCTTCCCAGTTGCTTTTCCGTCTCGGCAAAGCGCTTTGCCGCCGTCATGATGGCATCCCATGTTGATGGCATGCCATCCTTACCCGTCAATGTGCGGATAAGCTCTGGGTATTCGGCGCCTTGGATGAAAGCGGCGCGAACCAGATCTTCACTTATGTTGCCGAGACTTAGCTTTTTGGAGTTGAAGCGGGTGATGAAGTCTAGTAAAGATTCATCCTCCTCTCTAACGCAGTTGAGGATCGTCCACTGTTCTTCAGTGTATTTCCTCTGTTGGCTGAAGTGTTGGCTGAACTTGTTCTGAAAGTCCGCCCAGTCATATATGTGGTGGACCGGTAAACGATCGAACCATGCCCTGGCCGCTCCGACCAGAGTCATCTGGAACATGTAACACCACGTGGGTTCCGTCCAGTTACTGACGGTAGCCCCCGCAATGAACCTGTTCAAATGGTCGTCTGGGTCGGATAGACCATCATAAGTGCCAATGTTGGACATTTGTTTGGCACTTCTTGGGGCGATTGCTTCCGCAATGTCCCTTGCGAATTTTGACTTTCCTGCATTTGTAGCAGTTGGTCTAAAGGTTTTGGAGAAGTCACGCGGGTTTCTCTCCGCATTTGTTGGTTTAAAAGCTTCCCCAAAATTCCTTTTTGGTTGGAAGTCCGTTTCCTTACGCTTCCCTTTCGCCTTATGGCGAGGGTTTGCGTCGGTATCGGATTCTTCCCTCTCGTCGTCTGAGTACTCGCACTCACTGTTCATATTGAGGTGTTGGCGAGTACTGCCGAATTCGTCAGCCTGTTGAACTGAACGCAAGCGTTCGTCCAATTCAGCTTGGAACTCTCTTTGACGTGCTTCGGCCCACGCCTTCACTTGATCTAGTGTTTGGCGAGGGACCCTTGTTCGTTTAGGTTATACACGAACACGTGTGTAGGTTATATGTTTTTCGTGTGTAGGTTATATGCTTTCTTATTCTTAGAACAAGAACAAGTGTGGGTTATATGTTTTTGTGTAGGTTGTATATTTCACATTTAATGCAAACATGTGTAAGATAGTTTTTTATATTATTCATCACAATGTAACTACGTGTTGATGAATATTGATAAGTTGAGTTGGAAGAAATTAGTCTTAAATATAAAGAAATTTTAATGTATGAATAAATTGTATTTGTGTAGGATAAAATTTCCGGGTATAGGTTATATGTTTTTCGTGTGTATATGTTTTTGTGTGCGTGTGTATTTTATTGATGATGAATTTTGTGTGTAGGTTATATATTTTTTTATTCTTAGAACAAGTGTAGACTACATGTTTTTGTGTAGATTGTATTTTTTTTCTTGTTGACATTTAATGCAAACACATGTAAAATAGTTTTTTTTTGGTAATATTTATCACAATGAATAAATTTTAATATATTGAGTTGCAAACACATGTAAAATAGTTTTTTTTGTTATATGTTTTTCGTGTGTAGTTTATATGTTTTTGTGTGCGTGTGTATTTTATTGATGATGAATTTTGTGTGTAGGTTATATATTTTTTTATTCTTAGAACAAGTGTAGGCTATATGTTTTTGTATAGGTTGTATTTTTTTTGTTGATATTTAATGGAAACACATGTAAAACAGTTTTTTTTGTAATATTTATCACAATGAATAAATTTTAATATATTGAGTTGGAAGAAATTTGGATCGAAAAAATTTTAACGTATAAATAAATTGTACCTGTGTAGGATAAAAATTCAAGAGACAAAAAATAAGTTACAAAATAAATAAATTCTTAATATTTTTCAATTATAGTAATTTGATTAGTTATATTAATTGAATATATATATATTAATTGAAAATAAAGATGCATTTATACTTTCTTAATTTATCTTTAAACTTTTAAAAACCTAAAATAAAACTAGTGGCTGATATTCATTTCTCGTATTTCTTGCAATAATTTGATTTCTCTCTTGAACTATATATATACATATATATATATAGTTATGTTGAAAAGGAAACTCCAAAAATGTGAGGAATTGAGGAACACCTTTCCTAACCCTTGATCAATTCCATATATCTTTATGAAATCATCTACATCACATTATTTTTGTAAGAGAAAAAAAAACTCCTTAAAAAAATTATAGAACAAAAAATGGAAAAAAGTAAAAAAACCAAAAAGTTTATCTAGCATCCCCGGTTAAAAAAACAACCTTCAAAGAAATCGAAAAATTCATTAAAAAATATAAAAAACGAAAAAAGTAAAAAAAACAAAAAAAATATATCTAGCATCCCCAGTTCCAAAAAAAATCCCGGTTTAACCTTTGGGTTTGGTGTAGCTTTTAGGGACATGTTTTTTGTTTTTTTACGTGTAAAATGTTAAAGGAAAAATGATATTTTACATGTAAAATATTAATTTTTTACATGTAGAATCTTAAAGAACTGTTGTTTTACTTGTAAAATATTAATGACTTTTATTGTTTTACGTGTAAAATGTTAATGAAAAGTGTTATTATTTATGTAAGATATTAATTTTTACATGTAAAATCTTAAAAAACTGTAATTTTACTTGTAAAATGTTAATGAAAAATGTTATTTCATGTTGGCCGATGTGTTAGATTTCATTTTTTGTTGATTCGTTTATGATGATCACTGTGTTATATTTCATTTTGGCATAACACCAATAACATAAACACACCAATAATAAACATCAACATATTGTTCTTGACATAACACCATTAACAGAAACACACCAATAATTTTAAAATACATTTACAAGTAACTAAAATCCAATTTTAAAATACAATGAAAAAAACACTACAATTCATCTAACAATAATTACAAAGAACAAAAACAATATGAATAACAAAGATAATTACAATGAATAAAAACACTATGAATAAAAAAAATATACAAGCTATTTATAAAATACAAACTAAACCACGATGAACATCTATGTGAACTAAAACACTATAACGTGACTTATTAAAAAAACATCATAATATATAATTAATTAATGAAGTAACAAAAGAAAATAAAATAACTGCTTGGTTCCTCTTTTGCTATGTGCATGCGTCATTTGAGAAAAAAAAACTGATCTTAAAAGACATCACAAAAATATATAACAAATTAAATTGTGAATTATATTCAAGTAAAAACTTGTTTTAAGAAATGGTACGAATGTACGATAGGAAAAAAAATAAAATAAATAAAATATATGATGCTAACTTTTTTTAGGAAAAGCAACACATAAATTTTAAAATAAATGTAAAATGTGAAATCTTATTTAACGAAAATAATTAAATATTATGATTTTCTCTCACCAGTTTCCAATCACACGTTAATTTTGAAATAAGTTTTAAAGACTATTTTTCTTTTTCCTTGTTTATGATTCTCAACTGTTTCCGCTTTTCTCTCCAGTAGTTCGGCATTCCTCTGCATCTTCTTCTCAATCGCATGTATTCTCCATCGATCTGTAAATTGGGCCAGAGTTAGAGCCAATCGACGTCGATTACGGGCGATTAAGCCCGATTAGGACCGGCTTTAATCGATGCCTACTATAACACATCAGTTGATACGTATGAACTATAAAACAACAATCAACTATATATGATTAATTATGTTAACAATAATAAAAAGAATGTATGCTTATTACTGAATGACTAAAGCGATGTTCGACAACATGGATTTTTATACATATCTATCTTCGTACGAAGATGAACGAATTTGTTTTGGAGATAGTGTACTCGTGATTGAAGAAACACTAAGTGAACCCTGGACAGATTATAGATAATCTGGGGGTTAAGTAATGTTTCTCACGAGGATGAGGTCCAGCAGAGAGTTGTTCTTCAGGGGACCTGCAAAACAGACACCGTAAGCTCGTCACTGAGAAGAGGGGGGGTTCCTCCTTGTGACCACCCTCCGGCGTGAGAATCAGACTAGATTGCTCTGAATATAAGTGTATATTAAGAGATTGCTAGATAAGATTGAGATATCAGATAATCTTACCATTCCAAGGTGTTGGAGTATTTATAGCGAATGTAGGTTTCCTAGAAGGTACTGCCGGCTGAATAGTATTCCTGTTCCACCAACAGTGGACTACGCACACGCCATGCTGGTTGGTGGGTAGGCTACGGCCAACAGTAAAGGTCGGCTGTATACTGTTCCTTTACTGCCGGCTACGCACTGTTCCACCAACTGTAGGCTGCGCACGTCCCCTCGTAAGGGTTGGTGAGTAGGCAGCGACTAATAGTGACAAACAGTACTAGAGGGTGCTCCTCCTCGTATTGTTGTCGGTGAGCTGTCACCCTGTGATTGGTTCATGGGCTGCTTTGGTCAATTTGTCTATTCCGCCCATACCTTAGTAGGTATAGTACGAAAGACCTTCCAGAAGCATACGGACTGGCTCACTTGGGCGGGAGTATTCCCGCCTTGCTCATTCCTTCATGTGACTACTGAAGTAGCTAATGCCTTGTGCGTGTAGCCTTGCTGTTAGTGCGGGTAGCCTTCCCTGATGGCTTGTATCCGCAGCTGCGGGAACAGGCGGGGTACTTCACCATTGGGAGGCTTTCCCTGCGGGTACAGCTGGCGTACTGCGCGTAAGGTTCTTTGAGCATGGTGGGTCCTGCTGGAGCAGTTGGTCATTGCGCAGACGTCCCTGTTCAAGGTGAGTCTTGCGGGTCCAACTGGGCTCTGCTGGGACCTACCTCTTCAGTGATTATTCATTTACTAGACGGGTAGCGGGAAACACAGACTTTAGTAATCATGTAATATATTTATGGGTGTTTATTGTTTTATTTGAAATCGTGAAATCGTTTGTTGTTATATTTGGATTAATCATTCTTATTTTAAACTCAAATTGTTATCAAAGTACAAACCAAATCGTTGATAATGAATCGGTTTGGTTGGTTTCAATTTTCAACGTTCTGGTTTCAGTTTTCGACGACAAAATACCATTACTAATGATTTGCTTATGGTTTAATTCAAACCGATCAAAATTGGACCACAAAAAATGCCATTTTTATAACTTAAACAAATTATGGCAATACCATACTCAAATTAAAGAGGATAAAACGCTCATTTTTATAGTGCAATTTAAAAGAAAAAATATTATCATACGAAAAAGTTATGAGCGTTTGAAAATCGTGGGGGAAGTTGGGTTAAAAGTGAAATTAAAAAGAGTAAATAGGCAAAAGATAGAGGTGAAATTTGTAATTATTTTCTAAATTATAAAAACTTGAATAAAGTTGAAGGTTTGTCCCTCTTTATACTTGAACCATGTGCTTAATCAATTGTAAATCCCTTAAAATCTAGTGTCTTAATTTGCCTCCCTTAAAATCTAGTGTCTTAATTTGCCCTTTTTTATGTATTATAGTATAGATAGATTATATATTGAAAAAACTATATAATGATAAAAAGCAAACTTATATCTTCCATAATTACATATAACGCGATGGACAAAAATACCCCTGTATAATTCGGTGTGTTATTGCCACATGTCAAATTCATATGGCTTCCTATACTTCTTACAAAAGTTGGTCTCTTTATTATAACATTCCTCTACATATACATATACATATATACACACACACAACATATATATATATCACACACAACATATATACATATACATATATATACACACACATGCATATAATATAATAATAATAATTCTTATTCCAGGCGATAAAAACACCCCGCCCCCGCCCTTTTTTGCCCACTTATCGTCAGGGGGGGGGGGGGGTGTTCGCGCCCCTTTGCGCCCAAAATTCGCTCAAATCGGCGCCCACTACACATGGCCTAATCTACTATTACTATTATAATAAATAAAAACCTATTTATGCCACTTGGCACATAACTATACTAAATTTGTGACACCTGGCAATTTTTTGTTCAATCATTAAAACTTTTTTTTTGTTTATTTAAATTAAAAGGATATTCAAAATTAGTAAATGATTTTGTAACCGACTCTTTCTTTAAATATGTTACTCCATTTAATGAATTAATTATTTAGTAATTAATAATAATAACTAATAATAACGGCGTAGCATTGTAAGGTAAAATTAATGTAATTTTTTATACTCTAAGAATAGAAGTATCTCTACCGGACATGAGTCACATGAGCGCAAATTATTCTTCCATGAATCATCATTATCATCATATGTATTTAAAAATACAAGATTAAAAGACTTAGCTTAAAGAATTATTGCTCGATTTTTATCATTTCAGTATTATAGTAATATTTATAATTAATCATATTATATATACAAGTGTTCAATTCAAAACAAAATTGAAGTAGAAAATTGTGAAAATCGCACAAACATTTATACATCATGCATTAAAAATTTAATCACATGCAATGAAATAGAGTATATATGTCTATATTTGTGTTTGTGCAATTTTGCAAGTTTTTATTTTCAATCATTAAAAATCTTTTTCTTTAAAAAAAATAATCAAAATTGGTAAATGGGTATCCCGTAACAAACTTTTTGTTATAAAAAAATTATATTAATTTTCATATAATTTATAACACACATGCTGACTTTTCGTGACTCCCTAAATCATATATGACGTAATTGACTTTCTCCCTTAATGATATCATACACATAATCTCAAGCAATTCCAGCTATCAAATTACAGTTTAAAATTTTATCTAGATAGTCAAAAATCAATCACATAATCTCAAGCTATTCCATCTATCAAATCTTAGTTATGTCGATTTATCTATAAATAATTTTATGATTTCTCCAAAACTCGATAATAAACGTCTAAGGTTTACGATTTGTTTGCATGTTTGATTTTGGTTGATTTTATGAAAATCTAGGTTAACGTCTTAAATTTTTTACAATAATATTGAATTTGTTAAATAGTATTTTCTAATTTCTATCACTATATATGTGTTTTTATTGATGATTATTTTGCATTTGCTTATATCAATGGATATTCGAACCCATAGGGTTCCCATGTAGTTGTAATTTTCAAATTGGGGAAAATTACAAATTTTAAAATTTGATGTAAATGTTATGCTTATGACTAATTTTGAGAACCGAGCACTGATACATTTGTAGAATCTGTCTACTTTGTTGATATAATTGATGAATTGTGTAATATTTTGTCTTCTTATATCATCATCATCATCATCATCATCGTACTCAGTATATCCCACCAATAGCAAAGCTATGGTAGGGTCTGAGGAGGGTAAGATGTAGGCAGCCTTACCTCTACCCCATAGGGATAGAGAGGCTGCTTCCGGTGAGACCCCCGGCTCGATAGTAGTTTTGCATCAAGCCTTGGACATAAGGCACATAGCACTCAATCATCGGGACACCGGCTGATCGGTGCATGTACCCTTATCTTTCAGCTATCAACGCCACTACATGATGCCTGATTAACCGTCCGTCACTTTTAACGTTATTTTCACGAGATTAGTAAAATAACGTCAAAATTAGTGCAATTTCACTTTTTCCCACCCGAGGGTTCACACATATATACATCATATGTGCGCACCGCAAGCAGGGCTAAAATATACCGGGGGGGCAGGGGATCGAACCCGCGACCTGCCCCAATGGTTCAAGTGTGTTAACCAGTTGGGCTGCCTAGTACATGCTTGTGTAACTAACTTATCTGCAAAGTTGTTTTCTTATATCATAAACGAAATGGTGTTAGAGATCTATGTATTTCTTCTTATTTGTGTAACTAACTTATCTGCAAAGTTGACGTACATTATTTCTTGTAAAGAGTATATAAGTAAAACTAGATAGAGGCCCGTGTATTACACGGGTAATTAATGAAAATTTTAAGCTTTAATCATTAAGTGAATTACAGTTAACAAAATGATCATATGTTGTTAATACAATTACAATTTATATGAAAAATACAGAAATTACATAATCTAAGATTATACTAATATGTTACAAATAAGTACTCCCTCCGTCTCATTAGAAGTGTCATGGTTTGAAAACACAAAGTTTAATATAGATTGAATGATTACTTTTCTTGCTTACCAAATGACAATAATGCTCTTGGAATTTGGGTCCATCAATATTGGTTATTAATGTTAATTGTGTGTGTTTAAGGGTAAATTTGAAAATTGACTAATAAATTTTGAAAATGGTCATTTGTAATGGGACAAACATAAAAAGAAACATTGATATTTCTAATGGGACGAAGGGAGTAAAACCTTCCTTGTACACTACATTTGTGATTGTATTGGTTGGTGTACATCGTTTATCAAAAATCAAAATCTTTAGTTCATGTCTGCTTATAACTCTTGATATAGCCATGTATAGTTGTATGTGTGACAAATAAGGATATTCAAGTACATACCGCGACCCTAGATAAATTATAATATATATCCATGAAACTAACAAAAAAATAATCATACACATAAAATAGCATACCTTTTGATCAATTAATATATATGATGTCATTTGCTCATGTTTATAAAAAAACATGATTATCCCAAAAAACATATTACTTGAACTTTGATGGTATAATCATTCTTAGAATTTTTAGAATATGAAATTGATTCATACACATAAAATAGCATACCTTTTGATCAATTAATATAATCTGCAAAGTTGACGTACATTATTTCTTGTAAAGAGTATATAAGTAAAATAAATATATGTATTTATTTATGGATAATTATATGTATTTCATAATTTAGCATGAGTAACTATTTTGTTAAGATTATATTGGGTTGTCCATTTATCACAATCATCTGATAATCTTTTTGATAGTTTCTCATATTTTGTTTGTAAATCAAACAATATAATTTAATGTTACTAGCATAAGCAAATACACTTGTACAAACTTTTTCAGTAGGACCAAGCAAAGACTTTATATGAAAAACATATTAATACATTTATTTTTTTATATTATTTATGAATCAAAATATTTGACTAATGATATCTTTTTCTTATATAATGGGTGTTACCAATTACGTATGCACAATCATATATAAACAATCTTTTTTAGATTTTTGATAACTTTATCAAAATTTTTATCCTTTTGTAATTTGTAATTGATTTGACGTTATAAAATCTTTATATTCATTTATTAAAATCAAAATATTATCTATCAAACCCGTGTATCATACGGGATACTAACCTAGTTAATAGTATATAAAATATTAAAGTTATTTGTTTTATTAAAAAACTGATCATGAATAAATTAACTAGTATTTTTAATGATAAAAATTATCACGGGTGGGAATTCTCTTTTCACCACGTGGAGTCATTACTAACAGGATAATATAATTTATTATATTATCACCACATTAATCTTAAACATTAAATCAGTTTATCCAAAGAATCAGTTAGTTCCGTACAGTTTTTCTTTTTTTTAAACATGTGATGACACTTTGAACAGCCATACATGTGATGATTTTGACTAGAGGTGCACAAATCGGGTTTTTTAAATACCCGGGTTCGGGTATGACCAGGTACGGGTATGACCGGGTACGGGTAATAATCGGGTCGGATTCGGGTAGGGTATTGTCTCTAAAACCATACCCTATGCATCGGATTCGGGTCGGGTATAGAACCGGGTATTCTAAAACCGGGGATTTGAATACCCTATTATCGGGTATTTCCGGTATTTTTTTGGTATAGATTGGAGTTTTTTAAAGTTTACACTTTTTATGGGTACTATTCGGGTATTTTTAAGGTATTTTTCAAGTATTCATCGAGTATTTGAAATACCCGGTTTCGGGTATTGGAAAACCCCGGTTCCCAGATTATCAGGTGATGTGTTTGAAGATGGTGCCTCAAGAATCATCTCGTTGGAAGGTTTTTTAACACAAGGCACAGGTTTCTTGGAAATAATACACTCATTATCTCCTCTTTGGATTTCTTGAGGTCCACATATAAAGCACAAGGAGCATTGATTCTTGGACTTGCGTTTCCCGTGGACACGATCAAAAGAGAATCCCCTACGCTCTTAAACGCTTCTGCAACCACTTCTGTACTCAAGTGCACGTACCGCCCCTTTCTTCTCCTTACAAGAGAAAACACAAACTCCTTTGGAAGCAAATAAGCAATATTATTTTTTCCCACCAGCAAATCAAGTAGTACTGGACAATAGATAGCTTCTTGCAAACATATTAAAGACAGCAACATGACCAGCTTCAATGATAACAGTGGAAGATAAACAGAGAAATTAAAATTTGAACTTTTAATCCATGATACAGTGTCCCTTTTACAGTAGAGAATTCGTTGAATTACTCCAGAAATAAAGGGTATTGCCGCTGAAATTATCTGTGCGGGTGCAGAGTATAGGCTGAAGTACTAGAGTGAACATGTGCAAACCATTGAACAAAAGAAGACTTTGTAGTGAAAAAGATTCTCGAATAGAAAGATGTAATGAAAAGAAGATTTTCCAACAGATACACAAAACTGTGAGGTGAAATGTAGCCAGCACATCTCCAGTTGGGATTATAAGTATCTTCTAACGCGGTAAGCAGTGCTTGAGAAACATAAACGTCTTTAAAGCCGCCATTCATAAAAATCTTAAAATATTGCTTCCATCCTGGATTCCACTGAACTTGTCTAGTTATAAGCTCGTTAAGTGCGACGGGTTTTCTAGAACCAAGGCACATCATCATCACCTTCCCGATCGTCCAATAGTTAAGGTCACCCTTGAGGTTTTGACTTATAAGCTCCTCAAGCAAGTCGAGAGATAGATGAGTCTCTCTTAAAGAAATCAAATCAGCAGAGATTGCTCTTCGCCAGTCTAATGGAAACACAAGATGATAATAAGTCGAACAAATTCCTAGGAATCTTTCAAGCTTCTTTGTATCAGAATAAGTTGAAAACTCGCAGTCTAAAAGAAATTTGGAAACCTCAAAAATGTGTAGGAGAGACGTGCTTTTATGAAATGCAGAACCGTTTAACTTTGACTTATGCAGACCTTCCAAAGTTTCAAGCACCTTTATACCCACAGAAACCAACTCAGACTGCCAATAAGACCTTATACAAAGCACCAAATCCTTAACATTCATAGTTACACGCTTCCCATCTCTATGAAGACCCGTTTGACCCGCGTTTCTTATCCATTCAGCTTGCTCGTTGACCAAAATGTAAACAATATTGCCTTTTGACCAGCATTTCCTCACCCCAAAATAATTCAAAATAAAATCAACACGACCCGTGTGTTCAAGACTCCTAAAAATATCAAAAACATGTTCCTTCCACGCATTCCAATAAACAACCAAAGTTCTAACAGAAACTCGGTTCTGAAATATCTTGTCATCACAGTGCTTATCAATATCAACCGGTAATTCATCCTCCCAGTCATACTTTGAAGAATTTAAACGAATATGGGAATCCAAAATCTTTCTGATCTTAAAATTTTCTCCCCTCAAACTCTTGTTATACTGGGAAACATGAAAACTTATTTTGAGGTCGAGCAAGCTACTACGCTGATCAGAGAATGAATCAAGCTCACTACAAACAATTTCATATAAAATATCTGAATGCATTTTTGCAAGCGACTTTGCTTTTTCACAAAGTTCTTCGTTCTGAGCAAACTGCTTCAAAGGCCAACCTTTGTTCCCATTAACCCATAACAAGTTAAAGAGCACATACCAAAGTAACAATACCGTTGCATCCTTAAAATGAGCAGCCTTTTCCAAAAGATTAGCTTCTTTTAAAACATCACCCCAAGACCTTGCCAGCTCAGAAGCTTCAAGAAAATAGCCCGATTCTTCTTCCAAAACCAAAAGCTCATCAAGGCAGCCAACCGACCTTAAGAACACACGTTTGGATTCCATGGAACAGAAAGCACGGACCAACTTCATCATGGATTTCAGATCTTTAAGTTCATGGGAATCGTGTGCACAATTCTTGTTCAATCGTTTCAATTTCTTTACTCTGAACAGTACAATGCTCTTTCCACTGTTCTACAAACCGCAATCCTTTATCAAACAGTTTCCCTTTTCTGCAAGCTGACAAACACTTAGTAAACTCATTTCCCTTTGCAAAAGCTTCAGCTGCGTCACTATAACATTCTGCTAAAGTAAAACATTCTGCTGCTGCATCCATCTTACCACACTTATTCAGATAGATTTTTCCTGCACAAATACAAAAGACCAGATTAAATGGGTCAGAATGATCTGTAACACCTTTTGTCCATTTAAAGATTTTTTGTAGAATATTACCATAATAATTATGCTTAAGAAAGCAAAACCATCACTACAATAAACTAGATTTTTGAGCAAAAAAGAAATACAAGGGTCGACTAGTTTGTCATGTTTAATACTACTAAATAAAACACAACCTAAACCCCAATTAAAAATACTGTTTTTTTTGGTTTTAAAAACATCATTAGAGTAAAAATAAAAAATTAAACTTTATTTTAGATAGACGATCTGGCACGAGTTTTTACAAACCAAGCTGACTCATTTAACTTTAAGTCTGAGCTCAAGCCCATCCTAGCTTGATTTGGCTTGGCTTGGCTTGGCTTGACTTGTTTACAGACCTAGATTAGATGTACAAGTATGGGAGGGTCAGGTTGAAATGGGTCTTTCTAGTACAGGTTTAAACAGATCGGTTGATCTGTAACACTTTCTGTCCATTTTAAAGATTTTCTGTAAACAATGGCCACATTAAGTCAATAACTATAACTAAGAAAGCATATATATCACTGCAATTTCAACCAGTTAGACGTTTTTGATATTTCTAAATAAAACACAGATTGAAATTAGGAGCCCCAATCATGCAAATGTTGAGAAAATTAGCACAGACACTTAATCTTAGACCATAGTTATTAAAAGCCCTCGCTTCTTGCGCCTAGGCCCAGTTTTCAGGCGAGGCTCAATAAATGTGCTTCTAGTTCCTAGGCGACCGCTTCGGCATCGCCTATGCCATCCATGAACATCCGAAGATAAAGGCCGAGCAAAAGAAACGCAAGGAGTGCTATTAAGTTATCTAGGAGAGGTCAAAGGCATTATATTGATACATTTTGCTATTCAAGTTTTAGAATTACATTTGACCCCTGACTATTTTAGAACTATTGGTACTAATTAGATGATATTAAATGTTATATAATAGTTTTTGTTTGTTTTATGTGAAGAATAATATTATTTTTCATATACATAATATGTTTTTAACTTATTATCCAAGTGCGCTTTTTTTCCCTCAAGCCCTTTCTTTTTTTGCACTCTGCGCCTAGGCCCCAGGCGAGGCCTACGCGCCTTGAGTGCACCTAGCGCATTTGATAACTATGTCTTAGACAGACAGCTACGTTTAGAAGAGATGTTACCTGCTCTTTCAAACTCCCTCAAATCACAAAAACAAGATGCAGCAGACTCATGTTTCCCAATAGATTCAAACAATTCTGCTGCTTCTCTAACATTGCGTGAAAAAGCTTCAGGATTTGTTCCCCACATTTGATCAGCAGATGCTCGCCGACTAGAAGCTTTAGCTAAAGTCTCCCATACCACATCCTCAGCTCTTTCAAAACACATTTGTGCCATCACAAAGTTATTCTCATAAAACAGCTGAAAACCAAACAAATGAACAATAATCATGAAACCATGTCAAGCAACGTATTAAAATAACATAACATAAAATATCTATGGCGGTAACAGATCTAATTAAACCTTTTTGCCACGATCCCTCCATTCTTGAGGACTGCTCGCCACTCGCATTGCTTGTGCCACTGAATCATCCAGCTTTCTTAGCTGAACGAGTCCCCTTCTTTTCCAGTAATCAAACATTGGCTTGGAAAGTTCCTCTTTGTTTTCACATATCCATAGTCTTTGTCGTGTACGGGTGATTGCCACATACAATTGTTTCAACTCAGAACATAAGACACTATGTCTTGACTCACTGAAGTTAGGGAACGATTGAAGAAGTTTCACATCGAGCCAATTGTGTTCCTTCATGTATTCATATATAACTCTCCACTGATATTTCAAAGGGGATGTCCCAAAGAAATTGTAAAGTAACACATCCTGAAAATGATGGAAATGAAACATCAAAAAACATAAAAAGCAGTCACAACAAAAATAATATGTTCATGACAGAAAGAAAATAAAATCACCTGAAACTCTAGACCCTTACATTCCATGATAGTGAGAACAAGAGCCTGTTTTCCAATATATTCACAGATCTCATTTTTTGCAGTTTCGTCGCGTACCAGGATTACCTGTTCTGCACCAAACCCCACTATTTCTGCTTCACTTCCGCTGCCACCAAAGACTGTAACAATTGCATTTTCATCATTACCAGACTCTAGAAGAACAGGAGCTTCCCCAGAAATAAGACTAGTCTCGGGCTCCAAAATATCAATTGAATGAGGAAAGTAACGGTACAGAACCTGATAACACTGTGGGCTAAATCAAGAACACCCGCATGAGTTCTAAAGTTCTGTTTTAGTTGAAATATCTCAGATACAATACCCTTCTTTTGTTTTTGAGTTGTGCGAGAACATAAAAACTCCTTAAAAAACAAGGATCTAATATCTTGAAACCTAAAGTCAATGCCTCTTGCAATGGTTTGTGCAGTATCCCCAGCAAATATAAAACCCTCTTCAACATTTTGGCAAATATATTTAAAAAGAGAGATTTGCCTCATGCTAAGATCTTGAACTTCATCGATGTAAACATAATCCATTTGGTCGCCCTCATACCTTACACTTTTAAGTCTATGATGGTCAATTACTAAATCACCCAGATCAAACTCCCCACGTTTAGTTTTCAAATTTTCATAGGCTTGAAAAAGAAAGTAAACATTCTCTCTTTCTTGTTTGGTTAAAGTGAATATACGACTTTCAGACAATAAACAGTAATCCTTAAAGCTCAGTTTACCATCACTGCTTTCCCCTGCTTGCAAACCCCCTTTTATATGAGAAATTATTTCAGTGAATACCCGAGAAGGGTCAAGTTTCTTTTTACGATTTTCATTGAAGCGGGGCCAGTAAAGTGAGCAGAACCTATCAAACGTAACCTCCTTTGATCTTATGAAAGTTTGCAATGCAACAGATCCGAAACATATACGATTACTTTCAGAACCTTTTTTTGCCTCATGAAATCTTTCAAAGTAAGAACTACCCAGAGTGCCATCTAGCATCATTAAAAATTTATGAAATGTTACCACAAGTGGATAGTTTTTAACTGGAATGTCAACAGAATTGTTTGGGATATCATTGAAGTCTGATGTACAATCTGCCTCCTCAAGATTGATATCAGCTGACGAACTTCCATGACATGATATACTGTTAAAAAATTAATCACTGAAGTGAGAAAACATAATCAATGCAAGAATATTAAAAAAAGAGAGAGATTAAAATATTTTTGCACCTTGTAAGTTGGGAAACATGTTGCTTCACAGCATCACACAATTTGGGGCTGACCATCACAAAAAGCTGACGGAGAATACTCGGTTTACTACTTTCAGAGTCATTAGCAACTTCAACATCACTAATTCGACTGTTTTCTACTTCATAAATCCCTTCAGAAGCAACGCGAAAATTAAGATCGATTTGGAACAACTTCATGGTCAAAATTGTGGTTTTCCCAGTTCCCGATCGCCCAATTATGAAAGAACTTTTGCCAAAGAGAATTATATCCATTTGTTCATCAGTTACTTGCATTGGCAGGTCAAGTTCTTTACCAGATAGCAAATGGCTCACCACCCCCTGTGACAACGAGTAGAACTTCATAAGCAGTAAGCTTTCACTCACTTTGGAGTTTTCAACATAAACTCTTTCATCACCAAGACTCACACTTGCCTCACTATCACCTTCGCAATTGCTTAAAGAATTAAATTTGATTAATTCTTGTGAAGCCGGCCAACTCCTAGGAACTTCAAAATTCCTGAACACCAAAAAAAAATAAAAATAAGCATGTATAATCTATGTTAAGAAATAAATATTAGTAATTATAAGAAAGCAAATATACATACCCTTCTAAACACTTTGCTGTGCAACGATTAATGTAATCATCAGTGTATGCAGAAAATATGCTCTCAAGTCTTTTTGTAAGTTTAGGAATTTCCTCCAAGGGTAATATATCCCAAACCTTTAGAACTTGTATGTATTTAACTTCCTTGATGATGTCTATCGAGCAAATAACATAAAGACCTTCAACCTTAAACTTTTTAAGAATTTGTGAAGACTTTTCGCAACACATGTCTACACTTGTGTTCTTGGGGCGCCAACCACCAGAAAGTTTCAGTAAAAGATTTATAACAACCTTCTTCAAACGAGCAAATGTCAGTTTTCCAAACGACTTTCTAAAATCATCACTAAAGAGGACCTAATGAACAAAAGCACAGCATATGTCATAATATCACATAAGGAGATAATTTGGTATCAAAACGAGAAAGTTTAGGTACAGTACCTTCCATTTTACATGTTTGAAGAGAACACTGTTGCCATGAACCAGATCATCAAGTTGGCCTAACTCTTTCTTTGCAGCTATGATTGTCGACTTCAAGCATTCATCGACATCAGCATCAAACAGACAATGGCGATTCCTTGCATCACAGACTAATTCTTGCCACACATATTCACTATTAGTGAGGGTTCTTTCATTGCCCAATATCCAAAGGCAGTGTCTACACATAGGATGAAAGACAGTACAAAAACAGAGTCAGACTGTCAGACGTACAAATGATAACAAAAGGCTAAAGGTTCAAGACAAGTTTTGATTGAAAGCTTAAAAATTAAGTAAAATGTAACTATGACTACAAAAACATCAATATGATATGCATACAGTGAAACTTTTTAATTGGCCAGTTTGGACAAACTTACCAAAGATCATCCCATGATACGTAAATTAATCAAAACTAAAGTTCCACAAAAAACGTAAGTATAAAAACCAATTGTAAAGATTGTGACAAGATAGTATATACCGTGCTCTAGTCAAGGCTACATTACTCCTTTGAGGACTAGATAAGAAACCAACAGACCCATGACTGTTTGATCTTACGGTTGATAAGATAATAATATCTTCTTCTCCGCCTTGAAACCCATCAACGGTTTTCACCTTCACTGAAAATCCATCAAGTTTCTCATACTTTTTAGCAAGTTTTTCTTGAATGGAAACAACTTGAGCAGCATAAGAAGAAACAACCCCAATAGCAAGCTTCTTTCCCGACTCTTGCCATGCTGTAATTGTGAAAAACAAGTGGTTAAGCATAAGTGATTGTAAACCACACAGATACAAATGTAAGTATTTGAGTTCAAACAAATATATACACTTTAATAAATCATATTCAGTTTATGTTTCAAGTGTTACTACATTATTCTACTTTCTTTACAACAAAAGATATAGAATTGCAGACAGATCGTAACTAACTAGCAAAAACAACAGTTACCTTTGTATAGATTTTGTACAATCTTAATCACAATAGCCACCTCAACCATATTTCTCCGGCTTCGTTCTTCGTCATCCTTTTCTTCTCTTCCCCCAACAACATTTATAAACGAATATGGACCAAACATTGGTCCAGAAAGATATTGTTTTTCATAACTTTCACACATCACATTTTCTGCATCCAGAATATGATTTTGATAAAATTTCCAATTTGGAAAAGAACTTATAGAAGGATGCATCCTGTACTGCACATCAAGTAGATGCTTAAAATGCCCCAAAGAACTCAGTCTGCCAAACAGGCTTCTTCCAAAGCCAGCTTCAATACATATCTGTCCACAAACAATATATATAAATAAAGATTAAACACAAACTAAAAGCAGTAAAAGTAAGTTTAGACTTACACTACTGGAAACCATTGCAGGTAACTGACACTCGTCTCCAATGAGAATAGCATGTTTCATCTCAGGAAGCTGAAGAGGAATGGTGGATTCAGCTTCTTGCAACTGGGCAGCTTCATCTATCACCAAGATCTCCAAAGGCTTCATTTCAATAGAATGTAACTTGTAGGAAGTAGAAGTTGTGCAGAATATAAGAGAAGCATTTTGATAACAGAAGTTAGTTATTGCAACTTCAATCGAAAAATGTGGAAGAGCAAGTCTTTCAAGAGATATTTGCAAAGCGTTTAGAACAGATAAATATTTGGCTCTAACAAAACTGATTGATGGCATTTCCCCCAGCTTATCAAGATCATTTAGCAACGGTTTAGAAGTGAAAAATTGCTCAAGCTCATCAGAAACCAAACTCTTTTCAAACAATAGTGATTTAAAAAAACTTAAATACTCCAAAAGAGAGACCATCATTTGGTAATTGTGTTCCTTCATGAAACTTTTTGGAATATGAGTCAAGAATATTAAGACGCATCTCTTGAGAGGCGATGCACACGAATTGAATCTTTCACGCACATACTCAATGAATGATTTGACTTCCAACTTAGTAGCTTCAGTTTCATTTTTATCTTTGGCTGCAAGTTGTTTTTCTTTAAACAACTCATTTTCCACATAAACATTATATTGGGAAACACAGTTTTCAAGTAAATCAACCATTGATCTTATGCAGTGCTTCCAACCGGTCAAAGACCCAAAGCACTCAGCAAGCTTCTTAACCCGATTTTCCAGATACATTTCTTCAATCTCTGTACCAAGTTTCAACCGTTGTTTGTTCCCAAACAGAAGTACATCTCCAATACAATAAAAGAAATTCCCATTGGCAGTTGTAGCACTAGATGCCTCCTTTACTAGATTTAGCACGCGTGAAGCTACTTGTATAATAGCAACATTCGTAGGAGCACACGTAAGTGTCCTACGGTTCATTTGCAAAAGAATAAACAACAACACACTTACAGTTGTTGTTTTCCCCGTTCCAGGCGGTCCCCATATCTGCTCCACAAAAGAACCGTGACAGCATTCGGTTTTACAAAGAGCTGCCCTAATTGCACCTGATTGAGATTCATTCAGCTTATCCAAAAGATGTGAGTCAAACTTCTGAGATAAACCACTATCAAAAGAACAGATATTGCAGCTTTCTTTTACCTGTAACCAACACATTACACATTTACAGTTAACAATGATACTACCAACTGAAAAGGATGATAATAGAGTTGGTTAATCAAAAACTTACCATGGAATCAGTGTAAAGAACCTCTTTAATGATATTCATATTCTGGCGCATGTGCAATGAATTCCAAATTCTTTTGTTGGTTGTAATTTTCATCAAGAAAACAACAAACATCCCCTCTTGAAATTTAATTTGTTCCGAAGCTTTAACTTTAAAACATATTGATGTTCTATCAGTATCATCTTCATCACCAACATCCTGACTAATTTGGTTAACTAATAAAAAAGCCCATGTTCTTCCCACACGCTGCAAATCTGGAACCGATTCAGGTTTTCCGTCTGCTAAAATAAGCAAATGACCGGGTAATGTTCGGTAAGGCTCTTTGCCCCGTTCACTAGTTTTGTTTCTCCAAT
The DNA here is from genome assembly GCF_021521415.1 of Bidens hawaiensis. Lineage (NCBI taxonomy): Eukaryota > Viridiplantae > Streptophyta > Magnoliopsida > Asterales > Asteraceae > Bidens > Bidens hawaiensis. The sequence continues at coordinate 312,686 of NW_027493815.1, forward strand.
TACGAACAGTAACATTGTACAAAATTTTTCCACAGCATATAGTCGCTTTTAAAGAAAAAATTTCAGCATATGGAGCTCTGTACATGGTCTCCATAGCAGATGCCAGCTCAGTACGAGTTTCCTCTAGCAATGGATAAACAAAAGAACCGACATAGTGTTCTTCAGACTGAAAGGTATGTGGTATGTTCTCCACCTACAAATGATATTGTTAGGTTAATTTCATCTAATAAAAGAAAGCCATTGTTTCTTTTATCAAAACAAATAATCAAGAAAACAAACAAAACAATGATAAATTAAACTTCATAAATCAGTATAATGTTATATGACTACTTGAAATTAACAATAATGAGATTCAATACATGAAGTTATAAGACATATTAATATATGATCTAATCATCAGGCAGCCAATTTTGGAATGCAACTTCATGTGTAATCTAAGAGTAAGACTGATGCATAATAGTAATAGTAACAGTAACAGTAACAGTAATAATAGTACTAATAATACTAATAATAATAATAATAATAATAATAAAAAATAATAATAATAATAAAATCAACAAAAAGTGAAATTCATTAATAAATTAAGACCTGATGTTTATAGAGGTCCTCAATCAAATCTTCCTCAAGGGACCATAAAAATACCATCTCATCAAAACCAAACTAAAAGAACTTCATAAATCATGATAAAAATATATGAAAAATACATCAACTCATCAAGTTACAAGTAAAAACTTATACACTGACTTCAAGGTCAAATGACAAAATTAAACTTCATAGATCATGATAATAATATATGAACGATACATCAAATTATAAGTAGAGACTAAAACACTGACTTCAAGCAATGACAAGATAAACTTCATAAATCAAGATAACAATACACTAACGTTATAACAATACATCAAATTATAAGTAAAGACCAAACATTGACTTCAAGATAAAATGACAAAATAAAACTCCATAAATCATGATAATAATATATGAACAAAACATTAACTAATCAAGTTATTAGTAAAAAACTTATACATTGACTCCAAGGTCAAATGACAAAACTAAACTTCATAAATCATGACAATAATATATGAACAATACATTAAGTTATAAGTAAAGACTAAAACAGTGACTACTTCAAGGTCAAAAAACAATATATAACATCATAATAACAATACGGGCATGTTTGGAATTGAATTTGAAAAATGTTTATTAGCTTATTGGTATTTTTAAAAAGCCAATAAGTTAAAATGTGTTTGCCAATTACAAAAATCTTTTTTGTTTTAGCTTTATGAAATGGTTAAAAATCTGTTTTTCGAAAGCCCCAAATTCTGGCTTTTTAAAAAAGCCAATAAGCATTTTTTTAAACGCAATCCCAAATATGCTCTACGTCATAACTAAAACACTGACTACTTAAAATGAGTACAGTAACAGCAAAACAGACCTTGTGTTTATGAAGCTCATCGTCTTCCATTAGTATAATAAATAGTATGAAATCATCAAATGCAGTGAGTAAACTGAAAATTAATTAGGTTTTCTTACTCTGGAAGGAAGAAGTGGTGAAAATAATATCCGTACGGAAAAAGGTGAAGAATATGATTTTGAAATTGCAGTTGAGTCTCCTCAACTTCTTCGTTTTCTTATTTTTATACGGTTTTTGTTTCATTTCTATTGCTTTTGATCCGCTACTGCCACGTGTCGTCCTTTTTTGTATGCGAGGACAAAACGCTAGGTTATTAACCGTGTATGATACGGGTGGAAATATTGAAATCTTCGAATAAATACATGTTATTTGAAAGAACATCATAAGTTGTTATATGTTACTCAGGACAACAACATACTTTAAGTTGTAAATAATATTTGTATGAATACAAATGATTGTGAAATATAAAGATAAACCCAAATAACATTCAAATTACAGTATTTGAAAACATAATCAAAAGTTAAAAAAATGTAAAATTCATAAGCTATTAAAAAGACTTTCTTATAAACCATATTGATTCTTTATTTGTAACTTTATCTTCCTTTTTTAATAAGAATTTTAACACCACTCTTCGCTTTTGATAAAGCTACATAGAGTTGTCCATGTGAAAATACCGGGTCTCTGAAATATATGTCAACTTTTGCTAAAGATTGACCTTGACTTCTATTAATGGTCATTGCAAAACAGACTACAACTGGATAAAAAACTACATTCTCTTTAATTTAAACGAAAGTTTCATATCTGAATGTATTAATTAGGTTTTCTTACTCTGGAAGGAAGAAGTGGTGAAAATAATATCCGTACGGAAAAAGGTGAAGAATATGATTTTGAAATTGCAGTCGAGTCTCCTCAACTTCTTCGTTTTCTTATTTTTATACGGTTTTTGTTTCATTTCTATTGCTTTTGATCCGCTACTGCCACGTGTCGTCCTTTTTTGTATGCGAGGACAAAACGCTAGGTTATTAACCGCGTATGATACGGGTGGAAATATTGAAATTTTCGAATAAATACATGTTATTTGAAAGAACATCATAAGTTGTTATATGTTATTCAGGACAACAACATACTTTAAGTTGTAAATAATATTTGTATGAATACAAATGATTGTGAAATATAAAGATAAACCCAAATAACATTCAAATTACAGTATTTGAAAACATAATCAAAAATTAAAAATGTAAAATTCATAAGCTATTAAAAAGACTTTCTTATAAACCATATTGATTCTTTATTTGTAACTTTATCTTCCTTTTTTAATAAGAATTTTAACACCACTCTTCGCTTTTGATAAAGCTACATAGAGTTGTCCATGTGAAAATACCGGGTCTCTGAAATATATGTCAACTTTTGCTAGAGATTGACCTTGACTTCTATTAATGGTCATTGCAAAACAGACTACAACTGGATAAAAAACTACATTCTCTTTAATTTAAACGAAAGTTTCATATCTGAATGTATTAATTAGGTTTTCTTACTCTGGAAGGAAGAAGTGGTGAAAATAATATCCGTACGGAAAAAGGTGAAGAATATGATTTTGAAATTGCAGTCGAGTCTCCTCAACTTCTTCGTTTTCTTATTTTTATACGGTTTTTGTTTCATTTCTATTGCTTTTGATCCGCTACTGCCACGTGTCGTCCTTTTTTGTATGCGAGGACAAAACGCTAGGTTATTAACCGCGTATGATACGGGTGGAAATATTGAAATTTTCGAATAAATACATGTTATTTGAAAGAACATCATAAGTTGTTATATGTTATTCAGGACAACAACATACTTTAAGTTGTAAATAATATTTGTATGAATACAAATGATTGTGAAATATAAAGATAAACCCAAATAACATTCAAATTACAGTATTTGAAAACATAATCAAAAATTAAAAATGTAAAATTCATAAGCTATTAAAAAGACTTTCTTATAAACCATATTGATTCTTTATTTGTAACTTTATCTTCCTTTTTTAATAAGAATTTTAACACCACTCTTCGCTTTTGATAAAGCTACATAGAGTTGTCCATGTGAAAATACCGGGTCTCTGAAATATATGTCAACTTTTGCTAGAGATTGACCTTGACTTCTATTAATGGTCATTGCAAAACAGACTACAACTGGAAAAAAAACTACATTCTCTTTAATTTAAACGAAAGTTTCATATCTGAATGTGTTACACCACAACGGATTATATAAGTGCAATAACCAGTATTAGTACCTGAAATAACTTTTACTTCAACAAAACACATTTCCCAACTTAATTACTCGCAATCTAGTTCCATTACACAAACCGTTCTTCTGATTCATATTACTTAGTAACATTATTGACACATCGACTTTTAGAACCAATCTATGAGTCAAAATATTTGGGTATTTTTGATTTTATTTAGCATAATGTGTTTTTGAAAATTTTAGTTCAAATTAAAATCTAAAAAAATAATTGGTATAACATAATTTATTCGTATACACATCTTAATTATAACATATATTTTAATTGGTTCAAACTTATGAATTGCTCACCAATCTTTGTGTTGACAACTTTATTTTATGAAATGTTATAGGCTTGCATCTAGGTTGATTATGGAGTTCGATGAAGAAAATGACACAAATACCGTTATGATATTAGCAAAAATGAATAATATTTGATTTGCTATATTTTGCTATATTTTGTTGTATTTGACTTATGAATATTTGGTTATGTGACATTTTCGATGTTGTGAAATGAAATGAGTTTGTTAAATATTGTCGCTTTAAATAGTGTCATGCGCTTATGGGCAATCGTTACACCTCGGCATGTGTCACACCCTCAAAATCCACTAACGGAATTTTACCGTCAGAGGGTGTGAACTAACAGGATCGGAATCATTAGTTATAATCAAACCATAAAAACGTTTAAATGAAAATAAGTGCGGAAGCGTAAAATAAACCAAAAGATAAAAGTTGCGTCACGCAGGACGACTTAAAACCTCATAACAACAGTTAAAATCAGTTTGCATAAACAAAAGCGTTTCAGATAATGCATGATCCTATACCGCGCGCCCGCCTCGGCTACCTGAGAATAACATACTAAAAGTGTCAATACGGAGTTGGTGAGTTCACAAGTTTATATAAAATAAAGCGTTCAGCGTTTTGCGTTCAGCGTTTGGCGTTACCAGATAGTGTTATGTCAATTATATATCTATAGGTAGCTAGCCTATAAAACAAGTATTACTAAGTGTTCGACACCGAAGCTGACTGTTTATCATTTGCCTTGCCACCAGGTCTATCCCGACCATGGTATGTGTTTAGCCAAGATTACACCCACTCGACCTCCAGTCGAGTTTAGCGTTGGGTGGGGTTTGTAAAACCCAGTAGTACTACTCAACAATGACTCGCTATTATCCAATATTAAACGGTTCGATGTGAATGAAGGACTTCAGTTATTGCGTTTGCCACTTAGTCTTTACAAGTGATATATAATCTATATTAACAAAATCTTAAATGCGTTTTCGGAGTATGTTATCTCCCCAAGTGAAAAGCGTTTGAAAACAGTTTAAAAGAGGTAAGTGAACTCACTGTTTGCGAAGTATTCCCAAAATAATTCACCAAGATGCGCGTCACAGAAAAACTCTCTCTAGCGTTTTAAAACAACAAGGAGATTTTCTAATTGTCGGAACTATTATCAAGTCTCTAGACTCGGCACATAATACCTATGCACACAACATGTTTCGTGTTTCGTTTGTGAATCGTGTGTGACTTTAACAAGTGTATTTGTGATACGTTACATGTGTGAGCAATTATTTACGTGTCATGTATTCATAATATACATCACTAGCAATTACTCCCCGTAAGGGCAATTTGGTCAACACATAACAATTAACTAGCAATTATTCCCCACGAGGGCAATTTGGTCAAATCATGACAATCAATTAGCAATTATTCCCCGCAAGGGCATTTTGGTCAAAACACGATAATAAATTAGCATTCACGTTGTTTCATGCAACTTTCACAAAATTCAGCAACTAGTTTCTTAACGACAGAATTCTACTTGAAAAACTAGTCTATCCCACCGATCATAGCATCACAATTAATTTACCAAAAATCATCACAAAAGCATATATGTCTTAGGTTTCCAGAACATATTTTATTATATTTTTATTCCACATAGGTTTCTCACAATAATCAAATCATTACAGCAAACTCATAACAGTCAAATTCATGCGCAACAGAATGTTATTTGAAATTCCCGTTAAATGAAAAATCCAAAAAATGCAAGACCACTTGGGTTAGGTTCCTAACTCAACAAGTCAACTTCCAAAAGTGGAACCAACCCAATTGGTCTCCTAGTTCATGAGATATGCTAATTACAAAACAACCTAACAGCAGGTCTCACAATTCAGATTCGCACTTCAGTTTTGTAAAATCATAAAGATTAACTTTTACTCGTCCAAAAATTACAAACTTGGACTTTATAAAAACTAGACTCAAAAAAGTACCCTGTAGTGTTAACAACCTCAACCAATTTCCACATTAACATTTATTTACAATCGTCTAAACATAACTCACAATCTGTCCAGTACCAGTTTTGACCTTTAATCACAATTAAATCGTTTGACCAACCAAAACACCTCCAAATTTGGCGTGGTTGGGCTTTCTGAAAACTAGACTTAGATTACTACCTTGTAGACTCATAATTTGCTCAGTTTGCTTTTATATTCAACAAGTTACACATCATTCAATCTTAACAATCACTGCTGTCAAAAACTCAGCAAGCCTGAACAATCATCTAACATGCATCCTAAGCATACGACATAACCCAAAACATGTAATACACATAATTAATCATAGAAAATCAGTAGCAACCATCTAGGGTTTAGAAACACTCAATGATTCATCAATCTTTCACCGTTCAAAATCACATATGATCCTCAATATCAACAACCAATACATAATCAATCATCCTCTAGCAATAATCAATCATAAGAACACTTAATATGATATTCAATAGTTAGGGTTTCATATTTATATCTTAAAACGCAGAAATAAACCAAGGGAAACGTGAGGGGTGCTTAGAAACGAGTGTAGGATGCTCCGATTATGAAGAATCAAGCTTAAACGAGTGTGATATGTGTGTGTGTGAGGCTGCCGTCGCAAGAGGGAGGGGAGAAAGGGGCTGGCCGATCGAGTTTGTGAGGGAGAGAAGGAGGTTAGGGTTTTAATATTATTAATAATAATATATTACACTTTGGTCCCTCAACTTCTAACTTGTACTTTTCTAGCCTAAATTAACTAGTTTGCATCTTGAGTTAGCGTTTTATACTATGTTATCACATAACACATAAGTCTAACACATAATTATCACATAATTATTGTTTTGACGTTTTTCGTTTATTCACCAATCGTTTGGGTCAACTCGTTTGCGTTTCGGTGCAATTCCCGAAAGACTACACATGTAGTAAGTGTTAAGCGTCATTTAAACCCTAGTTTAAATGTAATGAGGTGTGCGTTATAGATTCAGTGATCTTTAAGTTTGAATTGACGAAGTTGAGTTAACGGAGTTAACGGAGTTAACCTGAAATTGACGATTGTCACAGCATGTTCCGCCGCCTTTGGTCGGGGTGTGACAAAATAATTGATTAGAAACATAAATTTAGAAAATTTCAAAAATTTTCAAAAAAGTTATAGTAAGAACTAATAGGTAGGGAAATCGTAATTAATGGATTTTTCAAACTTTGAATTTTCTAAAATGCAATGTTACATAATTACATTAGAAATACAAATAATATATTTTCAAATTTTTGAATTTTCTAAAATGCTTAATTTCCTAAAATGCAATGTTACATAATGTAAAAATATAAGTTACTAATTATATTATTTACAATAATATAATTAATCATCAATTATAACAACATATATTATGTAATGTAATTCATATAAGGTGTGAAAATAAAAGTTACTAATTTTCTTATATATATGTAACTCAATTGTTAATTAGTAAATTATAATTATAAGTCAATGTTTTTAATAATAAGTCAATGGGTCAACAATGAATTTGTAACTCAATTGTTATTGTTAAACAATAATAAGTCAATGAACTTTTATTATGATTGTTAAAACTTAATTAATGACCGTAATTAAGTCAGTGGGTCAATGAGTCAAATGAATTAATTATAGTAAAACTTAATGATTGTTAATTAATTCAAATTTACATCATAATTTGTACAATAATTAATTCAAAATTACAAATTAATTACATTCAAATAATATATAATAATTAATTCAAATTTACAAATTCCGTAATTAAACCATTTCCTTAATCAAATGGGTCATCATTTCCTAAATTTAACATGAATGGTACAAACCTTTACAACTTTATGAATTTGATAAATTTAAATAAATATAATATTTTAACAAAAATTTAAGATTTTAAATCGGTAATCTCTCTATATTATATATATTATCTGTAATCTATATATTAAATCCGTAATCTCTTCTATTGATGAAATATCAAATAATTATCTATATTATATATTATATATTATATATTATCTAAAAAATTAACAAAGGTGGTGAATGAAATCAACCAAAAATAATAAAATATTCAAAATGAAATTTTGAATATTTGGTTTTCGAAACTATAGTTACGATTTTAAAATATTACATTAAGTAGAATATTCAAAATGAAAATTAGACATTAAATGTAAGAGGAAATATAATACTTTAATAGCATTGATGAATCTTATTTTAATATATTATTGATTTATTTTATTAAGTTGAAAATTAGAGAAAGCATTGATATACATGGAAAGTATGAGAATCAACCAATAGGGAGGGGGAATATGGACTTAAAGCCTATTGCTTTAATAGTATAGTTAGATTATATGTTTTTTATAAAACTGAGAGCTTCACATTTAAGGATGCAAATAAGTCGAGCTATTTGAGATTATCTTGTTAAAAAGCTTGATCAAGCTGAGCTGAATCGAGCTTGAGCCTGAACTCGAGCCTAAAAGTAAGTTCGTTTAATAAACAAGCCCGAGTCCGAGCTTCACTTATCGAACTCGAGTCGGCTCACTAGACGAAACGAGCTTGCCATTTGTATAATTTTCTAATATATATTTAAAAATTATTAATTTATATATATAATGTTATGAATATATAACTAGAAATAACTAAATAATATATATTATTTTATATATAAAGTTGTAATTGAAAAATATATATATAAATAATTATATATATAACAAAACTTAAAAATATAGTAAATGAGCCGAGCCCAAGTCGAGCTCGAGCTTCATATAAGTTAAACAAGCCGAGTAAGAGCTCAGCTCGTTTGCACCCCTATTCACACTGTGGACCAACTTAGTGGAGGCGCCAAATATAACTACCCTCGGGCATTAAGGAGCTTAAAATGGTCTTCGACGGTTCTTACCATAGTGCTCAATTGCTTATATATGTGTATTGAATTTGTTTCATCCTTGAATTTGTTTCATCCTATGATAAGAAGGGTGGGGGTCTGACCACTATATAGGATGAAACAAATTCAATACACTGCACCACCGAGTTAAGGGTAAGGCGTTTTGGTTGGGATGTTAATGTGGTGATAAGTTTGATAACTAGAAAATTGTAGGATCAGCCTTAAATGACCAGTCACATTATTTTTCCTTTTTTTGTTTTTTTTTTCACTTTTATTTAATGAGCTGACTCACAACGCGTGAATTAACAGAGGTATGTTAAAATTCCAATGTCTGTGTGACCACGTGGTGCTTTAACTAAATAACAAACTCTTTTCCACAACCAACTTAAGGATGTAAGTGACTTTGTGGCAAACTAATTCGGGTTCATAAGAGTAGTTCATTTACTCCACCCCTTATGATTTGCAAACTCAAAAGAGGAAGGAAATAGTGTAAAAGTTGGAATAATATTTGTGTAGAAAATGTATTGGTAAGCTTGGGACCACCGTCCTTTGTGATCCATTAAACCTTTGTACACTTTGATTAAAAAAGAAGATGTAATAGCAATCAGCACCACCCTTTATCAAATTTATCAAATGTTTTATGAAATATGGCTCAAAGTTAATTTGTATTTTTAAAGTCACTTGACTTTATTAGAAGTTTATTATCTTGAAGTAAGTTTATAAATGTAAAATTTTTAGGCCACTTATTTTTTAAAAGAATATATATAAAAGGTTTTATAAGGTTATAATATCTAATGAATACTGAGTATTTTTAGAAGATTGTTTCTAATAATTGGATCGGTTTAGTAAGAAAAGAAAATTAACTTGTTGCGTTATATATATGTATCTAAAAGACGATTTAACACTTTTGTAACACATGTTCAGTTGTTCACATTCCTTTATCATTTTCCTTTTACAAATTTTCCTCTTTTTTATGATATGATCTATTCGCTATATTGTTTTGACTACTTCTTGATGCGCTGCATCTTATCTTTAATGCTTTAACCACTTTAAGATACTATAGTTAATTATATACTTATATTATTACACACACACACTCGTATGCTTCATTAAATTCTACATATTTATGTAAATATATTATTCATGTTTATAGTTATAACTTATTGCAACACAATTCATCCCACATTTATTAATCAAACAACAAGTAACACACCGTACAATAAAAACATGCAACTCAAACAGGACTCTCAAAGACCGGGCACACATGATGCCCATCCGACCATGAACTAGTGGCTTTATATAGATTGATCGATCTAACAGTGTTTGACACAGAAGCACCTACGTCTTAAACCACGGCACTTTCCTCTAGGAAACCCTTCGGTTTTGCAAATGTTACCACAGTTGGTGTCGCTCAAGCAGGGCCCCTTAAACTTCTGGCTCTTCGACTGGCATGTCCTCGCTTCCACCACCATCGGACCACCCATTTCTATATACATAATAAATAATACATGTTACATAATTACACGTGTATTCAAAACAAATAATGTTTGTACACAAAATCAAGAGTTTCACAAGTAGCCAAAGCTACTACATAAACATGCATGCATGTTCTAACGTATATTAGATGGATTACCATTGGCCATTAAACACATGACAACAAGCAACAATGCTGCAAAGAGCTTCATGGAAGACTTCATCATCTTCACCTAAAGATCTAGAGAGAGAAGTGGTGATGCATGGCATATATGAAGGTGTTTATATAGTGTTGGCTTATAGTGTGAAGGGTGTGCTCATTTTTATTTTCTCATTCTTTACTTTTCTAAAAGGCAAAATGATAGTTAGGCCCTCCACTAATGAAAAAGAAAAGGAACTAGAACATGCTAGTAATATTCTTCCATAATACAATACTATGATAAATATTCCTTTATTATTTTACATGTATTTTCAGCAGTGATCGATTTTAAACAAATAACTTGGGTGGTTGGCCGGAATATTTTGAATAATAATTTGAATGAGTCAAACTTAATGCATATAATTTTGTTTATTTTTTTTATTCTTTTGGAGTTTTTCAGAAATTGCACATTGAGTGAAAAAACTGGTAAGGTCACAATCAATATAAAGATCCGCCCCTGATTTTCAATATATCAACCAACAAATTTTTTTCTCTAAATTATTGACTCAAAATAGGTGTTTTAGCTTATGTTAGTAAATACTTTTAGGAGTTAATTACGTACTTACACGTATAATAATTTAATAATTTGGTTTGGTCCACCTTTGTAGTTTGTAGTCTAAATTAAGTTTTAACATTATCGTTTTCATTTTGTAGTTAGTGTAATAACACTAATTTCCATTAACAATTGATACTAAACTAGTAAATTAACTTTCCCGCGCGTTGTAGCAGAAACGTTGATAAACGTAAATCCAAGTGTCACGATGGGAACATTAATAAAAAATAAAGTTTATAAAATTTCTCTTTATAAAAATTTAAGTTTCCTTCATAAAAACATAAAAAATGATATTTAAGAAAACATTATATTTTAAAATTTTAAGTGAAAAACAAAATATGTAAACTATATTTATAGTGATAAAACAATATTGAAATAAAACTTAGAATTTTGTGGCTCAAATTTAAGGGATAACATATTAAGATAAAAAGAAAGAAAAAATTTTGTGGCTCAAATTTAAGTAGAATGATAAATAGTGTTTTTGTGAGTAAGGTAAATGTTGTTTTTAATATATATTTATATAATTACCATGAATTGTTATATAATTATATTACCCTTTTAATTTATTAAAAAAGTAAAATTCTTAAATATCATTCAATTTCGGCATTTCGGGAACATCTCCTAATACGACATCTATTCTATCCCTCTTTCTGATTCTTGTATTAAATTATTAATGAGCCATCAACAATTTTGATGATGATCGTATCTAAACAACGTCCAACGAAGTGTACGTACGCGTGTGGTTTCTTGGGTCGTCGGGAAGCCGGAGTGGTGACAAATGTATGGTTTGTATATGAATGTTACGTACTTACTTAAAATTAAAAACCAATAAACCACAATTTCAATAAATAATATCTTCTATCAAGACATTAACCGAGGAAGCAGAAGCCATTTTGAAAGAAAATATTCAGAATTCAGAAACAGAGGGAACGCTTTATACTTCAGGAACAAGCAGCCTAAACAAATTAATCATCCATTTCAACCATTTTTTCAATAAAATAAAAAGGGTACTCAAACGTTTCGGATTCAAATCATGCAAAATTGATTTTTTGATCTCGAAATCCAAAACGAGATCTGGAAAAGAATCACCATCTAATAAGTATGGGAGGCGGTCACTGTTGATGACGCATCTTGGAAAATGTTTAAGAATGCACGACAAGCCTTGATTAATATTACCCATACTATACTTTACACCAATAATTCTAAACTACGTTATATATGTTTGAACCTGAGACATTCTCTCTATGTTCCCAGGTTAATTTAAGGGTGGAAAAGAAATGAAATGGATGAAAAGAAAAATATTACTATGCTCCAGATGATTTTTTCAATGAAAGAAAAGAAAAGAATTTAGAATAAATTGTTTTTCTAAGTTCATTAAATAGATGAAAAGAAAACAAATTGAAGAAAAACAATGAGAAATAAATAGCAATTTGGAAGAATATTTTTTCTTTCCAATTTGGAAATAAAAAGGAAGAAAAGAAAGAAAAGATAAAATAGAAAAGAAAAATGAAAACAAAAATTTTCCTTTCTTTTCTTTTTTCTCATTTAGTGAACTCGGGAACAGAGCGTAAGAGACATATGTCTCCACCAAGTAGGCTAATCCCATATTAGCGTGTGAGTTTAGTTTCCCTAGCGTTAATGTTGGTATGTGTCTTGGAGGAGGTTGTTTCCGCTTGTGGATAAACGAGATAGGGGAGGCCAAAGAAGAAGACAGGTAGAGAGATCTAAGATTTTTTTTATGTTTACAACAAAATGATAAAATAGTCAATTTGAAAAAACCCAGCCTCTAAAGGAAATTAGCATCACCCTCGGGCTATAAATAAAAACCAGATAACTCAAACATACGAGTTTTGTTTAAAGCCTAAGGGGGTGTTTGGGTTTCCTTATTTTTACCTCCTTATAGTTTATTAACTTTTATAAGTTAAAAAAGTGTTTGAGTAATGTGACTTTTTTATGTTTTTAGAAATAGAAAAATGAGTTTTTGATAAGTTAGGAGGGAGTAACTTATAAAAAAACTTATATAAGTAAAAAAAAGAGAAATATGCATTTTGTCTCCCTGGTTTATATCGTCGTGCGATGGGTTTACCCCTGAAAAAGATTTTGCGAACTTTGGGCCCCTAAGTTTCTCCGGCGGGTTCCTCTAACTCCTACCGTCAGTTGACCCGTCGTTGACTGTTAATGTCGAAGGGTAATTTCGTCTTTTACCTATTTATCCACCCTGATTCAATAAAACCCCCGATTTAGGGCTTTTTTTTCCCATACACCCAAATATCAGCCAACCGTTCGAACTTTGAACCCCTATTTTTTCCGATCACCATTAAAATCGAACGTCACCTGCACACATCGCAATGTCAACCTCGTATTCTATTAGGCCGGACAGTGAGTATTGTGACCCGTACGACCTATATGGTAAGGTGTTACTGTGTGTTCAAACTTTTTGTTTATTTACTTGTGTGTTGTTAACGGGTTGAATGAACTGTTGTTATAGGTGAAAATTATTCACATGCGTTCACCATAAAACTTTTCCATGGAGGGTATTTCGCTACCGAGGGGCAGCGAAGATACGAAGGGGGGAAGATCACTTACGTTGATGAAGTTCAAGTTTCTAAATTTTGTAAAAGTTTGTTGCTTGGAATATTTTGTAAGTTACAATATGGTTGTGGTACAGCTTGTTGTTTTCATTACAAACATCCTACCGTCAGTTTGGATTTGGGTTTAAAGCCATTGGTTGAAGATTATCATTTTCAAGATGTTTGTGATATGATTAGAGGTAGTGATGGTATAGGTAGTCACATTGTTGAGATTTTTGTAGAACATGGCAGGACTAGTGGTGCTGAAACTGTGGTATATAATTCTGGATTTGTAACTGGTTTTGAAAGTGTCCATGAAGTGTGTGCTGAGAGTGTCCATGAAGTGGGTGGTGAAAGTGTCCATGAAGTGGGCGGTGAAAGTGTTGATGAAGAGAGTGATGAAAATAGTTCTAGTGAGGAAGATGATGACAGTTATGATAGTGATCGATCAGATGAAAGTGATCCTGAGTATATGGCTGCCTTTCAAACACCCTTGGAGGATGTAGAAGTTGACATGAGGTTGTATAAAGCTATTGTAGATTTTGATGTGGTAGAAGCAGCAGGTGATCATATTAGTGATGATGATGGTTTAAATCCTTGCATGGATACCTATAAGAGCTCTGATGATGAGCGCTTGAGTGTCTTGAATAGTATGCTAAGAAAGTTCAAGGGGAAGGAAAGGAATAATGATGATGAATGTCCATTTTTTGTTGGTCAGTTAATACCATTAAAGGAAACATTGAATGAAATGGTTAAGAGTTATGCTATTCATGCCAGAAGAGATTTGTATATCAAGAAGAATGATCCTTTAAGGTTTAGGGTGATTTGTTTGGGGACCAATCCTAATTTGGTTGCTGGTGAGGGGTCAAATGTGTCAAGTCAGGAAAAGTTGAAGGTAAAAAAAGGGAAATGAAACCTACTTGCTCTTGGACGATGCACATCTCAAGACAATCTGTTGAGGATAATTGGTGTGTGAAGGCCATTCCTAGAAAACACGACTGTCTCAGAAGTAGAACAATTGGTTTGTACACAATGTCTACTATTGCCAAAGAGATTGAGGTTGAGCTACAAACCACCCCCAACTTATCTGCCAAGGAATTGAAGGCCAAATTCCAGCAGATGCATCAAGTACAACTTTCTGAATCCAAGATGAGAAGAGCAAAGACAATAGCATTGCAAAGGAAGGATGGTGACCACAACAAACAATACACCCACCTCAGATCCTATATTGATGAGCTTCTTAAAGCAAACCCAGGTAGTACCATTTAATTAGATGTTGAACCATGTGCTAACCCTAACCTTAAAACAAGGCAATTTAAAAGGATACATGTGTGTTATGTTGCTTTGGTTAAAGGATTTAAATTGCTTGGTAGAGAACTTCTTGGGTTGGATGGTTGTTTTATGAAAGGGAAATACCCCGGACAGATTTTGACTGCTGTCGGGACAGATGGTAACAATTGCTTGTATCCTGTTGCCTTTGCAATAGTGGAAGCCGAATGCACAGACTCATGGAAATGGTTCTTAGATCTCCTTGGAGATGATCTTGACTTGCCTCATGATGCCAATTTTACTTTCATAAGTGATGGACAAAAGGTATGTACACGTAGGATATATTTGTAATAGGCTAACTCATGTACACTAATTATGGTGATTTGACTGTTATAGGGACTTATTCAAGCAGTTGAGAGTGTTTTCCCTAGGGCAGAGCATCGGTTTTGTTGTAGACACATCCATGAGAACTTGAGGCAAACCTGAAGGGGAGATTTGTATAAAGGCTTGTTTTATAGGGCAACATCGGCCACTTCTGTCCCCTACTTCAACATGGCAATGGAGAAGATTAAGAAAACAAATCTTGATATGTTTCTCTGGCTTAGTGAGATCCCGGCAACAAGATGGTCAAGATCACATTTTTCAGGAAGGGCAAAAAGTGATATGTTGCTGAACAACCTTTGTGAATCTTTCAACAAGCAACTTGTTGGAGCAAGAGACAAGCCGATCATTACATGCTTAGAGTATATTAGAGAGTATTTGACCATGAGGATTGTGACTGTGAAGAAGATGCAATCCACTGCAAGGGGCCCATTAACACCGCAAGCAACAAAAGCATGGGATGAAATCCAAACATAAGCAAGCAAATTGACGGTTATGATGGTTGATGAAGTGACTTACCATGTATGAATATTTGCATGACTATGATATTACAATCAATCTTTTGTTAATATGCAAATATGTTCATAGGTTAAAAGTCTGAGAAGACAATGTGTGGTGAATGTGGAGGATAGAACTTGCACATGCAGGAGATGGGACTTGACAGGTATGCCATGCAAACATGCTGTGGCAGCCCTATATAACATGATAGAAAACAACATGCATGTCGGTCTATTGGAGAAGTGGGTTGATGAAGCTTACTGGTTAGACACTTGGAAGAAGGTGTATAATCACCAAATCAGGCCCATACCAGGCCCTGATATGTGGGCACCCTCAAAATATCCAACAATAATAACTCCACCTAAACATCATACTCAGATTGGCAGACCGAAGAAGAGCAGGAAGAAGGCACTAGGTGAGAAGAAGAAATTGGCAGCTAGCAAGAAGAGGAGGAAGATTGAAGAGGTTCAAGCAGTGTTTTCTGCAGGAGGAAGACTTACCAGGTTGGGGCATGAAAAAAGTTGTGGAAGATGTGGAGGTTACGGACACAACATCAGAACTTGCAGGGCACCAATTCAACCATAATGATGTCAACCATAAAGTTGTGTTTGAGTTAGATTGATGGTGTGTGTTTGAGACTATTTAAGATTTTTGTTTGAACTTGCTGGTACCATGTGTGTGTTATCATGGTTTGTTTTTGAAACAATTTAAGACTTGTAGCATGCGTGTTTGATTTGGGACATGATGGTTTGTATGCTATTTTGACAGTATTTGTTTAATGCTTTTAAAACTAGTAGCATGTAGGCAAATCATGCAAACATTACAATAGATTTAATCATGTCAAATTAAAGTACAATTCAAATGCAAACAATACTAGAAACCAACTACAATGTTACTTCCAATGACAATCATCATTTGACCAGTTAGAGTCCCACACTGGATCGTCTTCATATGGATCATGATAGTAATCTTCTTCCGGCTCACTGGTGTACTTGAAAGCTGTTTTCACAACCTCAGGGTCATAATCATCACCAGGATCCATTTCATGTTCTTCACTTGTTCTAAATAAGCCATCTTCTTGCACTAAATAAGCCATCAACTCATCTTCACCCAATTGATATTCCTTGTCTTCCATTTGACTTTTGTCTTGGTCAAACTGAACATTCTCATCAACCTTCCCTAACTCAACATTCTCATCATCCTTCCCTAACTCAACATTCTCAGTTTCATCATGGCTGCAACGTGACTGATAATGTGGAACACAAATTTAAAGTAAATAGATGAAACAAGAAGCTCTAAAATTTAACATAAACTAAAATAACAACAACAAAGATTACATTATCCCATACTACAAAGACAATGTTAACAGCTAATCAATAAAAACACACATAAACGAAGAACAAAAACCAACTAATTCCTAGCAACATCTTCAAGCTTGTTACTTCTTTGGTTTTCATTTTTGCAAAATCATCTTTCTTGTTCATCATCTTCACCATTGCTTGAATTACCTTTTCACAACTAGGGCATGTGGGATCATCAGCCCATTTTAGCCATCCACAACTCCCCTTCTGTAACGGACTAAATATATCTACAAACAAACAACCCTAATTCGATTCAAAGATTAGAACAATTACCCCTAAAATTGACCTAAGCAACATGACAGACCAAATCATCATCGATTAACAGAGTAGAACCCTAATTCGTGAGTAATTAAAACTTACACAACACAAGAATTGACGCCCCGTGTTTGCATCGGTCCTGGATATCCGGTAACATGTCGCGGCACCACATGAACATCTCACACAAAGCTCATCTGCACGGCAAGGCTTGGAAGGTGAACCCGAGGAGAATTGACTTGACTTGGATTGAGACATTCGTCAATCGGTCGCCGGAAAATGAAATATTACAGGGTAGAGGGAATCGCCGGAGATGGTAACATAAAGGGAAAGAGGGTAGATCGCTTAGTTATAAAGGAATCAGGGGTAACATAGTAATTTCCCTTTTTTTTAACGGGTCAACGACGAGTCAACTGACGGTAGGAGTCAGAGGAACCCGCCGGAGAAACATAGGGGCCCAAAGTTCGCAAAATCTTTTTCAGGAGTAAACCCATCGCACGACGATATAAACCAGGGAGACAAAATGCAGATTTCTCAAATCCCAAACATGGCCTAAATATGTGAGAATAATAAACCAAGAAAGCTGTTTTGTGTAACTCACTATTTTAATATTCAACTTCATAAAGATAAATGAAAATAATAATTTTAGATTTTATATTAAAACACAAAGTTTAGTTTATTTACTTAAAACATTTAGAAAATATATGTATTAAAGGCTTACGGAAAGATATGAACATGATCACATGAAGATAATGCAAAAAGTTAAAAGCACTATGTGGTGTGTATAAATGGGTTTTGCCTACAACTTTTGATTAGACCACGAGTCCACTCACCACTGTCCATGTTTAATTTTTCTTTTTATTTTTCTTGACTTAAAACTATAGTTAAAGGTTACAAATTACCTAATGATTAAAAATTTCCAACGATATTCATGTTATATCATCGGATTTTCGCTGGCTTCAGTTCTTTGAAGAATATTACTTTTCAAATTTTAAAAATTAAATAATATAATTGCAAAGACTAAAATCAACAACTCGTTTTAATCAGATCCTTCTCATAACCTAACTATAAGATTTGCTACAAGTAGATCAAATTGGATACATTTGTTTGTTTTTGCATCGCTTATGTAATTTACAAGAATCAGATATATTTATGGCATCACACCCTTACCAATTATAACTACTAATACATACAAATAACAATTTTCATTTATATATAAATGCATTTCTATGATATTTCATATTTGTTATACAAAATACATTTTTTTGACACAAAAAAAACCCCACCAAATTCAAAGTCTATTAGGTTAATCTTTTCCTAAAATGATATCATCATGCCCTTTGAAATAAAAATGTTATTTTATATTACTATACTAGTTTTTATCCTCTGTATTATGTGGGCTGTTTTACATCATTCGTTTTTAATATTTATATACTTTTCTAGAGTTTAATTGTATTTATTGTAAGAAAATTAATAATATACTTAAAGTTTGATGATAAAAGAGTTTCATAAATAACTAAGATGTTATAACCCGGTTTAAAAGTTATATGATTTTGGTGAGACCCAATGGCCGCTTATTTTTAAACTATAAAATTGTTTCTTAATTATAGATATTACCTTTTTAAAAAAATAATATAATAATTTTTAGTATATCCCTATTTTATAAGATTTTTACATCAATAATTTGATGAGATTAATTTTTAATTTAATAAGATGTTATAACCCGTTTATGAAATATCTGGGTTTGGTAAGACCCATACCGGTGAATTCGAGTCAAATGCATGAAAAACCTCCATTTACAAATAATGCAATCCGATGGCTTGAGAGAATCTAGGAAGCAACCAGAGGGCTTTTAAATGTTTCGTTTATATAGTTTATAGATAGATATCTAAGGACTTTCAGAGATTCATAAAGAACGAGAGCATAGTTGTCATCACAACTACGATAAAAAAATAAAAAAAGAGTTCATCATAACTAGAGAAAGCTCTAATTCGATAAAATATATTCAAAACATTGCAAATGTCTATTTTATGCCATATCACATAATATTCATATGATAACACATTAGTTCGTGGACATCATATCGTAGCACAACGATACATGTCGCATGTAATAAGAAGGTAGGTGCACAGTTTGTGATACCGGCTGCAATTCGAAAATATAACAAGGGAATCATGAAGAAGGTTTTGGCCTAATTCATAACCGTAACCCTTATCACGTTTTGTCTCACAAGGGCTTCAAATGGAAAGAGGAAGCATACAAGTTCAAAAATAGAAATGCAGTTTTAGAGTTCATCATAACTAGAAAAAGCTCTAATTCGATAAAATATATTCAAAACATTGCAAATGTCTATTTTATGCCATATCACATAATAATATCATATGATAACACATTAGTTCGTCGACGTCATATCGTAGCACATTGTAACACAACGATACATGTCGCATGTAATAAGAAGGTAGGTGCACAGTTTGTGATACTGGCTGCAATTCGAACAAATAACAAGGGAATCATGAACAAGGTTTTGGCCTAACTCATAACCGTGACTCTTATCACGTTTTGGCTCACAAGGGCTTTAAATGGAAAGAGGAAGCCTATGAGTTCAAAAATAGAAATGCAATTTTAATGGGAAAATAAACTTTATAAAGAAAAAGAAGAATAAACAAAGAGAATCCAAATCAATCTTACCAACTACAACTACGATAAAAAATAAAAAAGAGTTCATCATAACTAAAGAAAGCTCTAGTTTGAACATTTTTGGCTCACATGGGCTTCGAATGGAAAGAGGAAGCCTAAGGGTTTAAAAATAGAAATGGAATTTCATAGGTCACACATGTGTTTTGTGTTCTCTTTTTTTTTTTTTGGATAAAGGGGACGGTATTCCGACTAAGCTTTTATAAGTTTTGGAGAAAAAAGTTTATGTTCTCTTTTTTTTAGATAAAGGCGACCATATTCCGACCAAAAGAGAGAACCGAAATGTTTTAGACCATCTCAGGACATGCCCTCTAGGCTCTAGTATAGTCTACTCTCAGTATCAACTATCAAAATGGGCATTAAACAAACGTGTGTACAACCCGACCCATCTAATGTTAACCACTGTTTCAAATTGCGCTTTAGCTGGCCCAATAGAAAATACAATCATACTACACATCTTATGCAAGAAACAAACACCAAACTTATAACACTCAATTGATGAAACCTTGAGTGATCGTCCCATCTTCTTTGACTAATACCGACTTTATGATTTGCTTCGACCAAACAGCCAACGATAACGTGTCAATTAGTTGACCCGTCTTCCTCATAACCCGCAACAACAGTATCGCATCAATCCAGACGTACCCAAAGTGCTTTGATTCGGCCGACTTCTAGTCCAACATATACTAAATGTGCTTAGATAGTTAGATGTATCCAATATTAAAGACCAAGAATTATCCAAAACATTCAAGCCTAATAATTTTTGCCAAGTCCATTAGCAAAATATATTCTGGCCCATTTAAACCCGTGTAATATTAATTCCAGAGGTGACAAATGTGACCCATTGGGTTGAATGAGTTGTATTTAAATGTACGTAATGGGTCAGAATGGGTCAAACTAAAAAAAATGATTGAAAGGGTCAAACGGGTTGAAATTTCTCAAGCTTTTTTTAATTGGAACGAGAAAAAACGGATGAAACTTTTTAGTATTTTTACTTTTTTTAGTTTTTGATTTATATTTCGATTTATGATTTTTTAATTATTTTTTTTTTAAATTTTTAATGAGGGGTGTTTGAAAAAAATGAGTTTTTAAAAGCTCAACCCATTTTGAACATTTCAAAAACACCTCACTAAAAAATTCAAAAAAAAAATTAAAAAATCATAACTCGATATATAAATAAAAAAACTAAAAAAATAAAAGTAGTAAAAAGTTTCCTCCGTTTTTCTTATTCCAATAAAAAAAAGAGAAAAACTCGAGAAATTTCAACCCGTTCAATCATTTTCTTTGTTTAGTTTGACTTATTCTGACCAATTATATACATTTTAATAAAACTTATTCAATCCAGTGGGTCACATTTGCCACCCTATGATTTATGCATCATATTAGTCCTTTTTGGGCCTAACATAGAAGCCCATTTAAGGAGCCTATGAAGAAAGCAGGTATGTTGTTCATGAATGTAACGTACAAGAGTTTGGGACTTGGGAGAATACGACACGAAAGAATATTGTTAAGAGTGTATTGGTTTCTTTTCGCGTCTTCTTCTCTAATATCTAATATCGTAGTTGCAACCGCTTCATGAAGTTAATGAAAATATCATTGATTAAAGTTTTGTTAGATTGCTTATATGTCAGTGACGAAGCTTGGACATATACGTCGAGAGGGCCGGACTCAATATGTATAAAAAATTTATAGACTAGAGGGGGGTGGGCTCAAAATTTCGGTCGGAAATGGTTGAATTTATACAATTATAAAAGTTTTCTACTGAAAAATGATAAATTTACACTGCCGAGAGAAAAAAAAAGAGGTCGGGCTCAAAATTTGGATCGGAAATGGGTAAATTTACACTATGTATAAAAATTTTCGGGCAAAAAAAGTGGATAAATTTACATTGCCGAGCAAAAAACCGAGGGGGCCAAGCTAAAAATTTCAGTTGAAAATGGGTAAATTACACTATGTATAAAAACTTTCAACCAAAAAACGATAACTTTACACTACCAAGCAAAAAAACGGAGGGGGCCGGGGCCATCCCTGGCCTAACTAAAGCTACGCCCCTGTTATATGTGGTTATGATTATATTGAATCACTATTTATCGTTTCATCTAGGGATGGCAAAGAAATCCCAACCCGGTGGGAAAACCCGAAACCCTACGTAAATGGGACGGGTAATACCCGACCCATTAAGGTTTGGGACGGGTTTGGGATTTCTAATATACCTGATTACCAGACCCGATTACCCGATAACATAAACCCATTTACCCGATTATATACCCGATGTACCCAATATAGATTATTATATTATAAATATACTATATTCCAAATAAGTTATTTGTCGAAACTTGGTTATGTAACCATCTTTGTAATTGATTAGTTATATTTTGTCAAAACCCAACGGGTTTTGAGTCGGGTATACCTGACGGGTATTTTATCAAAACCTGATAGGAAACCCGAAACCCGATGGGAAAACCCGAAACCCGACGAGTAATTACCCGATTAAAACCCGACGGGTTTGGGACGGGTTTGGGATGGACTTTAATAACCGGGTATGAGTTTGGGAATACCTAAACCCAATCCATTGTCATCCCTAGTTTCATATTTGTATGATGGACTTATTAGAAGTCTGTATTATCATATAAAACAAATATTAAAGGTTACATTTCACACCAAGTTGGATTATATGTTATGGTATGGTGAAATATAATTGTTGTAGGTTTGACTTTTTAGTCATTGACCAAAAGATCAACGGTTGATGTTTACAAGTACAACGCTTATAACTTTTGGTTGGACAACATATAACACTTACTAGAAGTCTGTATTATCATATAAAACAAATATTAAAGGTTACATTTCACACCAAGTTGGATTATATGTTATGGTATGGTGAAATATAATTTTTGTAGGTTTGACTTTTTAGTCATTGACCAAAAGATCAACGGTTGATGTTTACAAGTACAACGCTTACAACTTTTGGTTGGACAATATATAACACTTGTTTTAAGAATGGGCCAAAATGTATTTACATACAGTGGGCTATTGACTATTCAATCTTTCTAACATCATAGGTATAGAGATAGGGTATCAAAAAGACCCAAATACCCTTAAGTGCTACCCGCGGGTCAACCAGAAGTCCCTCATAAGGCACTCGCGGGACATATGAACCATCCGCATAAATCATTTGAGGAAGAAATACCCTCATGGCACATGCGGAAACATCCTGGCGCCCTCAAAGGTCATCCGCAAGAAGGAATATCCTTCCGCGTAAATGACCACGAGGTAATGCTCCGGCACAGCTGTCAATAACTAATTACCTTCTAGAAGACTTTCCAAGATGCTTTATTGAGCAATACGCGTTTCCTCAGCCAATCAGAGAAGGACACCTGGCAAGGCCGTTACAACCGTGCACATGGCCAGGGGTGTATACCACCCTATCAGATAAAGACGCGTGTCCATGTTGTTATACATGCACATGCAACGTATAGACTGAACCTATCATATGAGGACACGTGTCCAGACGGTTATAAGGGCATCTTCTAGAGGGACAGCTGGCCCAATCACTTCCCCACACCCTTCGGCTATAAACACCATCTCAATGATCATGAGGTATTCATTCACTCCCACTGTACTATCACTATTTACTTAAGTGCATTATCTTCGTCAGAACTGTACTTATTCTCACGCCGGAGGGTGGTTACGAGAAGACCCCCCTCTTGTCCTTCCCGTAACGAGCTCACGGTGTCTGTTTTGCACTTCTTCGTCACTGGACTTTGGGGTAATTGAGTTCATATCGTATTGGCAGTTAACCGTATCCTATCCTGTTGACTCATTGGATCTAGGACCCGTTAAGGGGCGCAAAGCCGTGTTTCTTCATTGGCGCCATCCGTGCTTTTGTTAGAACTACAAAAAAAAAAAAAATTTTCGTCCTCTTTACGATATGAATCAGTTACCTAAAGGGCCGACGGAGAGCCAGGCACAGCCTTCACGTGGTCTCAACCTTGAAACACGTGAAGGAGCAACGTCTGTGTTTGCTCGAATTTCGACTCCTGTCACAAGAACCGATGCCGTCAACCCTGGAGGTTTTTCCTTGGGTGGTTCGACGGCTCGGGGATTGTTTGCTCAACAAGAAGGTGTTACCCCGGTTGACACCGGAAATGTTGTCACACCAACTACTGACTTGGGGCGTGTTACAGCTCCAGGGGGTTCCAATCTCGGAGATCTGGAACGAATTATGAGAGATGCCAATCGAACTCATTCAGAGTTAGGCTTGGAAGATAATTCCGGTGACTTCACCCCAAGAAGAGTTCAACGCCATAACTTCAGATCCGAGGCACTTTTTTCTCCGGATGAGTGGCTCCGTATCCAACAAGGTAATCTGAAAGCTGAGTACGAACGAATGGTACGGAACGAGCGTTTTCACGCTCGTGCCTTGACGTATGATGACTCTTCTAGGAGATCAGCTTCCCCACCCATACGGGGAAGTCACATTCAGTATATTCAGCCACCAGAGCAAAACCTAGGTGACATCCGGAGGTTCCGTCCTCGTCCCTGCATAGATATGTGGGTACCATCCTATGAGGACGAACTGGATAGATATGATTCAACTTACCACCCGGACGATAGTTATTATAGCGGGGATAACCGTCTCCCTTCATATGGAGGAGCTAGTTACCCGCGACCGGTTGTCCACCATGCGGAATACTATAGCAGTGCTGAACATGATTTTCTTAAACCATACCGTCCGGAATCTTTCGCAGAAAAATCAAAGTTCATTCCGGGCATCGCGACGGCTCCATTCCTGATAAACGCAAAGATTCCAACATCTGTTGGAACATATAGTGGAATGACAGATCCTAGTGATCATCTGCTGAGGTTCGAAACAGTAGGAGGAGTCATTGGTTGGACTCTTCCACATTGGTGTCATATGTTTGCACTAACATTCACCGGAGCGGCGCGAGAATGGTTTGAAAAATTACCATGCGGACAGATTAAAAGTTGGAAGGATTTTGTCGCAAAATTCTCTCAACATTTCAGCCAACAAAGAAAGCATACACGTGATCCTTCGGAAATATTGGATGTTGAAAGGCGAAATAATGAATCCATTGAGGACTTCATTACTCGTTTTAATAACGAGAGCCTTAACATTGGAGGGGTTAGTGAAGATATGCTGCGGGGAGCATTCCGCAAAAATGTCCATAGTGATGCCTTGATCCGCACACTAACCGGAAAAGATGGAATGCCCGAATCCTGGGATGAAATCATGACATCAACTAAGTTGTTTGCAAGAACTGAAAAAACATTGGGGTCCAGCAGCCAGAAGCAATAACAAATCTAACATTTGAATTTGAGTTCCTCTAAGTCAATGCTTAAAATTCGTCAGGCTTATGGGATTCTAACAAAATTTGGCTAAGGTTTTGTTGGATTATAAGTAATAAAATATTGTAAAGTATTCTTATAACTCGTGTGATGCACAAGATTGCTTAAAAGAAATACAACTAATTTAATTTAATTAAATGAATAAATTTTAAAAAACTTATATTTATCATATTAAATGATTTTATAAGTTCAAATTATATTTCCTAATGGAAAATTCATATGAATACGTGGTGTAATCTTACGCAATTTCTTTATAATCTCGAAAAAAATTTACCTACTGATTTTATAAGTTGTAATTATATTTTAATTGGAATAACGAATTTTAACAAAAGATGATAATATATTCATTATAAATCGTCATATATAATATTAACATGAATAAAACACGTTTTCCATAACGAAGGAAAACAAGTTGTTTGCTAAAGAATCTAAATGTTGGGTATCAATTCCTGACACAACCCGAAATCTAAAACGAACCCAACCTGACAAAATATAGGTTTTCGGTCGGCTGACACGACCAATTTTCTTAAACAGGTCAACCTGAACCCGACACGTTTAAAAGTAGGTCAACCCGTATCCCGACCTGTTAAAAAGTGGGTTAACCTAGTTAACCCGTTTAACAATTTTAGAGAAGTTAATATTTTGATTTTCAAGATAAGAAGTTTCAAATTTTATAATTAAATAGTAAGATTTTTAATTTTTCACATATCAATCATTAATTTTTAAAAGTAAAACTAATTTATTTTACACTACTTTTATCAACTTTTTTAATTCCAATATTTTTATTTTATTAGTTTTAACTATCTATTATGTGGTTATTTCATTCGTTTGTTCTTATTTTGAGCTAAATATGCGAATTAAGTTTGTTAGTTGGGAATGAGAGATAAATACACAAAAACAGTTAGATTTATCACAAATTATTAACAATTTTTATATGAATAAGAGCAATTAAATGTTTAATTTATTACTAAGTTAATAGGTATTACTCATATCCGTATATAAACATAAAATGGGTTGACCCGAAACACAACACGAACACAACACAAATTTAAATTGGTCGACACAACATGAATAAAAATATGGGTTGGGTTAGGGTTGAAGAATCTAAACACGCTAACCTGCCAACCTGAAACCAGTAAAACGTCAACCCACCAACCCGACACGATTGACACCCCTATCTAAATGTGTGTCCGGCGGTTAAAAGATAGAGCATTTGGGCCATATTATATACGGGGAAAAGGTAAAAACGAACCCGAAGAAGATTGAAGAGGTGTAGCAATGGCCGGCCCAGAAGACCCTTAAGTAACTATGGGGAATTTAGTAGTTAGCCAGATACTAGAGATACTATAGGCGTTTTATTCGATCCTTTGGAATGATCACTAAACTCCTTATATATCTGTCAAAAAAAGATGCCTTCCAAAGGAATGAGGAGGCGAGGCTCAAGACTTGTTTGAGAGCGGCTCAAAAGGGAATAATCATCAGCCCTCGTTTTATCATTACCTTGCCAGCTAAGAAGTTCATAATTAAGACAGATGCATCAGCCGGTGGGTTGAGAGCAGTGGTTATGCAAGAGCATCAGTGGTCTCGTTTCTAAGCCAAGCTCTCTCACCAAAACCGAATGAACTAGTGGTTTACGAAAAGGAATTGCTAGCAATTATGACGGCGGTGAACAATGGCGCTGCTACCTAATTTCGGGTCCATTTATTATTCGTATCGATCAGAGAAGTCTCAAGCACCTTTAAACCTAAAAGGTGACCACACCATTACAACACAAGTTGCTCGCAAAATTAATGGGTTATGATTATTGTATTGAGTACCAAAATGGACAGGAGTATGTTACAACCGACACCCTGTCACGAGTTTGAGGGCCATCTGTAACACCTTAACCTTAGACGGATTATACATGGGGGCGGTACGTTGATTGTTCACAAGATATTAGCACTATTAAAGTGACAATATATTTATTTCATTTCAAATAATCACAATTACAAATTTGTTATCTCAAACAAATAACCATACATCAAATTAAAGAGAAAATAATTTATTGAAATAATCCTAAAGGTCCTATCATATTACAGAGATAATAATTTATTGAAACAATCCTAAAGGTCTTATCTAGTGATTTTCCTTCCTCGCGTATTATCGTATCAACCCGTAGCACGTTTAAAATAATAATAATTTTGTCAATAATAATGTTTGTGAGATTTCATAAGTTTGATTATGTGTATATAAAATAAATTGTTCACCATTCACTTGTCAAGTATGAAATCACTTAGCCATATTGCAAATGAAATAACAAATAACAAAATAACCAATAACGATCATTACGTTCTTTTTAGTTGAAGTAAAAAATAGTAGGGGAATGAGTACCACCGTAAGTTCCAACATAAGTTGAAGAATTATGTGGCGCATGTGTATCCCGTCGACCCTCCCACTACGGACTCGTGTCCGTGTATGTGTCTCTTCCATCAATAAAAGCAGTAAACAACTAGCACGCAATTCACATAGTTCATAGACAATTATAGATGAATGAAGCATCACATGAAAACTAAGGTGAAATTTGTTTTAAGTGGTAACATGTCTTCAGTTTATGGACGACATTTGCAGACCTTTGTAGAAGAAGATATGGACCAAAGGTCTGCAGTATGTAATAAGAAGGATGTTTGTTTTTTAAAATCTACAAACTGCTAAAATAAATTGACATTTGAATAAACTGATTTCTTTAAACTTAAAAAAGTTTTTCAACAATGAAATTTAAACATTAGTTTTACAACAATGAAATATTATTTATTAAACCACAATACATTTTTTTAATTCATTCATTTCATAGTTTGCATTAACTGCTAAACAATTTCATCTCAAAAACGAGCCATATATCCCTGATCCGATGCGGTACCATGTGCTTCAAGCTCGTTTTCGTTAGCATCAACACACAGATGACTATTTCATAACGACACATTAGGTTGATTGTATTATGTAAATAGCTCTTCACTGAAACCCTCTTTTCTTATAAAATTATGTAGCGCGAAACATAATTTCATAACAACACATTAGATTTATCTTATTGTGCACATTCGTAATGACCATTGTTGTTTCTTTCCTATTTGTATTAATCAACGAGCAAGCAACATAATACGCACAAATCCATTGAGAATGTTAACTATATTCCATTTCTGCAAAGTAATTTTGTTACACCTAAACTTTCATTCTCAAGTAAGCTTTTTTTATATCTAAACTTTCTACAAACCTAATGTAACAAGATCTTAATTATACCTAAACTTTATATAAACTTTAATTCTTCAACATTATTCTAATAACTAGTAGGATTAGTGGGGAAAACCTAAACACAAGAACTTTTTAGCCAAACACAAGAACTTTGTATATATCATGCAATCAATTCTAAATAATAATTAACAAAAACCCTAATATATCAATTCTAACCCAAACACAAGAATGCTTCAGCCATAACTCATTCAACATCAAATAGCATCAACAACAACCCTAACAATGTAATGTGTTGCAGAATAAAAACCATATATATAAATAAATGGTGAAAGAAAGATGGAAGAAGATGAAGAAGAAAGCATATACCTACGAGATCTGCAGCAGAGTGAACGAGAGGTGAAGGTGCTTGGGGTGTCACGGGTGTGGATATGGAAAGAGGCTAGCATATGTTATAAGTAGTTTGTCAGGTTTGTAGCAATAAGACGACGCACAAACCTTTTTTAATGAAAGGTCTTTCAAAATATAAACATTATGTAGACTTAAAATTATGCGCGGTGTAGACAAAAGAGGTCAAGAAGACCTTTTTTGAAAAAGCAAACACCATAAGTGAACTGGTTTGAAAACTTGGAACGATAAAATAACAAATAAAATCGTAACACGCTACACCCCAAAATATATAAAAAGATGTAAAAAAGGGTCATGAAAGTCACATGAACTGAGGAATACGGTAACGAGAAGACGGTTAAAGCAAACTAGTTGGTCCCGCGAGAATTCCCTACAATTAGTCCTAATTTTAAAGGTACAACTAAAGTGAATATTCTAACGATATAAACGAATAAGACACGATAAAATGGGTTTACAACGGAGTTGTGATCGATAAAACGTTAGATATATTTTATATTAATTTTATAAAATTGAATATATATATATATATATATATATATATATATATATATATATTCACACATATAGGAGAACGTTTTTACGAGAGCATATTTTGAGAGTTTAATGCTCTTCGGTCTGTTAAACAAGTGAAAATGTTAACAACTATAATTTAAATAAAAGGAAATAATCAAAAACAAAAGAAAATGAAATACAAAAGTCAAATATCTTGTCGGGGAAGTCGAACCCGAACCCAAGGTCGGTTCAAACCTTAACGCGGATGCACGTACCATGGGGGAGGTGTCTAACTCGTTAATATCATGAATCCGATTTATTTAAACACAAACACACAACAATCCTAAATTACTTTAAACCTTAATTTCATTGAATCTCAATTGAAGATCGTTTGCCCTCTATCACTTGAATTTGACAGAGGGCTTGTGATTCTCAACAAAATCCGATCCAAACCCCTCTTTCTATTACCTGAAATGAGTATAAACTGAAGACGATTGAGAGTGAGGTTTCGGCTCAAGAACGCAATATAAAATCGATCATACACTGCTTCTGTATTGAAATTGATTCAGGGATTAGTATCAAGATGTTAAAAGGATGGTGTAGGACGAGTTAATTGGATTTTGGTTGTGTATTTATAGAACAACAAGTCCTACATAAGTCGCGGTTGTGTTAGCGAGTAATTGGTGTCAATTAGCTGGATAAGTAACATGATTAGGTTGTAATTGAACATGTAATTGGTCAGTTGACGTGCAGAGACAACCAATTTTGTGAATTCCAGTTTGTAGGAGGATCAAGAAGCGTGGGGGGGAATACGGTTTCCGGCAAACATTTGCATTCTAGTCCCTAAAGTTAGGTCCGCTAGTCAAGTTGGGACAAAACATAATTTAAGGGTAGATTGTTACATATGATAGTTCTTCAAATTCTATTAACGAATAATTGAATTCTCATAACGAAGTAAACGAATATGACCAAATAGAATAAAATTTCATCAATCCTATTTAATACAAGGATCCAAAATAATAATAAAAAAAATTAAACGGCCCAGTTTATAGGTTTGAAAATTGACGAATGTCACACCACCTAATTTTCTACTTCTATATCACTAATTGAACCTCTTCTATTGCAAAGAATTTTGGAAAGTCAAAATGGGATATCAAGTTTCAATATATTGTGCATAGACTCAAATATGGTGAAAATTTGCCAAGGTTTGAATGGGATGGATGGTGGTTAAAGAAGGAGGATCACGTGGTGGTTAGTGGTAACATGTTGCTACGTGAAGATATTGTAAAAATATTCCACGAGTCTTCGATGGGAGGTCATTCGGGAGCGAGAGTTATAGTTAAATAGGTTAAAAGGGTTATCTTTTTAAGGGAGTTGCAAAGTAGGTGCGCCAAGTGATCAGAGGCACGCCGTGTGTATGCGAGCTAAAAACTATTATGTTTCTCTACCAGACCTATTGTAATTGTTACCGATACACACCACTACTTTTACGGACATATTGATGGATTTCATCAGGGGGCTATCAAAGGTCAAGGGTAAAGATACCATATTTGAGGAGGTGGATCAACCTACAAAATACAGTCATTTCATGATGTTGGGTCACCTGTTTTCGGCTAAGGATGTAGCTCAGGTTTACCTCGATAACATATATAAATTTCATGGGTGTCCTAATTTTATAATATTGGATTACGATCCAATTTTTCAAAGCAAGTTTTGGACCGATTTTTTAAAACT
The DNA here is from genome assembly GCF_021521415.1 of Bidens hawaiensis. Taxonomy (NCBI): domain Eukaryota; kingdom Viridiplantae; phylum Streptophyta; class Magnoliopsida; order Asterales; family Asteraceae; genus Bidens; species Bidens hawaiensis. The sequence goes on from NW_027493815.1 coordinate 344,020, forward strand.
TCAGGGGTGGCATCAAATTGTCTACGACTTACCCACCCTCAAACGAATAGAAAGACATAGGTGGTTAACCGGAATGTAGAAGTCTAATTGAGATGAATGGTGATGGAGAGGCCACATATGTGGTTTAAATGGGCATCACTGGTGGAATGGTGGTACAATACCATGTTCCAATCGTTGTCGGGAAGGTCACCCTTCTAGGATTTATACAGCTACTGCCCTGTTTTGCACATACCATACATTCTCAAGGATGTGGTTGATAAAGAAGTAGATGATATTGTACAAGATCATGAAGCAGTCGTGGAGGTGTTGAAACAGTCGTTACTTAAGGTTAAAAATCGTATGAAGCAACATGCGGATAAGCATCGAACTGAGGGTCTTCGAACAAGGTACGCGGGTTTATCTTAAATTACAACATCATATGAAGAAGTTGAGGGTTCACAAGCATTCAAAACTCACTCCTAAGTATTTCGGACCAATTTAAATTATGGAAAAGATGGTGAATGTTGCATACTGGTTGGATCCGCCAGATGAAGCTTAGATTCACCCTATTTTTCATGTCTCATTGCTTAAGGATGTGGGTGGACCAACATCCAAAAGTATACCTCTTCCTTTGGAGGCTCACTTCAAGTTCCAACCGTAAGCGGTTTTGGATCAGAAATTTGTAAAATGGGGTAGTCGAGCTGCAATGAAAATGTTGGCGAATTGGATGGGGAAAGTGACTCAAGATACCACGTGGGAGTTTTCAGATAACCCGAAACTGTGTTTTCCAGATCTTACCGAGCCTACTTCTTGAGGACAAAAAGTGGGTTAAAGAGGCAGTATTGATATGAACAAGTTGACTTGTTTCCTTCTTTGGTTTGTTTTAATGAATATGTTTAGTCCGTATGTTTTGGGGACCGTTATGGTCTTTTATTATTGTTCACGGTTGTCTCGTGTAACGTTGAACATTTTGGATTTTTTTTATGAAACCTAGCAGTCGTTCGTTTCTAGGAATTATTCCAGGATTGGTTTTTCCTCTCCTTTCAGTTACACATGGGAAACAATCGAGAGCTACGATTATAATTTTCCTATACATCAAATAATCTCCTTTAGTCTATCACATAATCTCCTTTAGTCTACGATTGTTCACATTCTCCGGAAACCACATAACCATTTTGTTTCCTAGTCAAATGTCACAGCCCTCAAACCTTTACCTTGGGAAGGGAGCCATACCCACAAGCGGTGGTATTGGTGTTTATTATTAAAATATATAGAAGCGAAAAAATTCATTTGGACCGTAGTTAGAAAAAAACATTAGAGTATAAAACACCATTATTCTTATTTCATAAATCGGGAATAAAGGCCATATTTATACAAACATAAGTTTAATAGGGATACACCCTAATTTACAAAACATGTTTCTTTATTATGTTGATAAACCACTTATTTAAGCTAGAAAGCTCGCATGCCTCATTCTTGTGTCTTTAACAGATCACCTGAAACATGCTTAAAAACATTTTATTACGAAGATATATTGATGGGTACATTCATATGTAAATTATTTATTTTTACAATTACGACATTAAAATGTTTTTACACATGCCTGCTTACAAATTACCGAAATGTACTTGTCACTCGACCGTAACATTTAATAGCCCATTAGGAACACCTTGTATGCAAAACCCCACAATATCAGTAGTAATCATTCCATAAGTCTACAGAGACTTAATCACTGTAACGTAATTAAAACCGTTTGAAAATATTTTAAAAGCATTTAGGCTGTCTGTTGTGAGTTAAATAAGTTTTAAAAATCATCATGATAGTATTGGAAAACTAGTTGTCTCACGCAAAATGTGTGTTGTACTAAAACTCGAATGTCTCACCTTGCAAGTTTACAAACAAAGAGCTTCTTGGTATTAAACACCTAGTTAAACGCAATGTAGTATATCTATATTAGTATAAACCGATAATCGTAACGATAATCACAGGATTAGAAACTTTACACGGTGGCACAACGTCTTACCTTGTTCAGGCAGAGTTTGGATTCGTGTACTAAGCTTATTTCGATCGGAAATAGGTATCGGTACGGCTACTCGAGATATTATACCATATATATATATATATATATATGAAATTTAGAGAGAGTGCATATTTTGGGACGAGAATTGAAGGTCTGATTCACTCCCCTTTTATAGCTGATTTCGGAACTGGTCGCATATCACGATGGCTTAAAAAGATTGTCATCGCATAGCGCGACGAACTTATAGGGTTGCCGAGTCAGCCCTAGCCAGGCCACGTGGCTGGCAACGTGTCACGCTAGCGCAACATGTATCAGGATGGGTTACTTAAGGATCTGTCGCGTAGCGCGATAGCTGCAAAAGTTTTCATAACCGACTCGTTATAACCGTTAAAACCGATTAACCGAAACCGCCATGATGGATCGGTTATGGTTATGGCTATCTATTAACCGCTATATCGGTTATGGTTATGGGTTTGGTCAAAAACCACCCCAAACCGACCCATGCACACCCCTAATTGATATTAATGTGCAAAGTAAGCTATTTATAGAAATCATTGTATTTCAAGAAAGAAACATGAATCGAAAATGATTTTTAAAGCTTCTTAAAATAAAAGTGTGATACAAAAAAAGAATATGCAACAATACATCCAAACCGATAATCTCTTATTGTGTTCTAAGTAGACAATACACGTAGTTTATAATGAAACAACCTATTGAAATGCCAAATCAGCGTCAATCTCAATGAGCACATCGTGAGGCTCGTTAAGCATCGAAGCAGTATAAACATGTTTCTGCTGAGGAATTTGGCTTATTTTGATCACCTCTTCCTCGCTCAATGACCAGTCGAAGATGTCTAAGTTTTGTTTCATCCTCCCGGGATTAAAACTCTTTACTACAAAGCTGACACCTTGTTCATGCATCCATCTTAGACAAATCTGCATGTCCACAATATTAGATCAATACATAAATTTATACAGTAAAAGACACGATCTTTGACTTTTAAAATGATCAGTTTTAACTCAAGTCTATTTTGGTCAAAACTGTTTTGACACAAACCACGTTGACAACTTTTCTGAAAACCCATTTGACCTGTTACAAACCTAACCCACACGTTTTTTCAGGCTTATCTTAGAAATAAGAGAACATGAGCAACAATCTTCCCTCTAGACTTGGCAATATCTTGAAGAACATCACATTCCATGACGCGGTTGTGTCCCCATTGAGTACCAAATGCATCTAAAGGGGAATAAGCCGTAAGAAGGATATCGTTCTTTTTGCAGAATTCGTTAAGTTTCTTTTGTTGCCAAAGCGGGTTCATCTCGACCTTCAACAACCACACATAAATCAGTGACAAGATATATATATATAATATTAGATTTGGTTATGACTCGAGCATCGGTGTGATAGTTACCTGATTGACTACTGGGGGAATTTTAGCAAAGGAAATGATTTCTTCGATTAGTTTCGGATAGAAGTTGCTAACACCGATAGATTTGGTGAGTCCAAGATTCTGACACTTCTCCATTGCTTCCCAAACATCTTTGATATTGATAGCGGCTATGCTCTCTTTTGTAAGTGGGCTTTTGGGATCATCTTGGTTTAGCTTTAGTGGCCAGTGTATTAGATACAGATCAACATACTTTAGTCCTAATTCCCTATGTTGAATCACACATTTTTAAATGTCAATATCTTGTTTAACTTGAAGTCAGCTTGCGACAACCAAAGACATATCATAAAAGTGTATTATATAAGACTAATTGAGAATAAACCGGTTGTTGGTACATGTTTGTCAGTAGTTCATAGTCTAGAAATTGTAATCGAGTCTGTATTGTAATTGTGTATTTGATTATGTTTTAGATTGTGTAACTAGCGAAGTTGTCAACAAGTTCGCTCAGGCGAACTTGTTGAACAAGCGAAGTTGTCAACAAGTTCGCTCAGGCGAACTTGTTGAATATGCGAAGTTACAGACAACTTCGCCTGTGGCGAAGTTGTCGAGTATATAAACTGTTTCAGCCGAAACAGTTTGGGGTGGTTTTAGGGTTTCTGTCAAGTGTTTGAGTTTAAGCTGACGTGTTTACGAGTCAAGAGTCTGTAATAGTGACCTCGAGTCACGTGTTTGGTTATTAATATAACGTGTTTGATTCATTGCTCGTGTTATTCTATATCTACACTCGTAACCTACCTACGCAGGGATTTCGCACCTGCGTTGTTAGCGATATCCCGTGTACGATCCGTCCAGGAACCTACAATTGGTATCAGAGCCATTGGCTCGATTGTGAGGTTCGGGATTTCACGCGGGTGTAGATTCGTCTCGTTTGACCTATTCGCGGAACCTACACCGGTTTATAATCGACGGTATGTTTATATATATTTTTTATCGTAAATTTGCCCAATCAAATGGTTTTGTGAATGTTCGTAACTAACATGGACCTATAACGTACCAAACCATACCCATACAAAAAACCGAAATACCAAACTTCGATTTAAATTTGGTTAAAGCCTTAATCCGATCTAAACCTACTCATGCACGCTCCTAGACTATTTATTTTAAACGTAAAAGTACACACCTTTTTTTTAATCTATGATACCAGTCAAGTTCCCAACAATTTGAATGCCACAATAATATTAAACCAATTTAATAACATATGCGGTGCGCGCATATAATGTATATATGTGTGAACCCTCAGGTGGGCGAAAGTAAAATTGCACTAATTTTGACATTATTTTACTAATCTCATGAAAATAACGTTAAAAGTGGCGGAAGGTTAATCAGGCATCATGTGGTGGCGTTGATAGCCGAAAGACAAGGGCACATGCACCAATCAGCCGGTGTCCCGATGATTGAGTGCTATGTGCCTTATGTCCAAGGCTTGATGCAAAACTACTATCGAGTCGGGGGTCTCACCGGAAGCAATCTCTATATCCCTATGAGATAGAGGTAAGGCTGTCTACATCTTACCCTCCTCAGACCCTACCATAGCATTGCTATTGGTGGGATATACTGAGTACGATGATGATGATGATATTGTAGAGGGATATTATGTAGTCTTACTGGAGACTCTTGTTGATGGCTGGTAATACAAGGTGGCCTTCGGTGGAATCACACCACAGTTTGGTGGTAATGAAAAGCTCGGCCCGTGACTTAATGAGACCGAGACTCAACGCTTCCTTGATGGCTTCCCCGAGAGGTTTCTCGGTTTCATAGAGCATGGTTGTGTCAAAGTGGCGATAACCAAGCTTGATGGCTTCGATAACCGCAGCCTTCACCTCATCACTATTTTCTGACCGGGTGGCTGTACCCAAGCCTAGCAACGGTATGGGTCGTCGGCCATCCGAAGAACTGATCGTCATCTCTGGAATGGATACCATCTTTTGTTTTAGTCTTTCACTTTTCTTTTGAGTAATGCAAAAGAAGTTTTACAGGAAAACTAAGTAGCAAGATGCAATATATATAGAGAAACATATGCAGAATTGACAAAATGGCTTGCCTAAGCATGTTAACTTTTTTTTTAGTCAATAAATCAACGCTAAATGTAAGGCCAATTTAGTGACTTGCGATATCAAATGACGAAACCCGTTATATATTTTGGTCAAGTGAATAATTTAAGCCGACGCGGAAACCGGACACGAAACGAGAGCTTCGGGAACGCGCATTAGCTTCAACGGGATAAGGCTTCTAGAATATGTTATGTTTTACTATATATAGAAGCATTGTGTGTCATTTGTATGTGTGTTTGTAAGATGTAAATCACCACCCAAGGGGAGCTCACCTTGGGTGGGTCGGTTCTAGTTTAATGTTATTAATCTTTTACCGATTACGGAGTCGTTCACTATACTTATTATCTTTATATTTTTGTTCGATCGTTTGATTTACCGCACCCGTCTCGACACGTTTATCGAGGGCAAAACCGTTCGGTGGTCGTTTTGGGACCTACAATTGGTATCAGAGCTTTCGGGCTCTACTAGTTGTAGATCTTGGGTCACAACCTTGGATTTTGGTCTTGTGTGTGAAAAGACGGATTTTTCGAGAAAATAAGTGATTTTCGGATTTTTGTGTTCTTCAAGTTCTTAAGAAATTTAAGTTGTTCTTGTTCATGAAGATGTTGAAAATGGGTTAAAGGTTGTGTTTGTGGTGTGTGATTCTCAAGAAATTGTGTTTGTATAGTTGCATGTATTTAGATATGGTTGAGAAAGGTGACAAGGAAAGTGGGTTGGTGACTTACTAGACTTGTTTAAAATTTTCGCCTACTTTTCCAAAATCGATCAGATTCAAAAAATCGATCAGATTCAAAAAATCGATCAGTTTCTAAAATCGATCAGTTTTCTAAATCGATCAGTTTCAAAAAACGATCAGTTTCCAAAATCGATCACTTTTCTAAATCGATCAGTTTCCAAAATCGCTCAGTTTCAAATCGCCCGGTTTTCAAAATCGCCCGGTTTTCAAAATCGCCCGGTTTTCAAAATCGCCCGGTTTTCAAATCGCTCAGTTTTCAAAATCGCTCAGTTTTCAAAATTAGATCACTTTTCAAAAGGATCACTTTTCATTAGATCATATCAGACTTAGTTTTTGGGCAGCTTTTAAGAAATGGCAAACCCAATTTCCACTGTTGCTAGTGCTGAAGCTGTTCAATATGTGATGTTTGAGAACGAGGCCGGAACCACTTCTAAGCCTCCAAAGTTGATGAAATGGGACTGTGATTTTGATGAGTTTAAGTGGAGGTTTTACAATTATCTCAAGATCATTGATTACAATCTTATTAGACCTATTGAACAGGGTCCACACCGTCCTATGACAACTGGTACTGATGGTGTGGTTCCCAAAACAGTAGTTAACTACAATGATGATGATCGAAGAATGATTGCTGAATATCAAAAGGCTTTTGGTATTCTAACTGTATCTCTTTCACGAGAAATTGCATTGACACTGAGACTACACCACTGCTAAGGGTCTATGGGATGCCTTAGTGAACAAATTTGAAGGGAACCTAGAAATGAGAAACAACCGCAAAGGAATATTAAAAGAAGAATTCAACAACTTTAAACATATTCAAGGAGAATCGGTTGCCTCTCTCATCAACATATTTGAGTCACTCGCTACTAAAATGAGAAGTGTCGATATCATCCACGAGTTGTCTGAGATCAACATGAAGTTGTTGGATTCACTGCCTCATACATGGAATAGCAGTGTGATTACCATCAAGAGAACGACAAACCTGGATACCTTAACACTCTCAGAGATGACTTCTACCATCAAGTTTTGGTGCATAGAAAATAAAGATGAGACAAGTGATGCGGGTGTGAGCAGTCAAGCAAGTCCTATAATCCCCGAGTGTGCTGCAAGTGGAAGTAGTCAAGCAAACACCTCGTCAAGCTCCACTAATAGGATTCCTACACCTGCCTCTTCATTCCCAAGGTACACAAACTTTGCTCACAAGCTTGCATAGATAAAGTTCTTCACTATAGAAACCATAATGCAAAAATTCTTGAACAAATTGAGAGCATTAGAGTTCAGAATGATGATCTTAAAAAGCTTGCAAAGATTTACACTATCAGAATTAACACTCATGGTAATGATATGGCCGATCTTAGGGAACAAGTTTCCATTGCTAGAAATTTGGCAAAACCTCATGAAAATCATGTAATTGAACTAAACGCTAAAATTTCCAAATTAGATATTGAATTAACCCAAAGAAAAGTTGCCATAGAAAACTTTGAGTTAGCTTCTGAGAAACTGAATAAACTAATTGGGTCACAAATGGAATTAAGATTAAAGACTGGTTTAGGTTATGATAGTTCTGTTGTACCTCCACCGTTTAACAATAACTATACTAGCCTTCCTCACTTTGACTTTAATTCTCCTCCAGAGGAAGAAATGGTCTATGGTATTGGTCATGTGCCCATATCAAAGACATTTGTTCCTTCTGCTCCAAAGACTGTTGATTCAGTTGTTCCTTCAGTTAGTAGTCCTAATAGTAGTTCATCTTCTGCAGCGGGTTATGTAGAAGAGAAGGGGTGTGTGGAAACAAACAAGGGTTGTGGAGATAAAAACTTACTTTTTGATTCATCTATTGATTCCAAAAACATTTTGAACAATGATGTATTTGATGAGAGTGTTCATGTTGGCACGACTATTGAAAATGAAAATGATGTTTCCATTTCTGATAGTGACTGTGAAACTACTTTTGATGAAACCATTATTGATAGAAACGTGTATGAAAAGGTATATGTGAATACTGACTTACCTAGTTGTTCGTCAAATAGTTGTAAAGTTGACGAAACCAAAGTTAATGAAAATTGTTTTGAAATGGAAAATGCAAGTACATCTGGTAAATATGTTCCACCTCATAGAAATAATTTTTATAAATCTACTAATCAATATTATCAACCTGAACTGTACAATCAATTTGATAATAGCTACTATGGTTATTATCCACAAGATTATGTTAACTCTTTCTATACAAATCTTTTTGATGATCGAGGTCATAGATCTGAAAGCTTGTTTGTTCCCATACAACCATCTCCTTATTCACCTCAACCCATGTATTATCATTCTGACGGTTTCTATAGGGAAGATAGAAGAAAACTTTGTTTTGTGTGTGGTAACCTGTCTCACCTTGCAAGACATTGCAAGCACTGGTTCAAGCAACAACTTGATATTCAAAGGCGGCTTAGTCAGTCCACAAAAGGTGCTTTTAGTAGCCCAGATTCAAGGACTGATCAAGCAGATAATGAAGCTAGTGAAATGGACATGAGATCCAAAGTCAATAAAGTAAAACACAAGAAAAAACCTTTTTGGAGATCTAAAAAGATAAAATCAAAAAGAATCCTAAGACTGAAAAGTCTGAGGATTTACCAAAAACAGTTTTAAAATTCAGAAAACAAAAGTCCAAAATTGCCAAAATCAAGCAACAAGTTTGTGCTTGGATTCCTAAGGACTGTTCTTCAAGCGACGAGACGCCAAGAAATAATTTGTTTTCAAGAAATAAAATCAAGTTTTGTCGATTTATGGTCGACTTTCCTGAGACAACTAAGTCTCGGGAACCCGTGTCCATTTAAACGCTTAGTGCATGTAGGGTCAATCAAAGAGGAATATCGAGAGTATTCGGTACTTAGATAGTGGTTGCAACCGACATATGATGAGAGACGAACCCTTACTATTTGATGCTAAACCATTCGATGGCGGATTCGAGTCTTTCATAAGCGACATGGGATGACAAACTTCAGGGAATGGGAAATGTTTCATACTTTGTGCTTCAACAATGCCAACCATGCTCAAATGGATCAACCACAACTTGTCGAGCGCTTCTCAAGTGATGGATCCAACATTAGCTGATGGGCTTCGGTTTGAATCTCTTCAAGTTTGTTATATGATGTGATAATGCATACTTACGGTAGTCCATCTGACAACAGCTTTGTTGACCTTTTCACTAAAGCCATCGTCCAATTTTGATTAAAACAAACTATCTATCTTTTTGTATATAAAATTGTAAATATTTTTCAAATATGTCACAATTTTAAAGGGAGAAAATGAGTATTAACTCACCAAAAAGATTTTACTTTTGTTGAAAAAAAAACAAAAATCAAGTCACTTGACTTCCAAAAATATTCTATATTATTTATCTTATTTAAATAAAAATCTGAAAAGTCTTAAAAGTATATTCTCTCGCTTAGAGGGAGCTCCTGTTTAGAGGGAGTCGGATAATATATAAAAGTCAGAAAATTTTGAGAAATCGATCCGACCTTTGAAAAATGATAGAAAGTTGTCTTAAGTGATCCTAGCATATGAAAAGAGTAGATCAAAAGCCAACAAGATCATTGCTTGATGTGTAGATAGGCTTAACAAATGAGTAAGTATCATAGTGATATAAACTTAAATATCTGTCAATGCTAGTGGTTACACTCTTATGAAGTGGTTTCCGACTCCAAATAAGTCATATCAATGAAGGCAAAAATCCTAATAGTCAGTCATACACGAGCCCGTTAGTGATTGGTCACAATGAAAATTATTTCTTGCTTTAGCTTCAAATATTGAAAAATATCAAAAATTATTGAAAAAACAGAAAAACTGCAAAATACTTAAAAAGTATTCAAAATCAGCAACAAAAATGTTGATATTTTTATCAAACAAAAATGGGTATATTAGAACCACGTAAAGTGAGGCAAAACAAAGTCCTAATCACTTTATATGAAGGCATAAGTCAACAAGGCTAATAAGTCCATGGTTCAACCTTTACATATTGTTTGAAAGAAAAGTTTGCAAAAAGTCTATAGAAACTCTAAATGTTTTGATCAATCGTTAGGGGGTCGGAGTCAATTCGACGTGATACTGATGAACACAAATTATGCCCGACACTAAAGACAACTAGTATTATTAAAATTAAAAGATTAATTGTACTAGTGTTTATACGGATGGGTAATTAATAAACATAATTGTCATCTCTATCGGTGAAACTTTGAAATTACAATATGCATTACTATTTTCAAAAAATAAGAATAGAAAAAGAAGAGTGAAAGCAATCAGTTAGATAGTTTTCCTCTCATATTAATTAATTAAACTATAAAACTTCACATGGTCAATTTGACAAGTTGATAACAAATCTAAAACTTGAATTTGAATTCCTCTTAAATAAATGTATAAACTTGGTCAGGCTTATTGAATTATTAACAAAATTTTGGCTACGTTTGTTGGGTTATATGATATTATATCCTTATGTGAAATCAGATTTTAATATGATTTATTACTTGTTCAAATTCAAGTTTCTTTATTTTTTATCTTTCTTGTTTACCAAAATATTTGTTTAGTATTTGTTCGGTATAAAGTATGGTTAAATGTTATTTAATTTTTAGTTATTGAGTTTTAAGTATTGTAAAGAACATCATTTTAGGTTTCTTTAAACCATTCGGTTCTTCAAGCTTTTAATTTAATCACCAAGTTTCTTGATCGAGCCATTTAATTGCTTCTGTTTTCGCATCATTTAGTATTAGAGCTTTTGGTTAGTTAAATGGATTTGTGTGGAGTAAGATGCTTGCACGATCGTAGAATTGTTAAATTACTTATTATTTTTAATATCAACCACATATTGTTTAGTTTTCTATTCTAACTTGTTGGTTTACTTTTCATATATTTGGGTTGCCTTGAGCTTTATGGGTTTATCTTCTCATTCATTGAGCTAAATCAAACTTGCGAACTAGATCAAGAATGGCCCGCTTACCGGTCTATCTTTGGCTCGCCTTTTTATCATCACTAACGGTCGGAACACTAGTCTACGCTCTTTTCTTTTTGCTCTCCAACAATCATGACCATTGGGATTGACTATAAATTGGAGCTCTCGTAGAAAGCTATAGACGACAATCAGCAACAATGTAGTATACCGGTGTTCTTGTTCTTCTTTAGGGTTTCACATTTGATTCCCTTTTGTCTTTGTTTGAGCTTTTGATTATTGTTTCATATAACCTCAATCTTTTGACTATTAATTTTGGTTATCTCTAATTGTAATCTTGTGATTTGGAATAAAATATGTTAGATACCACAGTTATGACAAGAATCGCCTACAGAGGCAACCACAGAAGTATGTTTCATTCACGTGCCCATGGTAGAGATCAATATCCTACTAGTAAAACCGTTGAGAGGTAGCAGGAGAATATATCTCGACTCGTGGGATCCAATATCAAGAGACTCTGAAAACGAGCCTAAGATCTCGAAATACAACAAGATATTACAAGGCTCCGACATAGGAGCCAAGATCTCGAGTTGCAAAAGAAGATGCGCAAGATGGAAATCGAGTCGAGCACCATCGTCGAGACGAATGTGGCGACGGAGAGGAGCATCCTTTTAAATGCGACCAACATTGTTCTTGGGACCCTCGGTTCAATTGTTTTGATTTTCATAAATTGTCTTTAGCCATCTAATTGCTTTTGTCCCCACATCATTTGGTATAATAGCTTTTGATTTTTCAAATGGCCGTAGACACCATTGATACTCGTGGCCGTAGACACCATTGATAAAGGCAAAGTCAAAGTTATTCCCTTCCCACGTGCTCGTGGAGAAGATCAACGTCCTACTTGCAAATGCGCTGACCGAGGAATTGATGGTGTCTATCCTGACCCATGAGATCATAAGATCAAACAGCTCCAAAAACGATTGCGAGAGATCGTGAAATACAACAAGAGATCAAATGGCTTCGTCAACAAATCCAGGATCTCGAGTTACAACGGGAGGGACATGTTAAGGAAACCAAATCGGGAAACATCGTCCAAGACGATGTGAACTAGGAAAAGGTGTCAACATATATAAATCTTTGTTTATTTGTTTATTTTGTTTGTTCATATTTATAAAATTAAAAGCTAGTTGAACTCAAGTAGTTAAAAGTGAAATCAAGATTTGCCAGTTGGATGATATTCTAGTGGTTTGGTTTAATAAATGAGTCAACTATATTATTTTATTCAACTTTTGGTACAACAATGCCTTCCTTTTCTAAACTGCACATGCGTTTCTTCCTCAGATTGAGCTGCTTGTTCTCCATCAAGGTCTATTCACTAATCTTTTTTTCATTTCCTTTACAATCATAGTTTAGTGGCTTCTTTAATGTTTAAGCAAATTAGAACAGCATTTAAGTAGTCCCATGTTTGAATTTTGGAGTTTGGTGGTGAAGTTAGACACAAATTCAAAAGGCATCTCATATCTTGAAACTGAAATAATAACCCCATTTCTTTAAATTTCATTGTTACTTGGATTAACTTTGATGATAGTTAGGTGGTTAACTTTAAAGCACAATTACTCCAAGCTCCTGCATTGTTTGTGGTTAGTTTTATTTATTTATTTTTTTCACCGGCTTTCAGGCTTAGTGGTAGTAGTCTGGTTGCTTTTCCTAGGAGAGGTCGCCGGTTTCAGCCTCGGTGCCTGCATCCACCGGAGGGGGTGGTTCAAACAAGTGGGGTCGGTTGAAATCCCGTAGACTCAGAAAAAATGCTGTTAGAAAAAAGCTTTTCATTTTGGTAATAAAATTAACTTTTGTTTATGCCTAAATGTAACTTAATTGGTGTTAAAAGCTTGAACCATCCACCAACAATATTGCTATCACTGTCATTTGAATCTCAAACTATTACATGGAGTGTGTCTACTGTCAAGTACTAATTCAATAAAATATTATCTTTGAATATAATCTATGTACATTCTTTTTGCTAACACTTAGATCTTCTCATTCTTTGTTGCCTCGACTAGCAGGGATGGTAGGATTATCAAAAATCCATTGTGTCATTCTTCTGTTAATCTTTCTTGGAAGCAATGTAAATTCAGATACATATGATCATCGCTACGGTATTGGAGAGATTGTCCCCGTTTACGCCAACACAATTGGCCCGTACTCTCCACATTGGTTGGTTAGCAACGTTCTCTCGTTAATCATTTAGTTAATATAGTTGCAATCTGTCTACAATTTTTTTAATAAAAGGATTCGTGTTATTTTCTCCAGGGAAAGATATAATTATTATGATTTTCCCTTTCGTTCTCCAGGTATTTCTTCTTCATAAGTGTTATGCGTTTGTTGTAACATGTATGTTGTAATATTACTTTATAATACCGACGTGTTGTATATCTAATAACAGATTCTATAGAAGAGAAGGATAATATAGGTAAGATGTTGACCGGGGAGAGCCTTGTATGAACTCCATTCATAATCGGCTTTCGTGTGGATAAAGAGCTCGAGTTATTATGCAGGAAAAGACTTAACAAATCAGATGTGTCTCTGTTTAGAAATATGATCTAGAACAATTACCAAATGCAACTGTATTATGACGACTTACCAATTCAGGGTCTCGTTGGAAGAGTTGCAAGGAACTTCACAGATGAAAACAAGAACAAATATTTCCTTTACAAGCATTCCAACTTCGAAATTTCATATAACAAAGACCGTGTTATTCGGGTTGTTCTTAGATATGATTCAAATTTAGAGGTAGTAGATGTAACAAATGACATGGAACTTGATGTTGATTTCGCATACTCTATTAAATGGTGGGAGACAGAACATACATTTGATGAGAGATTGAATAGTTATATAACTTCTTTCATTTTACCATATCATACACACGCGCATATTCGCTCGATTACAAATTCATGTATCACAATATTCATAGTGATCATTTGCCTAGTCATCTTTTACACACGATTCCTCCGTAAAAACATATCCAGGTACGCATTTTACTAATATAAACTTCATTGAACTTAAATTACATTCATCTAATATCAAACCTCTCTTTAATCCATGAACGTTAAAGATACGCATGTGATGTTGAAGAGGCTAAAGTTAATAATAATCAAGAACAAAATGGATGTAAGAACATCCGCGGTTACGTGTTTAGATTTCCAAAACATAAGTCTTTGTTTTCTGCTGCTCTTGGTTGTGGCACACAGCTACTAGTACTGTTAGAATTTTCCAAAAAATAATTTTTTTGCTATATTTTAAAAACACACATCCTATAATATTTATGTAACATTTTTTTGCAGGATGGTGATCATTCTTATTATGGGTGTTTTTAAATCAAATTTTCAAGTAGTGTCCTTCAAAGCACTTGTCATTGTATATGCAGTTACATCTCTTGTTTCGGGATACACGTCCGCTTCTTTCTATCATCAACTAAACGAGACATCATGGGTATGTGCATATATTATTCGACACTTGTTTTACAAATTTTGATTCTCATATCGGTATTTTCTTGGCAGATAAAAAACATGTTTCTAACTTGTGGACTATATTTTGGTCCTTTCTTCCTTACATTTAGTCTCAGTATTATTCTTGATATTTATAATGGAGAAACCGCGACATTTCCATTAGATACGATAATCAAATTATCTCTAGTGTGGATATTTCTAGTATTCCCATTGCTTGTTTTAGGAGGGATTATGGGAAAAAACAATGCATCTTATTTCCGAGCTCCTTGTAGAACAACCGCGGAATGTCCTAAAAATGTTACTCAACTGTTTTGGTATAGAGGTATCCTTCCTCAAATGATTGTGGCTGGACTTTTGCCATTTAGTGTCATCAAGATTCAGATATATGACAATCTTTTAACTGTTATGGGACGCGGAGTTTACACGTTTTACAATTCGATGGCTATAATGTTTGTTCTTGTTATGATCATGACCTCTTTGGTTTCTGTGATGCTGACAAGCTTTCATCTTGCTGTTGAAGATCATGAATGGTTGTGGAGGTGATATTGATACACAATAATCTTCTATATTTTTTCTATTTTTGTTTTACTATTTGAAAAGTTAGTTACACGGTCTATGTGGTATGTTCATATTACGGTTTTGGTCCCAAGTTTTTGAAAGCGAGGTCAAACGGTCGTTCTATATAAATCTTTTTATTTTTGTTTTTTAGTACAAGGGTATATCGGTCATTTTTATAAAAAACAGATAATTAGCCCAATGAACAGATATTGCCTGTAAGCAAACATTGAGGAATGAGGACTGAACCCGTAATAACCGAAAAGTTGAGACCAAACCTGTAATGTGTAAATATTACAAGGACCATCCGTATTTATTTGGATGTTATTCTTTTGATTTAGAAAGTTTTTCTTTTCACTATTCTTGGTTTTTTTTGTACACGGGTATATCGGTCATTTGATAATATTTAACTCAAAAGCCAAACGGGCATTCATTAGAAGGACCAAACACGTTACCCGTGAGCAAAATGAGGGCCATACGAGTCCTTTTTTAAAAGTTGGGACCAAAACTGTAATATGTGAATACTATAGGGACCTTATGTGTAATTAAAAATCATTTGGATTTATTTTGTGGTCAAGTTCTGTTTTATTAAGAAGTGTTTTGTTTGGCACAGGACGTTTTTCAACGTCGGGTCAACTGGATTGTATGTGTATGGTTACGGTATCTATTACTATTTTTATGTCTCGGACATGGATACTTTTGTGCAAGCTTTCTGTTTTTTCGGTTATGTGGCTTGCTTGGGGTATGCAATGTTTCTTGCACTTGAAACTGTGGGCTTCCATGCCTCGGTTCTCTTCGTCCGATATTTATACATGTCTATAAAGTGCGACTAGTCTTTAGGCTTAAAAGACTGAGTATGACTCACTAAACTTTAAAGTAGTAGTTGTGAATTCAGTTATGAAAATGAAAACCATGTACATTTATTCATAATGTTTAGTTTACTAATTAGTTGTTACAAGAGAAAACTAGCTTATTTAGATTGAAGGTAAATTAAGGTTCGGTTTGGAACCTTAGTTGGATCAGAATGGGTCAAAGCAGGGATGTACATTTGGTACCGAATACCGGTACCCATACTATATCGATAAATTCGATACAATATTTGGTACCATTTTTTCTTGAAATTCGGTACCGATACCATATCGAGATGAACATTTAGTAACAAGTACATATACTATATTGATAGATTCGGTACGGTGCTAGTTACCTATTTTTCTTAAAACTTGATACCAGTACTGTTTTATATACTATTGTTTATTCCATAAAGTTTAAAAGAGTTTTGTAGAAAAAACTTGACTTTTTAGGTGATTTAAAAAATCGTGATTTTTATTTAACCCCTGAAGTTTTCTATTTAATAACTTAAAATACTATAAGTATTAGTTTATTTATTGAAGAGCATGAAAATATGATGTTTATGCATTATTGAATATATGTATTTAATAGCAAAACAAGGATATTATTTTATATAATATTTAATGTTAATGTTTTATAAAATTTAAAAAGTAACTTCTGTTGACATAGTTAATTAATAATTCATAAATCACTAAACGATTAAAAAAACATGTGATGGGAAGGACATGCGTCATGGAGCTTCATCTTCACGTTTTTGCACCCAAAACGTCTAAACACCACTACACCTACGGCGTTTCTAAAGAAACCTGGCATGCACGAGGCAACATCGTCGGGGGCGCATGTGTGGACCCCATTTGCTTCACCAACCAATAATAAACCCCAAAGTCATCCTTTTCTTTACTTAAAAATTAATTATTTCTTTAACTTATTAATTAATAAATTTTAATATTATTATACGGTGCTCTAACCACTATGCATAAAACTAAAAAAAGCCCCCACATCTACACAAATCGGAAAGAGCTCTACTGACATTAAAATGAACATTTTTAGCCCCTTCACTATGGATGCCCTAAGTAGATTGTCTAGAAATTATTTTTGTTTAGCTAATAACTAATTTGATAAAATACAATAACAAGTTTTATGAAAACCTTATGGCGTTTATTTTCGAATGTGAAGATTTGATAGTACCAAGAGGTAGAAACTAGACATCCAATTAGGGACTATGTGTATTTAAAGGTTGACAGTGATATAATAAAGTTAAAAGAGTTCTCTTCCTGAGTGTAAAAGATTGACCATGTGTCACCAAAAGAAGATATTAAGACGTGTTGTATCGAATCCAAATTCTTACTAGTTTGGGATGTATAATGTATATATGCTTGTTATTATGTGTACAAAGTAAATTTTGTTAAGTACCTTATTTACTTGTGTGAAAGAATTGTTCTTTTAATCCACGAAACCTTTAGGACAGATAAAACATGTAAACATGCTAGAGAACAAACGAATAGACTCACATAGCGTGCCATAGAATGCACGAATGCTTGACAAATTTAGAACCGACTCGTACGTAGTAATGGATAACACATGAAAGTGGTCCAATGAAGGTTTATATAAAAGGTGATGTTAATGTGACCTAAAGACAAAAGCTAAACTTTAGACCCACCAACTTTGACCCATTTTAACATGTACTTCCAATTATCTAGTAGTGACAACAAAAGGATTGGGAGACTATCTTAAAAAGATGATTTATAACACTTCTTTTTTAGTTGAACTATTACTCTTACATTGAAAGTTTTATAAATATACAACAATTTCTTTTTATTGTATATAGCTTTGCACTCTATGTTGTTAAACACATGCTCTACTAGAATATTGTGTAAATAAAATGTAAGCCACTCCCTGAAAAACTAGAAGCCGATATATATAACAAGCTTAAGGATCAAGAAATATGTTAACCTAAAACATGAATAACTATTTATATAAAGCCGACAATCAAAATCATTAAAAACCTCAACGGCTCAACGAGACATGTAAGAAAACAACTCTGGTTGTTTAACCGAAACTCCATTCTTTAATCTAGTTTAGAAATATATAAATTTTAAAAATTCCTCAATGTATGTTTCAAATTTATGAAAATTAAGTAAATCTGATTTAATAAAACGCAAATTATCATTAATCTGTAATCTTCACCTAATATTCCGAGGGTTTGGATCAAATATATTAAATTAGCGGTGCGAATCAAGTTGTGAAACTATATATATAAGAGCATTCCCAATTCATTCTTCAAATTATGTGAGGGAGTTCTTCATTTTTTAAAGATGGTTAAAAGTGGTTATGAAATGAGGATGGAGAAAATGTTACTGTTCATGGTTAAATTTGAATAAACACACTTTTCATCTCTATAATTTTTTAATGTTTTTTTGAAGTGGTTGTGCGTGAAGGGAGAGAAAATGTAATTATAAAAGTATAAAAAAATTATTATTTAATTGAAAATGAAAAAGAAAAGATGGTGTTTTAGTGTAATTATAGATATAAAAGATATATAATAGACTGGGAATGCTCTAACATAGTGTAATTATAGTGCAGTATAATTGCAGCACAGTGTAATTACATCGGAATGTAATTTTTTTTGGAACGACTAACTAAGTAACGTCGGGTACTCCGCACACGGCCCCCATTGGCTAAAGGTAGCCCGAGCCGGCCACGAGTCCCGACAGACGAAGCCACTAGCGGTCCACATATTGAGGGATTCCCCGGATAAAATCTGACCCCCACGCCCGCCAAACGACATGACAGCGAAGAGCCGGTAAAACCGGGTGAGATCAGGACTCGAACCCTAGCAAGCCATGGTCATCCCTCATATCTCCCTTATAAATTGGTGATAGTGAGGTTTGAACCTCCTACCTCTCACTAGTAAAGTGAGTGCTTTACCACTGAGCCACATCCAATTTATACATCGTAATGTAGTTACTTACAATTACATTACATCGTTATATAATTACTTACATAATTACACTACTTCTATATTTACACTACTTGATTCGAACAATTATGACACTTTGTTAGTTTACAGCAATGGCAGATCTTTCTTTGGGGCGAAGTGGGCCTCAGCCCGCCACGTTTTTCGCTCGACGGTGTTTTTTTTCGAAAAAATAAAAATATATATGTATATATGTATTATGTCCGGCCCAACCAAGTTATTTGAGTCCACCCATCCATATTAAGTCCGAGCTAGCCTTGAATTTTTTTAAAAAAATAGGGTTTGTATAAAGCCAAAGAAAGAAAAATCGTTTACGGAATAAACATTAAAGATTAAAAAACGTATAAGAAAAAAAACTTCATAAGACCAAGCCTAAGCCCAAATAAATTTTAAACAAAAAAATAAACATTAGGCCCAAAATCCAACCCAACCATCTAGTCGATATTCGAACACAACAAACAGAGTTTCCATGGTGCGTTGGCCGTTGTGTGACGTATTGACTTGTGAGGTTCGACACATAATTCATAACATAAGCTGAGAAGCAAACATGTGAATTAGTGAAATCGTTTTGGTATGAAATCGATTAATCGATTGATTGGGCATTGCCGTTGTCTGCTAAGACCTAAGATTCAGAACTAACTCGTGTGGGAGTTAAATTGACTAATCAAAACAATAAACAAAAGCAAACAGAGACCAGGTTCGGCAATTCGCATTTCACAATTTTGTATTTCTTTCAATTTGGTAGGTTAGGGTTTGGAATTATTGTTTGACCGCCAACCCGAAACTTTGAAGTAAGAAAAAAAAAAGAGGGTCTTGTGACTTTCTCCCCATCCGTACTAAATGTTCAAGATCCGTTACTGTTTGTACATTAAATTTCTCATATTTCGACTATAAAATATATCATGAAAATGAAAACACTTGTGTGTTACCGTTACCATAATTCCATCAAAATCGTTACTAAAACAAATTAAGCACATCATAATTCACAATCACAAAAGTACCTTGTAATAAAATTGGACCAATGTTAACCAAATCAAGGTTGCACTTGATTATACCTCTTAATCTCTCATACAAGACCAATTCAAACATAAAAAAGAAAAGAAAGACCAAAATCCAATGTTTTATAAACCATACACACGGCTCACACGCTATATCTTAATAATTCTTACTCGTTAAGACACACACGCACACTACACGCACTTTACATCTATTACTATATATTAACCCCCACTGTCGGCACGGGCACCTCACATTCCTCGTCACTTCCACCGTTCCACGTGCTGCCACCACCCGCCATCACCGTCACCGTCACCGTCCTCCACCTCACTCTCAACGTTAACTTGCACAGTTGCACTCACATATAAAATAATATATATATATATATATACTTGAATATGTCTATCACGGCAACTCAACTACCATTAACACCACCTTGTCGTTGTTTGGAACATTCGGTACCGCCCCGGTTGATTCCGCAAAGGGGGCGGGTGCTTCGGAATGTGATCAGAGTGGTTTTTTCGTGCTTTGGTTGTAGCGGCAAGCGACAGAGAGTTTCGAAGGTGTCTCCGGTTTAGAGCATGTTTGGGATTGAGTTTGAAAAATGCTTATTAAGTTACAAGTGTTTTTAAAAGACCAAATACGTTGAAATGTGTGTATCAATCACAAATTACTTTTTTTTATTTATTTTAGCCTTTTGAAATGTTTAAAAAACAGTTTTTTAAAAGCTCAAAATTCTGGCTTTTCGAAATGACTCTTTGAGAAACTCAATAAGCTAATAAGCATTTTTCAAACTCAATCTCAAACATGCTCTTTTGATTATGAATTGATGCGGGTGGTAGCGGTATGGCGGTCAGATATGGATATTAGATTATTAGGTAATTTCATTTAATTATTGGTTTAATTTGTTGTATAATTAGTATTAGATTGTTTTGTTGGAAACATCTTCAAGTTCTAGATTGAGGAACATGTTTTTTTTTTTTTTTGCTTTTTTTACAGTTTTGTTGTGTAATTGTTGTGAGTGTGTTTTATAACGCAAATGTAATACATAATTGCGGATGTATTTTTTTATTTTTATTCAATTGATTATTGAAGAAAATGTTCCTCTGTTCTTTCTCTGTTTATTTAATTTATTCTGTTTATTTAATTTACTGAAATTGAATCATCTGTTTGATGTTGAGTTGACTCTGTGTTACCCGAACAGAAACAGAGTACAAAAGGAAACTAGTTCGGGCAAGCCGCTCGGTTTCGGCTCATCAAAAGCTCGAACTAAACTGAGCTTAAACAAACTCAAGGTCGAGCCTTAAATAATGTTGTAAAAAAATATTTGAGGGTAGAAATAAGAGGGCAGTGTAAGATTGATCAGTGCATGGGTAGTACTTATAACTTCATAAATGCCCTGTATATAAAATTTTTAATAAAATCACTAATAAAATGTATTATTTATATATAATGTTTAAAATTTATATTAAATAATTAATAAGTAAGAAACAAGTTGAACTCGATTTGAGATAACGATCCACGTGAAATAAACTGAGCTCGAGCTCTACTTGGTTTAAGTTCACGCTTGGCTCATCTTATTTACACAATTACACTGCTAGATTTGGATTTGTCCCAATACCGGTTTAAACAATATACAAACAGATAGTAAGATAAGACTTAGATTAGTTATGACTAATTTGTTAATGGCTGAGCTTTCATTTTGAGTCAAATATTCTAGTCAAAGCCTCTTTCTACACTTTTGGCATATATTAAAGAAACCAAAGCATAAAGTTGGGTGGTAGGTTAGAAAAGTATAAATTAAATAATATAACTAAAAATTTTCCATATGATAGTTGATTTTGTCTCACGTGTCTTGTAATAATGTGTTGTATCAGATACTGGTATAACATTATGTTGTTGATACAACTCTATAAAGATTTATTAACTCTAAATGATTATAATAAAATATCAGCTAAACAGACAAAAAAAATAAATAAATAAATAAACGATTATAATGAAATAGCAGATAAACAGACAAAAAAATAAACGATTATAACAAAATAACAGATAAACAGACAAATAACTGCACCGTAACCCAACAATACATTTGAGAATTGGGATAATGTTAAGGTGTATAAGTTGAGAGATGATCACGATGGTTAAAATTTGTTTTTGAGTTTAACTATTCGAAAAGATAAGAATCACGATACCATAAGTTACATGCTAACTCATGTGTTTACGAGTAAACTAACACGTTGATGTTGGTGGAAAGACAAAAACATAACTAAAAAAAGATCAGTAACAACAAAATTAACTTTTAATTCATATGGAGTTATATAAATGGTCTAGACTTATGATATAGACATGTGAAGTGTGAACATAGTTTTTAATCATTTTAATAATAAAAAAAGTATTATATATGATAATTGCTATTATATATAGGATTTTAATAAACCAATATATATTATTTTATATTTAAAAGTTATAATTATAAATAATAAATTACTTTAACTCAATTTGAGATAACCACCTACCAACCGAGTTTGAATTGCAGTAAAAGAGCTCAAAACAAAATGAGCTTGAGCTTCACTTGGTTTGAGTTTGGGCTAGGCTTAACTTATTCACACCGCTATATTTGATCTTGCCCGACTACCAGTTTGAACAATATACAAACAGATTATAAAACATGTTACATTTGGAATATGCAAAGACTTAGATCTGTTAGTGGCTGCGCTTTCATTTTGAGTCAAATGTTCGGGTTAAAGCCTAGATTCATTTTACACTTGGCATGTATTAAAGAAATCAAAGCTTAAAGTTAAAAAGTTGGGTGGTAGGTTAGAAAAGTACAAATTAAATAATATAATTAAAATTTTCATATGATAGTTGATTTGTCTCACGTGTCTTGTAATAATGTACTGTATGAGTATGAGATAGTGTGTAATATTATTTGATCTATTGTGTACACCCACTTTAAAGAGGGTGTACACAATAGATAAATTATGTGTTAAAAGGGTATGTGAATAATCAATGCCTACATTTGGAAATGGATAATGATAAGGTGTATAAGTTGACAGATGATCTTACGATTTATGTAAAACAAAGATGAGATATTAAAAAAAATAGAATATATTCATACAAACCCTCACATATGAGCAAATCGGGAAGATGAGAATCACGATAAAATAAATTACATGTTAACTTGCGTGTTAATGAGTAAACTAACGTGTTAACAAGTAAACTAACATGCTGATGTTAGGGGTGTTCAAAGTCGGATATTCGGACCTTTCGGATGATAGATTCCACTATCTGAATCCAAATATGAAATTTCGGATATCCGAATTTCGTATATTCGATCGGATATCCGAAATATCTGAAAAGTTATATGAAGTATATAAAAATTATCCAAAATACCCGAAAAGATATTCAAAATATCAAACAGATATCAGAAAAAATATTCAAAATATCAAACAATTATTCGAATTTTATAAATAATATTTATTATTAGATAATTAAAAAATATATTTCGGATATCCAAACTGTTCGAATTTTTGGATAATTCATATTTAGATTTTCGTATACGGATTCGGATTTTTTAAACACACTAGTCGATTTTGGTAGGAAGTTAAAAACATAACTAAAGGGGTTAAAAGATATAATATAACTTTTAATTTATATGGAGTTTTAACTATTTAGTTACGTCAGAGTTGACTTATTTCGACTATAGATTTTAACATTTAATACTTCAAAGAAAAAAATAATAAAAAAGAAATGTAAGACTATTTCAACAAATAAAAAAATATTGGCAGCAAACCTCCAAAATCAAACCACGTTTGCCGGATCCTCCGTACGGTTTATCGACCCAATTCGAAAGTATTTCAACTTTGGTGGTTAATTACTTAATTCTTGCAATGGTTCGAATTTGATTTCATATTATAATGATAAAATAATGGTTGCATCTATTTTTAAGTGTGGTGGAATATATTTTATATTTATTTTTAAGTGTTATAATAAATAGTTTAAAGCGTATATATGCTTGCTTGTTTAAACTAATTATCTACTTATATGTAATATATATAAGTTGTTTCTAAGGTCGTCTCAACCTCATTTGTGTCTTAAAACGATATCTAAAAACAAGGTCTTGTTGTATTTCTTTTTTGGTTCATTCCAAATAAATCCATATGTAGTTATCATTTATTTTGTTTGCAAATACACAAGTAATTCAGTTTCATACGCTTTTCTAAACCTAATTCAGTTCATTAATCCAAATCCCAAATCATAAATGTATAATTATCAGTTTTGTTTTAGAAATTGAAGGCCTTAGAAGATGAAGATTTAAAGCCCTACCTTCATTTCGATGTCTCTACTCTCTAGACCGACCTGGTTGTTTCAAATACATATATAATCTAAAGGAAGTAAGATATATTTAATATAAATTTAAACACCTTAAAGGTCTTACAACCATGTGTGTATGATGTTGGTTGGCATTTTAAGTCGCCCATAAAGGAAATTTGAATTTATTGTATCATGTTGTCTAGTTAAAAGTCTAGGAGGGCAAATTCTTTCTCTAAATATAGAAGGGGAAAAAAAACTATTTGTCTTAGGCCTCTTGAGGGGTTCTATTTCTTTATGATCTTGTAATACCAACCCAAAATGTGTATAATTCTACAACCTACATGAAGAACAAGAACTACAATTTACAAACCTAAACAATGTAGACAAAAATACCTAAATCTCATTAACACGATAAGATAACTAGAACACTAATATACTATGAATCTCGATATTAGTTGAAACGATACCCGGAATCAATCATTTCACTCATGAGAATAAGCATCATCATATTTATGGACCATGGTTCCCTAAACATTCATAAGAATGATAATTAAGGTCTTAACTTCTAAGGATTAAAATAAATACGATTTTAGTTTGATGGTACTAAAAAAACAAAGGGGACACGTGGGGTAGTATGCTTACCTAAAGTACATAAAGAAATGGATATAAAAGAACACGTCTACTAGTCTAGAGTCAATCTCCACGAAGATCGAATCTTATAATAACGACGTGATCCACTTGCGATGGAAACCGTGTACTTTAGGGTCAAACTCAAACCAACACAAAAAATTTTCATATTTTTCTAAGAATAATATGTGAATTTATTTCTCAAAGTACAAAATATAGTTTTGTTTAATCATATAACTTAGGAATAATTAAGGTTACCACCGTGTTATAAATTAAGTAACCATGTTCCATTTAACATGCTTTCACAAAGTTTTTTTTTTTAATTAGTTATGGTTGAACAAATTGTTTGAGTTGCAACCCTTGAATCTTGTATCAACTTCAGCTTTTTATAGAAGTACATCTTAAGCTCTTGATTTGATTCGCGCTTTAGTCTATCATGGGAAAGCCGACCTTAAGCTTCCCTCTAGGACTATTCAATGGGTATGACTGGACCCTTTTGAGTAAAACAAGATTCGAACTCTTTACCCTTTTAGAAAGAAACATGAATCCGAGACCTTACGCTCTTAATAATAAAAGGGTCGAGTAAAAATAAGAGTTTCAAAGGTTTAACCCTTTACCATTTAAGGACAGTAATCACGTCTCCTTTTTCAAAATCTTCTAGTTGTATATCTTATACATAACTTTAATATATGAATTCTATAACTATACTTTTATTTAATAACATAGTAAAGTTGAACTTTGAAAGTTTGCCAACTATTTGAACCGATGCAAATAGTATTCACATTCACAAATTATATGTATTGAAAAATTCAGTGTTCCCATATATGTTTCCAGTCAGTAGTAAAGTAGTATGACTCTTTATTTTTATTTTTCTCGGTAATTAGAAAATTTCGAATGAATCATATATGAAGTACAAATCTCTCATAAATTTCATATGAATCGCGAATCTAATATATATAATTATATATCTAGAAACTAGTAAACTGGTCAAGGGTTTGATAAGTGATGGACCATTGAAATCATTTTACCCTTTAACGTAAAATTTAAAGACCCTTAACCCGGCTTATATTACATGCCGAGGTCTAAGTAAGGGTTATTTTATATGCCGAGGTCTAAGTAAGGGTTTTGCTAGTCATGTAATCGGGTTTCAAGGGTCTGACCCTTATCTTGCTCACCCCTACTTTTGACCACTTTTCCAATCATGGTTTCTATCTAAACTGGGATATGAAAAAAGGTGTGTTTTACAATTATATTGTTACTTCCTCGTGTCTTAGAGTATTGACAATGGAGTCTCCATCCCTACCATCATACACAAATTATAAGACAAATATATAATTTTGTTCACTTTCACTCTTACATTGAGTCCCCCATATACCACATACCTCAAGTTATATGGAAAATTAAAGTTATATTTGGGTGTTCATTATACACCCCTAATTTCATATTCTAATATGGTTGTGAGTGGAAATGTGTATTATTTAATTGATTATGAATATATATATATATATATATATAGGAAATTGGATGTGAAAAGACTTTTATAAACTGAAAAAAAAATTTGTGTATATGTTTGTTTTGGTTATATTAGATGGATGTGAACCGAGTTTCATAATGAATGGTCTTAGACATATGTTTAAAGCAATAACTAACTAGTTTAATTAGACTATCTTTTTGTTCGCTTTATGTTTAAACCTATAAGTAGGAGTTTCCTACTTCATTTTCAGCTAATTAAGCTAAATACGTAATCAAATATTCTCGCACTTCTTTTGATTATTTCACTAGCTAACTCCTAGTTGTGACTCCAACACCATTGTATGTTGTCTCTCTTATACAAAAATTGATAAAGTGCCTTTGTATGATCCATGGCAACAAAAGAACGTTAGATGTAGATTAAACGAGATATATGGTGTACAAGAACATGGCGTCAACAAAAGCAACGATTTCATATCCAAATAGGTTGTTTACCCGACACCTTATATTTTGCAGTTCAGACCTTTTCAAAACTCAGATAATGTCATGAATAACTTAAATTCTAAAAATATATAGCCAACTATTATAGGCCGCTATACACCACTATATAGTGACGAGCCCTTGCGCCTTCCCAACTTCCCTCCTTTGCTCCTCGAAACATGATTCATATGCCAAAAAAGATTGACATCAACAAGTTCTAACTGGCTCAAACTCGATCAATTTTGAAATTCAATCAACTCGAAATCAATTTTAGAATGAGGACTCTTGTATCTCCCTTTGAAATCTGAATCAAATATGAGTCAAGGTTAGTTTTCTTTTTTCTTTATCTAATGTTCTTAAAGCTGGCTCATGTAAAATATGTTTATGTGAAAGTTGTTTCTAATGAATGTATGATATATGATATTCAATTATTTATGTTTTTGTAAATTATGTAAAATATTTAATATATGATGTTCAATGTTATATGTTTATGTGAAAGTTGTTTGTAATGAATGCATGATATATGATATTCAGTTATTTATGTTTTCGTAAATTATGTAAAATATTTAATATATGATGTTCAATGTTATATGTTTATATGTGAAAGTTGTTTGTAATGAATGTATGATATATGATATTCAATTATTTATGTTTTTGTAAATTATGTGTTTAGACAATTAAACATGCAAATTTATAAGTGTATGTGTTTAGACGTGCTAATTTTTATGTAATTAAGTTGTTTTTTATATTTCTTGAAAGTAGAGGGGTGTTCACTCACAACCGGGGCAGATTCATTCTTCTAAGCCTTAGACAGGGCCGACTCTAAGAATCTTCGACATCGGTTTGGGCCTGGGACAAGTATAAAAGATTTGGGACAAAAGCGATAAAAAATTTTGTGTTTTTTTTTAGATTTGATCTAATAGTTTAACAATTATTGGCTTTGTGGGACAATCTTTTAA
This sequence comes from Bidens hawaiensis, assembly GCF_021521415.1. Taxonomy (NCBI): domain Eukaryota; kingdom Viridiplantae; phylum Streptophyta; class Magnoliopsida; order Asterales; family Asteraceae; genus Bidens; species Bidens hawaiensis. The sequence continues at coordinate 371,913 of NW_027493815.1, forward strand.
GGAGAGAAAAGAAGAATAAGACATATAAAAAATACGTTGTTTTGTTTTCAATACTTGAACTTGTGACCTTTGCATTTTTTTACAATGATTTCTCCAACTGAACTAAGGAAACTTTGATGTAAACCAATTAAATGTATAATCTAAATATATTACTACAAACACATATAATTATAAAAAAAATATTTGGGTCCTTCGAAAGACCAAGCCTGAAGCCTACCCCGCCCCCACCCTACCCTTTGGATCGGGCCTGGCCTTAAAACAAATACCTTGCTGAAGCCCTAGGATTGAACTCTAGCAAAGAAGCCAGATATGGGCAGGAGGCCATCAAAGCGAGTTTAACTAATTAAAGCTTAGCTGACCCCTTCTTGATTTCGTTTTTTTTCTATTTGAGATATATGAATAAATGGAACTTTGATCCTCTTTGTTGAAATTTGGAACTTTTGTTAATTCGTTAATTTATGTGACCTATTTCGACCCGTCTGACCCTAAATGTTTGACGTCAATAACTATAAGTCCAAACACCGAAAAAATAATATTGGCACTATAGGTAGAAGAAAAAATAAAGTAGATTTCAAAATAAAAAAAATTGGAAAATAAAGAAAGTCTAATAATGGGATTCAAGCAAAGTAAGATATAGTTTCAAAATGCTTAATTGAACCGGTTATCTAAGGGGCACAATTATAAAGACTCATTCAAACACAATTAAAATAATAATATTAATAACAATAACAATAATAATTTAAAAAAATGAATAATAACTTGCACACGGCTACGCGTATTCAACATCTCACTTAAAAAAAATGGAAGTTTAGGCTTGTCTTAAGTTAAGTCAAAAGTTTTAATGCTCATAACAGATGACTCAATTATATTTTTAAATAACCCTACATAATATGGTTAATAGGTCCAGCAGAGAACATTATAATATTAATTTTTATTAATCTTAATTCAAATTAGTTGTGTTAGAACATTCAATTGATAGGGAAGTAGAGACATTTGCTTTTAGATAGAAAGTCACGAATTCAATTATGGATAAATGAATGAAATTGTTGGTGTTAATTGTAATGTAACGTAATAATAGTAACATTTGTCGTTAAAAGAACATATATAAACATTTGGAAGCTTCACAGCTCAGATATAAATCGGATAAAGATGTGATTATGTGCGTTAAGGAATAGTAAGTAAAACTATAGACAATTAGACATACAAATTACTTTTCATTCATGTATAAAAATTACACATTGTTATTCTTTCACTTAGCACCTCTTAAAAATATCAAAACTTAAGGTTTAAGACTTGAAGAGAACAAATAATAATTAAAGGTTGGACTGTTTCAACAAACTTAAAATATTAATTATTGTCACTAACCCTCCAAAGTCAAATGCAAGTTTTTCTGGATCCTCCGTACTTTAATCGGATCAAGTACCCATTTTAAAAGTATTTGGACAAATAAACTTTTTAAATATAAAACTTTTTATATTATATCAGAAATTAAAATAACTATTACTAAGAGTTTTTAATATTATTTATTTATACCGACTATCCAACTAAATATAAAAGAAAGCAAGCCGTTTTAGATACACAAAATTAATTTGTTTTTTATTTTTTATTTAAAAAAATAGTTTATCAGTCCAAATTAAGAATTACGTTGAGAAAATAATTAAGAAGTCAAACGTTCAATTTTTGTTCATTTAGATTTAGTTAAGGGTCTATAATAAATTATTCTGTTGAGAACTCACTTTACAAGTGAGAGGTAGGGGGGTTAAATCTCACTACCATCAACTTATATGGGAGATATGAGGGATGACTCTGGTTTGCCAGGGTTCGAGTCCTGATCTCACCCGGTTTTACCGGCTCCTCGTTGTGTGCCGTTTGGCGGGCGTGGGGGTCGGGTTTTATCCGGTGAATCCCTCAACAGGTGGACCGCTAGGGGCTCCGTCCGGACTAGTGGCCGGCTCGGGCTACCTTTAGCCATTGGAGACCACGTACGGGCAGTGGCGGACCCAGGATTTTTTGCCAATGGGGTCCCGTATTTTCGGTGTTCAAATTTTTCGGGTCGGTCGTTGTTCAGGTCGGGTCGAGGCGAAGAACATAATAAAAAACAATATCATAATAAAACTTTCTTTTCAATCATCACTACCTGAACGGGTCAAAATGGGTCGGGTTGACACATAAACACTTTGTTTTCCCTTTCTTAAACATTTTTGAGATAGAACCTAGATCCACCCTTTCATAAGCATGTGTTGAAAACCATTAACTTAAACTAGTGAAAAATAAAACTGATATTTTAAAGTGTTTGAATGTTTCTAAAGAAAACCATGCATAAAGTTGAAAACAATGATATGTATTTTAGAGGTGTTTGAATGTTTCCAAAGTTATCATTGCAACATTAGCAATCAAATGATTGATTAACATTAAAAATTAACACAAAAAACCAAAAACTGAGCCTTGTAAGACTTGAACCCATGACCTTTCAAAGATAAAACAAGGGACTTTCCACCAGACCACATCAACATTAATAGTATGGGTTCCAAGTATTAAATCTTATGGGGTCCTCAAAAAATTTAATATACCGCTTCTAATAAATTTTTAAAAAACATTGGTGTCCCGGGACCCCGATCCCCACTATGTGGGTCCGCCCCTGCGTACGGGGTACTCGACGTTACTTACTTGGTCGTTCAAAAAAAATAGAGTATATAATACGTTATATTATTTTATTTATTTAATGCAATAATAAACAAAGGAGACACGTAGGCTAACAAAGTACAAAGTGGGTCAGCTTTCTAAAGATGATGTCAAATGTTCACTTGGCCAACGCAAAGCGTGTGTACTTCATAGTCAAACCAACACATTTCTCAAAATCCAAAAGTAGTTTATCAAGTGATATAATAAATAACTTATAAAAACAAATTTTTAATGCCGAAGAATAAGTACTTCAGAAGACCCTTAGGGGGTGTTTGGTAGAGGGATTTGATTGGGGAGAAATAGAATTAGAAATATTTCTTTTATTTGTTTTCCACTTTTCATTTCTATTTCTCTTTCTATTTCTCTAAAACTAGAGAATTCCATTTCTCTTTAAAACAAAGAGAAATCCATTTCTCAGCAGCCTCCTCATAGCATGTCACTACTTCGTCTCCGGCCACCACCTCGTCTCCGACCACCACCTCGTCTCCAGCCACCAACCCGTCTCCGGCCGCCACCTCGTCTCCAAGTCTGCAACCACCACCCCGTCTCCGCCGTTCGCAGTGGTGAACACAGAGATGGTAACCGGTTGTAGGTTGCAGGTGGTACGGGTGAACGGAGATTAGAGTTTCAAGTGGTGGTTCGTGGTAGGTTAGGGTTTTCAGATGGTCGGGTGATTGTGGTCGCAGGTGGGTGACAGTGGTGGTGGAAATCGGCGGTGGTTGCAGGTGGCTTCTGATTATCATCATCATCATCGCCACCACAACCACCACCACAAAATCTCCAAAGAGGCAGTGATGACAGATCTGAGCCTTCTTTTTCTATATCTTATGTTCCAAAAATTTGAATATTTTTAATTTCTTGTGTACTGTGGTTGAAGAAGGGGGTTTGGTGGCGGCAGCCGGTGGTGGTGGGCTGTGGTTGAAGAAAGGGCTGTGGTGGTGGTGCTGGTGGTGTGGGGCTGGTGGTGGTGGTGGGGCTGTGGTGGTGGTGGTGGGACTGTGGTGGTGGGGCTGCGGTGGTGAGTGGTGTCAGGTTGGGTGGAGGTGGGGTTGGGTATGGTAGAGTTCTCTGTTTATTTTCTCGTGTACCAAACAAGAGAAATGATTCTCATTCTCCATACCAATTCTCTTTCTCTACAATTCCATTTGCATTTCTATTTTCTCTCCATTTCCATTCTTTGTACCAAACACCCCCTAAAGTTAGTGAGTGGTTGTAAGGAGGCTCGGAGGGTGTGTGAGCCGCACTATCAGCCGGGGCACATAAAGTTCGAGGGTACAAACCTTTTTATACATATTACATATATATGTTTTTTTGTGTTAAAAATAAGGTTATTTGCTATGGTTTATAAGATAAGATGCTTAAAATGATTTCTGCTTATAATAAATCGGTCGATAAAAGTTTTATCTATGTACACTAGCGAATAAAAAAATTTCGTTAATGTATACGGGCCTTTTTATTTTTGCTCGGCCGAGATATTTAGATTCTCGGAGACGACTCTGATGGTTGTTGATACTACTTGATAGTTCAAAACTTCAAATCCATCTAAATAATATGTAGACATTTAAATGTTAATTAAAGGACAAATAGATATAACAAACTTAAAAATAAGGGTGAAACGAGTCGACCTATTTAAGGATTAGTTCGCAAAAGTTAAAATCGAGTCGAGTTTAACGAGCTCAAGCCTTTATGATAGCTTATTTGATGAACAAGCCCGGGGGTGAGCTTCACTTATTGTGCTCGGCTAAACTTGCAAGCTTAAATGAGACTGACACTTGTATATTTGTATTTGGTATGTCAATTATACCGGCATAATAACTATTAGAATATACGAAATTAGCCGAAAAGAATGATAATATGCATGTATTATGTTATATGTAAACTTTATTACTGTTAGTATATAAAGAACTAATATAAAATATTCAAATAATTAAAAAAATTTAACAATAAACAAGTTGGGCTTGTACTTTAGTAAAGGGTTCAAAGCGAGTCAAGTTGTTATTCTTGCTCCCTTAAGGTTTTTTTTTAAAAAACCGAAAATAAACTTTTATATATAATACAAACCGAGTTACATCTGAATAATGGGTAAGCGAGCAACAAGCTGCGCCGCTATCCCCTTCTAAATCGCAAAGCCTATTCTACTAAATATAAATCCTTGGTTCCTCGGGCTCTGCGAGTCACTGTGGACCACCTTCTGCACCCGCTCCAAGAAGCGAACCGCCTCGGGAGCTAGGGATCCAAAAGTGTCGAAGGCAAATGGAATGAACACGTGCTGAATCTCCAAACACGCTGTCTCATGCTTAGCAACCTTCCTAGATTCCGCTCTCAAAACCGTCTGTCCCGGTACGAAGCCACTGTCTCTCAGCCCCACCAACGGGGACACCCCGGTGAGGTCAACACACGCATGCTTACCCCCTGCCCAGCCAAACACAAGAACATCCGCATGACGCAGGGTAGATCTCCCCTCTCGCGGATCAGTCAAAAAGTTAACAGGTGCCTCTTTCTTGGCTGAGATCCCGGCACGTCTAAGCACATCCCATAAGACATCTCTAACCCAGTCATGACGATACTTGAATCCCAGCAATTCCTTACAGTGGAGGGCATGCTCACCAAATCTATCCAAACAAGCTTTTTTACAAATGGGGCATGATTCATCTGGAGGGAAAAGAGGAATCATAAGCCGGTATTTAAGGATGACTCTGTATTCAACTGCCGACATCCGTTGCCTACGACCTTCAATGGGCACAACAGTCAAAAAATCTTGGGCATGAGCCCCCTTGAGACAAGCTAAAACTGCCTTTTGTCTCGGGGTCATATCGAATCACTCCTCCAAATCATGTACGTGTTTACCATAAAGATCACTCGCCAAGGTTTGTTGAGGTTTCTTGGGGGAGGTCTCCTTATCAGTAAAACCGCCTATATCAAGGTCCAGGAGAGTTGTTCCAATATTACCAAGTGCAAAAGAGTAGTCAGGATCTAGCCCCATAACACCAGCGTTTCGCAGAATGTGGTCCTGCAATTTCCACGACTGAGACCTGGAAGCCACAAAGGCATATGCGGAGACATCCTCAGCCGAGAAAATTCCTAAGCCTCCGCACCGCATAGGGAAGGAAGCTAACCTCCACTGGAGGTCCCCAAAATGCGGTCCTCCACACACAACAATATATTCAACAGCTCCCCAAAGGCCCGCATCAAAGATGGACACAGCCTCTCTGACATGTTCAGGTTGATAGGTTCGGAACCCAAAAACCAACTTAGCAACCCCCATGCACGAGCGCAACAAAAGGAACTCACTTTGGGGGTCCCTCAGGTATGGCAGGCGTTTCATAAGTTCAACCGCCCTCAAAGCTCTTTTAGTTGCCAAAGACCGAATAAACCCTGCATCCCGACTAACCGCTCCCCAGAAGTTTAACTCCCGTCACAGGCCTACTAATCTCTCTAGGGAATAAACCCGACACTTTCTTCGATTCATCACATGACGGCCAAAAAATATCCGTTTTTCGAATATTAAGCCTAAGCCCTAGAGACGCCCCCTCTGAGCGAATAATGCCCAACGCTCTAGCGACCTCCTCAGCCTTACCAATGATAGTGCCATCGTCTAAATACCATGCATGGAAGGGCAAGGAACAGGTCCCCTGCACCCTAAGGATGAGCGGATGAAGGACCAACGCAAAAAGAAGAGGGCCAAGGGGTCCCCTTGCTTCACCCCAGTAGTATCCCCCACATATAAACGGGCAGGGCGGGAATATAAAAATTGGACCCATGGGAAGATGAATGGACATATGCAGCTAACTTCCCTGATAAGGGTCGTCCGATCCACCTCGTTGAAGGCGTTAGAAAAATCAACAGTGAGCATAGCGAGGGACCCGTCAGAATGAAACGCGCTCAAAAATCTGTTAGCACTATGGAATACCGCTTCTGCCGCATTAGGGATCCCAACCCCGAATTAGAAATCCCCTAGATAAGCAGCCACATTTTTCCCTATTTTACGCATAGCGACTTTCGACACCAATCTTCTCTATATGGCCCCCACTGCGATGGGTCTAATTCCATTATCAGGCTTCAACAGGGGGGTCAACGGTGCCGAAGCAATGAACTCCGCTAGAACTTTTGGACAAAGCCCCCCAAGCCACAAGTTGACAACATCAGTGATGGCCTTTAAGAGCCCGGAGGCGGTCGGAGACCCCTGGCCACAGAAACCGTCTAAAATATGCTGGGCCCGCAAACCATCCCTCCCACAAGATGTACCTTTCGGGAAGGTTTTAATACATTTCAGCACACAATCACCTTCCACCTGCAAGGCTGGTTCTGATGGCACGACGGAGGGCATGGTCGGGGGGTCCACCACAGGATATTTATCTATCAATGCTCTCAATGTATCCCCCCCAGCAGGCGCGACCCCGGATGAACACAAGACTTTGATCGCCGCTGTGTAATGGCCATCCGCTACCTTCCGGAGGCACTGCTTGATATTGCCCTCTCCCTCTTCTTTATGTTGGCAATCCCACATCACAGGAAGTTCAGGGAGTGATAGCACCAACTCTTCTAAACCTGCCCCATCTTTCCAAACAGCCAAAGCCCGCATAATGGAGCTATACTGAAGCGATTTCCTGTTACTGGGCCTTCGTTCTTGCCTAGTAGCCGGTTTGACAACACGTAACGTGCAGCGAGGCAACAACAAAAGTTTAACCCTTAAGTTAAAAGCCTAGATAGCTCGAACTCAACACTTCCATGCTTTCAGCCAAAAAATAAATCTCTCTCCCGTGTTTAAAAAAAACCTTAAAATGGATAGAAATGAGAGATTACGAAGCGATCTAGCGCCTCTCCGGACCTTGCGCAAATGCGGAATCCTAGTGCACAAAAAACCCGAACTCGGAACTGGACCCGAAAAAAGCCCTGAACCGGTTTTTTTATACCCGGGTTTTTAATACCCGAACCCGCCTGATCCTACCCGTAGGGTACGAATAGGGTATGCATTTTAGTACCAAGACCCGTACCCGAACCGGACCCGATTTGTACCCGGTAATACCCAAAAACCCGAATTGGTTCTATACCAGGAACCGGGTTTTTCCAATACTCGAAACTGGGTTTTTCAAATACCCGATCTATACCCGAAATTACCCGAAATATAACTGAAAAATACCCGAAAATACCCTCTAAAAAGTGCAACCCCTAAATAATTTCAATCTATACCCGAAAAATATCCGAAAAAAACCCCAAAAATATGGTTTTTTCAATACCCGGAAATTGGGTATTCAAATGCCCGGTTTTAGAATACCCGGTTCTATACCTGACCCGAACCCGATACATTGGGTATTGCTAATATCCGATTTTCCTATACCCGATCATACCCGAACCCGGCTAACCCGGGTTTTTCTAATACCCAATTTATGCACCTCTATTTATATCACTAGTTACAGGGTTAGAACAAAGTAATCAAAGCCACTAGTTGTCTTGTCCTACGTCCAGCCCAAAACCAGCACCAAAAGTTAGCCTTATTAAGCCCCTATATTTGAAGGCAAATTGCAATTATAAGCGAGTTCGTTAAAGCCCGGCCCAAGATAACCACTTTTGCTTGCTATATATGCATCACAAGATATTTGTTTATTTTCACGCATTAATATTTATATATACTAAAAACCAAATATATATATTATTTGCTTGCTGTATATTTGTTTATATGTATTTGCTTTGTTTTTCAAAAGAAAATATACTAAAAACCAAAGTTTGGTTGTGAGAGGGAGAACCACTGTAGCAAAAGAATATTACTGACCCACAAATAAACCAAAATTGATCATCCTGGCCAGCTGACGATATAGTGTAACAAGTTACATTTTAATTCTAGTTTATATATTTATAATTGTAACCAAGACTTAACTTTTTAATTACAGTTTAGTTTATTATTTTACACAATTGCGAACGTTTTTATTAATCTGTATTTAAATTTTATTACATTTTCTTTCATTTTTCAGTGATCGCTTAGCCATTTTACAAGTTACAATTTTAACTTTTCTGTTTTGTGTTTTTGTTTTATATCTTGCAACCGGTTACGAACTTTATTTAATTAGTGTTTTTTTTTCTTTTAAAAACACCCGTTGTAACAGATGGCATATAAAGAATGGTGAGAGATGTTTAAAAATATCTTTTAACTTTTTTCCTAACACCGGCCAAAGGATTCGCAGGAACATTTGTATCACCATAGTGGGGTTCGCTAAAACACTAACTGGCCTGGCCATCGTCTGAAGGCTACATATGGCGTGTTCCTAGGTTATTTACATTAAGTGAAATTAAGTATATGCTTATTTTTATTATTTTTTTTATAAAACGAATGGTGAACGTTAATTATATACCCACTTTAAATGTTTCAATGTGGTAGGTGGTAGGCGTTCGTCAATAACTCATGAGTGTCTAAGTGTGGGCCCGGTTAAGACAACATAGTCTTGGTCTCGGAAGGGTTGAAAGACGTTCTACAAAAAAATGTTTCAATGTTAGGCGAGGTGCCTGGCCCACCTAGCCTTAATGGGCCACAGAGCATAGAAGCCTCCAGAAGCTTGAATGAGCCCTATGGGGTCACCACTCACGCGCTTGCATGCATCTTGTTTGGTATTCCAAAAACACTTTCTTTAACTCAAAAGTGCAAACAATAATTATTTGACACGTAACCCACTTTGATGTGACTTTTTGCTAGCGTTTAATTTGAATCAATAACACGACATTAGTTTAATTTGAATCAATAACACGACATTAGTTTACCTGTTTATCTTCATTCTTCAAGTATCGAAAAACATTCAACATATGTGAGAAACCCGACCTAACCTAAATCCCCCCTTCCCTCTTTGTCACATGTGAAAGTTGAACCCAGCTATCCCCATTTTAAATTGAATTCTACGCTTTTTGATGCTAGGACTGAAGAAAGGTTTTGAGATTAATTTAACGACAAACAAATAAGGATTTTAAGATTAATTAAAAAGCACAATATATTATCATTAACCAAAAGAAACAGATTACAACAGCAAAAACTCACAAAAACCTCCTAAAGCTATAGAAAAAAAAACTCAAAACTAACAAATGAACAACTTGCCAATGTTCTTTAGAACTTTTATCTAATAATCTTGAATATTTAGTCCCCAAACAGGTAATTAAACATTATAACACACTTCTAATTTTTTGTTACTTGTATGTAACTTATATAAAACTATTATATAATCCTCATCATATCTTAGCTTCAAACTTCCTGCATTTTCACAAAAAAACATGCCATGAACTCTTCCATATCTTCTAACCAAAACCGAAACCAAAACCGGTCAACCACACGAAACTCCACAAACAATTAATCGTCAATTGTGAGCGAAAACCAAAGCCGACTTTCTAGAATGTGTATTAGGCCTTCCAAAGCAGCAACAAAGGTAAGAACTTATCATTTTAAAGGTGTCCTAAGCACTTGTCCTCTTTTCGGTATCAACCGAGGACGGGCACCACCTCCGGCCATTCGATCTCACGGTCACTATTGTTGCTACTCGTTTGTTTTTTGTTTGAATGAAGATGATGGAAATGGAAGAAGACCGACATGGGTTTATATAGAGCGTGTAGGTGGCGCGTTGATGGCGCTTACACGGGCTGTGCTCAGCCGCCGGAAGGTAGTAGTGTAGTGTGTACGTATGCATGATAATTAATCGGTCATATGCGTCGTCGTGAGAGTTAGTCACCCTTGGTGTCTTTACGCGCATATATAGCTGGTGTATCATATATGCATGGGGCCATATATATATGGTGCCCTACGTACCAAAAAGTTAATAATCATCATAATTAATATTAGAGTATGCATGTGGCATTGATGACTAATTTATAGTCTACTATTCTGAGGCGCATGTAATACACAGGTAGTTATTAAAAATACAATATTTAATAGATAATCAATATACAGGAAACAATAAACTCGTTAAACGCTATTAATACAGTCGTTGTATAATAGTTTTTAAACAAGTTTAAAGTAAAAGATAATAAATATCAAATGTTTGAAAAAAAACATAGGAAGTAAATATTAAATTAACAAATTTTGAAGCATAAATTTTAAGAATGGTAACTATTATTTTATTATTATAAATTTGTTAAAAAGAGTGAGGTTTAATGTAGAAGTGACAAGTGGCAAAACTTGTAGCATTTTATTATAGAGTATAGATATAGATAGATTTGGGGTATGTGTTGATATCGTGATAGTGATGTTAGTGGGTTTCTTTCTTGATATTGTTGCGGGATAAGTTAGCCCTGAAGAATTAAAATCAATATGAATGGTTGATATCTTGTATCATGAAGGTTGACTCGGGTAATGAGAATAGTTATGAAGGCTGGTAAAAAATCATAAAAATTAGGGATTTTAAAATCAATAATATATATACATAGGATTTTGGATGCGAGATGCGTCTCTTTCAGTGTTGTAAAAATCCTGACTGCGCACCGATTAATCACTAGTCTTCATTTTACTGATTAAATTTGGGCTAGTTGGAATGGTCAAATCCGGCCAAAATGAGGATTAATTTGACTTAATTGTTTTTTTCTAATGAGGTTCTAACCAAAATCGGCGGTTTCTGACGAGATTCCATAAAAATTAGCAGCTTCTAGTGAGATTTCAGCAAATTTCCGGCCAAAATGTGTTGATGTATGTATAAAACTGAAAATTACATATAAAAATATGTATGTATATATAACACTGAAAATTATACATTAAAGTCTGATCCAATTAATCGTTGGTTCCCACACCACTATCTAATTAGCGACTAGCAATTTTTACAATATTGCTCTCTTTTACGGGCATTACCTATGTACTTTTACATTATTTATTTATTTATTTTTATAATGGTTAATGACATGTTATGTTAATGTTGTATATATAAAAACAAACAATAGTGACTTGAAAAGATAGAAACCCAATGAAACGCGGGCACCTAATTAACGATCCAGCATATCTCTTTCTCTCAAGTGGATCTTTGTCATGTTACTTTAGTTATCTACTACAACATCAACGTGCAAACCGTGCAAGGCGCTGAACGTTCGAATTATATTGAGATCTTGCATGGGTATTTCACGTGAAGCTTCTAATGATTGAATTACTTTTATTATTAATTAAAAGGGAAAACGAGTAACGTGTTATTTTTATTAATAAAATGATTTATTAATAAGATGGTCATTTTCATAATTTTGTAATTATAGAGCTTATGTTGATTTTGGTATGCATTAATTTTTTTGAATAAGTGCCTTACAGCCTTATAACATATCTAAGTAGAGATTGCAAGCCAACTCAAAGTCTCAAATATATCCAACAAAAGAACCCGATGCCCAAAATATATTGATGAAAAGTAGGTAATTAACTAAGGTATTATCGAGATTAGCTTTTTAAATATCTAGGTTTAAGACGAATATGATAATATGTGAATATGTGGTAAACCTGTTTAAAAACTCAAACCGCCTAGAACATCAAAACCGAATATTATATAACATACCTTAAAAAAATTATAAATATAAAAGTTTGAAAGTACACTTTTGGGAACTATCGGGAAAAAATGTCCTTTTTCCATGGACTGGTAGGTACTTAGAGTCAACCTTATTCTCAATTAAGTTTACTAGTCAAGATTGTGTGTTAGCCTACATCAGCAAAATGTGGTGCCTTTGTATGTTTTTTTACAAATATTGGTTTTAGAATTTAGACACGCGATGAATTACATGTGATCATGTCTTTTATACCTCCATCCATGGTTAGTGATGTGTGTGCATATAGAAATTAGTATCGATTAACATGATTTTGTTTCCGGTTAAAAGTA